>NC_057742.1:95079-116136 GCF_004010195.1 Chiloscyllium plagiosum
GTTGGAGGGGCGTGGCTCAAGGGCGGAGGAGCGGAAAGTGGAGGAGATGCGGTGGAGGGCATTGTCGACTACGTCTGGCGGGAAATTACGGTCCTTGAAGAAGGAGGCCATCTGGGTTGTACGGTTTTGGAACTGGTCCTCCTGGGAGCAGATGCGGCGGAGCCGAAGGAATTGGGAATATTCCTCCTGGGAGCAGATGCGTAGTCCAACAGGTTTATTTGGAATCACTAGCTTTCAAAGCACTGAAAACTTGTGATTCCAAATAAACCTGTTAGACTATAACCTGATGTAGTGTGATGTTAGTAAATCGTTAGGATCTGAGGAAGTCAATGGACCCAAAACGTTAACTCTAATTTCTCTTCACAAATGCTGCCAGACCTGCTAAACATTCCTAGCAATTTCTGTTTTGTTAGTGTCTGTAATACGTGGCCTTGCAATGTGGTGGACTGAGACAGCTGAAGCACTGAATTTGCACAGAAACAGTGTGCAGGGAATGGCAATTGGAACGAAGTTAAAATACTGAGAGAGCCTGTGCACTCATAATGGGCTGAATGGCCTCTTTCGATTCTGATTATAAATACAGATGACAACCACCTGATGAAGGAGCGGCGCTCCAAAAGGTCGAGTTTCCAAATAAACTTGTTGGACTATAATCTGGTGTTGTGTGATTTTTAACTTTGTCCATCCCACTCCAAAACTGGCATCTCCAAATCATGGTTATAAATAAACATTGTTGTTTGGTCTTCTTGTGCATTTCCTGTAATTGGTTTCGCCATTATAATTTGAAACTCAAGTGATGATATTTATTTTTAGACTGCTGCCCCAATGTGCCTCAGTGACATTACAATCATTCGGAAAAGTTACAGAAAAAGTCAACAAACTTCTGATGGTAACACCACTGCCATTCGGCCACATCGTGACATTGCAGTGGATAGCGCCCTCCAATGTCCAGGAGCAAGTATTACAAACAGCAGAGAGCCACCACAGTTCAGGAGGAAGTACTGCAGCCAGACAGATCGCCCGGAAGAGGTCCTGCAGCCACGCCGAGCGCCTTCCTGTGTCCAGGAGGAGTTACTGCCATCCCTCACTACGCCACTCAGTGCCCAGGAGGGGGAACTGCAGTCACACAGGACGCCCTCTCGCGGTTTGGTGAGAGAAGTGGGCGGTCCGGAAGTAGATGTTTGACCTCTGGAGGATCTGAGTTTCCGGCGAAGCGGTGCTGAAGCCGCAATGGCGTCGGTGTTTTCAAAGCTGAGGGCAGGCTGCTGCCAGTAATCCGCCTCCATCGGCCTGAGTATCGGCCAGAGCAGGCTCAAGGGTTTCTAACCCTATTGCAGAATGTCCTATAAACACGCTGATAGAGCCATTTGCTGAGAATCAAAGCGATATTACTGATAAAAACTTAAATATCAGATACAAGTTTTTTACGTTCGTTAATCCAATTTTCTGGACTCCAACTCAACTCAAAACGAAATAAAATAAGTTTTTAATGTTTGGAAACGGCGCCTATCCTGTAAAAAAATCTTCAGGAGCCAAAACATTGCCAAGAAAATCCAAGCCCCAGTTCTTGTGCCTTAAAGTAAAGACCTGAAGTTGCTGCCAGTGGCAGCCCAGCAGAGTAAAGATTATGGAAGAAAAGGAACACTTGGGGTGAATGTTCAGACAGAGGATCAGGATCAGGGCCGCCTTCAGCACACTTTCACTTTAATTTTCTTGTTTTTTTTGTGGGATGCCAGGCTCGGAGAGAGCCGGGACTAAGGCGGATGGAAGCAGTGGCCTGGGCTCCCTGCAGCCCGGCCCCAGCAGCGGCAGAGAGCGGCGCAAAGCAGTGTCCAGGCACAAGCGACACCGAACCAAGCACAGCAGGGACTCGCCGGGGGCGGCCACACAGACACCGCTCACCAAAGTGAAATCTCTGGTCGAGTACGATGACATCAGCTCAGAGTCGGACACTTTCTCCGAGGTCACTGTCCGGTCTGAACGGAGAGAGAAGGAGGAACGGGTGAGCTCGGACAAAGGGTTCAAAGTTCACAAGCATCACCATCACCATCCGCACAAACGGGTTAAGGAGCACCACAAGATGAAGGAAACTGAACGGGTTAAAGATCGAGGGAGGAGGCCAGAGTCTGGCAAGTCCAGGAGTAGCAGAGAAAGGACTTCTTCCAAAAGGCAGATGATGGAGGATGAGGACTGTGGGAAGAAAGAGCGAGCGTCACCTCTCTTGAAGCACAGCAGCAAGGAGTCAAAGTCTGCTAAATCATATAAAGAGAGAGGGAAGAAAGATGAGCGATCGACACACAAAGAACGACCTAAGAGTCAAAAGAAAAATAAGGAAACACCACGAGGTTATCGAACATCCCCCAGTCCAAAAAAGAAAAGTGGGAGCCCAAGACGTAAGCATTCTTCAAGTCCAAATAGGGAAGACAGCCCCATTGGGCTATATGGTAAAGGATATGATGCCAGTCCTGTTTATAGGTCACGGACTTCTAGTACTTATGATGGTTACCGGCGAAGTCCTGGTGATTCCAGCCGGAAACAATCGGCAAGTCCACCCTATTATGGTTCCAGGGAACCCACAGCCTACCAAAGTGGTTATAACATGAGATCACCAAGTCCTTACAGCAGGAGACAACGGTCTTCAAGCCCCTACAGTAGGCATCGATCGCCCAGCTATGACAGGCACAGCAGCTCATATGACTACAGTGGGAGATCACCAAGTCCATACAGCAGGAGACGCTCAATAAGTCCATACAGCACCAGGCGATCATTCAGTCAAAGCCCAGTGGCCAGGTACAGTTTAAACTTTACTAATTTCTTAATGTGGGAAGTAGTACTAATGGCTCATGTCAGTGTTTTGCTGTGTGAGATGTTTTATCTTGTTTATAGTGTGAGGGGATTGGGAGATGGAGAAAGGGTATTTGACAACTTTAAACCCTTTAGCCAATATGTCACACTAGGGAATGAAACAGTGCAGCACTTCCTGAATGGCAGCTTTCAGGCCTAGTTCTGAATCTTGCTTCAGACTTGCTGCTCTAACTCTATTGTTGGAGACAGCAGTTTTCCTATTGAAAAGACCTCTATTCACTCTGTCAAGACAGGAGCAACTCAAGGTGGCAGGAAGTTGAAAGTGAATTAAGGATGTATTTTAGGGAATGTGTTGAATTATTTAGTTTTGTACAGAGATACTGAGCAGCTCTGACATCAGGTTCTCTGACTATTCCAAACCTGGCAGCGGGAGAATATGGGACATGCCTGAATAACGGTTGGTTGTAAGGCTGAGGCCTGGAGCTTACAGATGGAGGTATTCCTAGAAATGTTGCAAATTGGAGATCAAAGTTGGAATGTAAGGGGCCCTTGTGAAAATGCTGTGGTAAAGGCTTACATGGGAAGTTCCCTCCATAGCCCAGTGCTAATAATCAGCTGTGGGAATGCCAGGAATCGAGCCAGAGTATGAACGTACTTCAGCTGCTGTACCTCCATGGTGCTGGGGACTGGGCCTAAATATTCATTGATGGCAATGACAAGGTTCCCTACATGAAAGGGAGTTCTGCACAGATCTTAAACACAAGGAAGGTCCTGTACATCATGAGGGTCCCACACATGAAGAGTCATTACCTAACAGAACAATGATATTAAGCTGTAACTGAGCCAGTTCTGACTTTTTTCTTAATTGCTGGAGTTCTTGTGGATGCTGCAAAGGATACCTCACTCCCCAGAGCTATCTGTTATCCAATTAGTTGCCTGACACCTGTATTTACAAGCAGTTTCTGTAATGTCACAAACCTGTGTACAAATAACAAGCATGAAGTATTAACCGATATACCTGGGATTGAATAGAGGCTTTAGCAATGGACATATTGAGGGTAAATGCTGCTAAAGGTTGAAACGAAGATATTGGTGAACAATCCCACATACAGCAGCTGGTCATTTCTCAAAGTATGTTTTCCCTCATGCACACAGTACGTGCTCAGTGTGGGATATTGTGCTTTCCTGACCCCAGCTCTGCCCTGAATTTCTGACCTGAGCATTATTTTCAGAATCATTGATTTAAATGTTGCAATGAATTTGTCAAAGAAGAACAAAGAACATTACATACAGCACTGGAACAGGCCCTTGAGCCCTCCAAACCTGTGCCGGTCCAGATCCTCCATCTAAACCTGTCATCTATGTCCTAAGGGTCTGTATCTCTTTGGTCCCTGCTCATTCATGAATTTGTCTAACTACATCTTAAATGATGCTATTGTGTCCACCTCTACCACCTCCGCTGGCAACGTGTACCAGGCACCCACCACCCTCTGCGAAAAGAACTTTCCACGCATATCTCCCCTAAACATTTCCTTCTCACTTGGAAGTTGTGGCCACTAGTAATTCTTAATATGTTCACAGATTGAGATGTGTAGGGACCATGACATCAACAACCCCACCCAGTTTTCCCCAGGTCATCCATTCATGTCCCCACACCACATTTTTAACTCTCTTCCCACTCCTCACTAACCTGTCCCTGTCTCCTCACCCCTGGTCTCCTTGGTATTTCCATTTCCTCCATACTGTGTCCCTCTGCCCTCTCAACCCTTCTTTGGTGATGTTTCCTTTGTACCAAATTATGATTCACACTGAAGTGAGATTGAAACCAAAGTTGAACTTATCCTTTGGCCTGGTTCATTGACCACTGATCACCCTTTATTGCTCTCCACCATCCCCCAAGATTGCTGCAATTCCTGACTGGTGGGTGGATGCAAGAGATGAGTGCGTCTGTGAACACTGCTTATTTGGCCTTTCGCTAAGTTCTGGGTTCTGCTGGGGCACCCTAGCCCAAGAGGTTGCCCTCCAGTGGGCTGATTGGTAACATCGGGGCCAGTCTGCTTTATAACATGAGAGCTAGGAGTAGGAGTAGGCAATTCAGCCTCTTGAGCGTACTCCATCATTCAATATGATTATGGCTAATCTCATCTCAGCCTCAACTGCACTTTCCTGACTACTCCACAGAAGCCTCCAACCCATGTCTAATTAAAGATCTATCTCCTCCTTAATTTACTCAATGTCCTACTATCTACCATACTTTGGGTTAGTTAATTCCACAGATTGATGACCCTTTGAGAGAAGTAATTTCTCTTCATCTCTGTTTTAAATCTGTTACTCTTTATCCTAAAATGATGACTCATTTAAGATTGCCCCACATGAGAAAATATTCTCTGTGTCAATCCCCTTTAGCATCTTATACCCTGTATACTTCAGCTAGATTTACTCTCATTCTTCTCAGCTTAAACTGCTCAATTTCTCTTCATAAAAGATAAGTGTCCCCTCTTTGGAATCAATCTAGTGAATCTCCTCTGAACTGCCTCCAAATGAACTACATCCCTTGTTGAGTAAGGGGATGGAAACTGTTTGCTATGTTCCAGATACGGTCTCAGTTTTGCCTTGTACAGTTGCAGCAACACTTCCTTACTTTTATACTCAATACCTTCGGCAATAAATGCTACAATTCCATTGTCTTCCTTGTTACCTGCTGCATACTAGATTTCTGCAATTCATGTACTCGGAAACCCAGAGTCCTCTGCACCGAAGCACACTGAAGATTTTCTTCATTGAGATAATAATTTACCTTTCTATTCTTCCAACAAACTTCGATAACCTGTCACTTACCAACACTAAACTTTATCTGCTAAATTTTGGCCCATCCACCTAATCTATCTGTATGTATTGTTTCTTTTTTCCGACTTACGTTCTCACCTCTTCTAATGTCATCTGCAAATTTGGCAATAGTCTTTCCATCTCTCCATCCAAGTTGTTAATTTGGGGCATAACCACATATTCACCTATCTGGCGAGTTTTCTGTCTCAGGAAAGCCGATTAATTTGTTAATTTCATTCAGGCTATTTGAAAGGAGTCCTGTTATTTTTAACTTAAGCAATGTCCATACACAGATGATTCTGGATATTGGTTCTGAGAAGGGTTTAGTAAATCAGAATAATTGATTTTGAGAAAATAGAGGTTTTGAGTTGGTCTCATTGACAGCTTGAAAAGACTGTTTCAAAGAAATATTTTGGTGTGAGGAAAGTTGAAATCCCAGGGATGCATTAACCTTGGGAGGGAGGATTGAGAAAGAACTTGGGAAGTTGTTTCAGCCAAAGGAGCCTTATGTAACTGAAATGAGCTCAGACAACACTGAATGTACTTGGAGAAAGATCTTGAAGCATTTGGGGCGAAGGTGTGTGAATGCAGTTGATGGATTTGGGAAGAAAGTAGGTTTAAAAGATATCAGTGAGATTGAGGGATATGGTGAGTAGGTGAGTGAGTGGGGTGGAGTGATTGTTACCTACTTGTGTTCAGTGGTGCGGGTTTTGGAGCATATCACAATTATTTAATGGAATTGACTCATTACCCACGGACATGACTACAACAATCCTTGTGATTGGAATCTGATGGTCAACTCTTTAGGTGGATTTTCAGCCTGTAAAGAGGGATGGACTGAACTCTCAATGAGACCCATCACTGTCTTGGCTGTTCCTGACATTTTGTACTTAATGACCAGAAATATCCTCTGATTCATAGTAATATATATCTGCCTTTAATGTAACAAAACACCCGAGATGTTTTCTAGGGGTGTTAGGAAGCAAAGTTTGTCACTGAATCTCATAAATCATGTTTAGGGTGGATGGTGAGAAGTTGGTGAAAGAGAAGTGTTAAGCATCTTAACGGAAGAAAGAGAGTCATGAGTTGTTTAGGAAGTGAATTTCCTACTTCTGCACATAAGGCATGACCAACATTGTCAGAGCAATTAAAATTCAGGATACTTGATACCAGAATTAAAGTACATAAAAGTTTCAGAGGATTGTGGGGCTGGAAAGGATTATGGAAATTGGGAGAAATGAGGCTTATGGGGAATTTGTAAACCAGGATTTAGTGTCGGTCAGTGAAGACAGATTGATGGATCAACAAGCCTCAGTTACATCAAGACATATGCAGTGGATGTTTTGATGATCTTAGGTTTATGGCGAGTGGATTGTGGGAGGCTGAGCAGGAATGCATTTGATTAGTCAAATCTAAATGAAACAAAAGATTGAAAGATGACTTCTGCAGCAAATCAGCTGAGGAAGGGGAGAGCGAGGTAATGTCATGGAGGTGTTTAGTGATGACGTATGTGATCTGAAGCTCAACTCAAGAGTTCAAGGTTGCATTGATGGATTTGGGAAGAAAGTAGGTTTAAAAGATATCAGTGAAATTGAGGGATATGGTGAGTAGGTGATCGATGTTATTAAAGCAGTTTAGTTAAGAACAATGGTGGAGATGGTGAGGTCAGTCTGGTGCAGTCAATGTATGCATGAATACAGGCATTTTTACTTTCAGATTATGCCACTAAGTGGCAGTATATGGGTGAGAAGTATGAGAATAGTTCCTGATGGAAAACAGTGCAGGAACAGAAAACGAAACATTGCCAATGATTCTCAGCTTGCCAGCAGATAGATATAAAAGGAACGAGATGAGAGCAGTTCCACCCAGTGGACAACAGTTTGAAAAGGATTATGTGGTAACCTTGCCAAAGGCTGCAGAAACATTGAGAACGACAGGTAAACATGGTTTACCCTTGTGACAGAATATCATTTGTGACTTTGTGATAAATGGCAGGGATGGCAAACTGATTAGAAGGATTCAAACTGGGAAAGGTGGGCACAAATTTAGGAGGAGTCAACAAATTCAGACAGGCTGAAGATTAAATATGGAAATTGGGAGAAATGAGGCTTATGGGGAATTTGCAAACAAGGATTTAGTGCCAGTCAGTGAAGACAGATTGATGGATCAACAAGCCTCAGTTACATTCCAATTCTTTACTCAGAGAGTAGTAAGGGTATGGAATGCTTTGCCTGCAACAGTAGTAGATTCGCCAACTTTAAGTACATTTAAGTCATCATTGGACAAACATATGGATGTACATGGAATAGTGTAGGTTAGATGGGCTTCAGATTGGTATGACAGGTCGGCGCAACATCGAGGGCCGAAGGGCTTGTACTGCTCTGTAATGTTCTATGTATGGAGTCATAGAGATGTACAGCACAGAAACAGATCCTTTAGTCTAATTCATCCATACCAACCAGGTATCCTGAACTGATCTAGTCCTATTTGTCAGAATCTGGCCCATATCCCTCTAAACCCTTCCTATTCATGTACCTTTCCAGATTCCCAAGAAATATTGTAATTGTATCCACCTCCACCACTTCCTCTGGCAGCTCATTCCATGCACACACCACCCTCTATGAAAATGTTGCTCCTCAGTTCCTTTTTAAATCTTTGTCCTCTGACCTTAAACCTATGTGCTCTAGTTTTGGACTCCACTACCTGGGTAAAAAGACTTTGTCTATTCACCCTATCCATGCCCCTCATGATTTTATAAAACTCTGTAAGGTCATCCGTCAGCCTCTGATGCTTCAGGGAAAAAACATATTCAGCCTCTCCTTATAGATCAAACTTTCCAATCCTGGCAACATGCTTATAAATCTTTTCTGAACCCTTTTGAATTTAACAACATCTTTTCTATAGCAGAATTGAATTCAGTATTCTAAAATGGCCTCACAAACGTCCTGGACATTTGCAACATGACAACACAACTCCTATACTTAATACAGTGACCATTGAAGGTAAGCATACCAAAAGCCGCCTTCACCATCCTTTCTACCTGTGACTCCACTTTCAAGGATCTATGAATCTGCACCCCTAGGCCTCTTTGTTCAGCACCACTTGTCAGGGCCCCATCATTAACTGTATAGTTCTGCCCTGATTTACCTTAATAAAATGCAACACCTCCGATTTATCTAAATTAAACACCATCTGCCACTTATTGGCCCATATGATCAAGGTCCTGTTGTGCTCTGACTTAACCTTCTTCACTGTCTGTTACACCACCAATTTTGGTGTGATCTGCAAATTTACATACCATACCTTCTATGTTCTCATCCAAATCATTATATAATTGACAAAAACAGTGGACCCAGCACTGATCCTTACAGCAAATCACTGGTCACATACCTCCAGTCTGAAAAACAGCTCTTCACCACCATCCTTTGTCTCCTACATGTAAGCCAATTTGATATGCGATTGGCTAGCTCCCCCTGGATTCCATGAGATCAAACCTTGCTCATCACTCTTCCATGTGGAACCTTGTTAAAATGCCTGGCTGAAATCCATATGGAAAATGTCTATCACTCTGCCATCATCAATCATTTTTGTCACTTCTTCAAAAACTCAATCAAGTTAGTGAGACACAATTTCCAATGTATTATCCCTAATCGACCCTTCCATTTCCAAATGCATGTAAATCATGTCCCTCAGGATTCCTTTCAACAACCTACCTGTCACTGATGTTCGGCTCACTGGTCTGTAGTTCCCTGGCTTTCCTTATCACCTTTCATAAGTAATGGCACTACATAGCCAACCTCTGGACTTCCGGCACCTCACTCATGGCTTTTGATGATACAAGTATCTCAGCAAGGGCCCAGCAAGCACTCCCCTAACTTCCTATAAAATTCTGGAATACACCAGGTCATGTCCCAGATTTATCCATCTTTATGCATTTTAAGGCATCCAGCACCTGCTCTTCTGTAATACGGACACTTTTCAAGATATCACTTTATGTCCACAAGTTTTTTAGTCCTGAGCACCAACTCCATTCTTCCCCTTGTTCCCCTAAAGCTGAGCTAGACTGTTTGCAACCACAGTATTTTTTTCATGCCACACTGTGCTTTCAATGCCACTTCCGTTCCATCACCAAGGCTACTTACTTCACCTCTCTGTGATCATCTTGTCCTCCCCACCCGAGCTCTGAGATTTCCTGCTGAGGTTCTCATCTATACCTTGGTGACTTGCAGACTTGCCAATTCCAAAGTTTTCCTCCTACTCTTCCTACCAGCCTCCTGCTTTGCATCATCCTGATTCCTGAAGAAGGGCTAATGCCCGAAACGTCAATTCTCCTGTTCCCCAGATGCTGCCTGACCTGCTGCGCTTTTCCAGCAACACATTTATAAGATGATCAGAGGAATAGATAGAGTAGACAGTCAGAAACTTTTTCCCCGGGTACAACAGAGTGTTACAAGGGGACATAAATTTAAGGTGAAGGGTGGAAGGTATAGGGGAGATGTCAGGGGTGGGTTCTTTACCCAGAGAGTGGTGGGGGCATGGAATGCGCTGCCCGTGGGAGTGGTGGAGTCGGAATCATTGGCGACCTTTAAGCGGCATTTGGATAGGTACATGGATGGGTACTTAATCTAGGTTAGAAGTTCGGCACAACATCGTGGGCCGAAGGGCCTGTTCTGTGCTGTATTGTTCTATGTTCTATGTTCTATTTCCATCTCATCATCCTGGAATGACAGACCTACAGTAAGAGTTATCCCAATACTCCTGCACCCTTACACTTCCTTCAAAACATTGTAAATTTTCTTTGTGTTTGGAAGTTATTATTTGAAGGTGGTGTATTCCACTTCCGAAAGCAGAAATTGCTTGAAAAGCTCAGCAGGTCTGACAGCATATGAGAAGAAAAAGAGTGAACATTTCAGATCCAGTAATCCTTCGCAAATGCTGCCAAACCTGCTGTGTATTTCCAGTAATTTCTGTTTCTGATTTCCAGCAGCGTAGTGCTTTGGTTTTTCTTTGGTTTAGCATTCCAGATTCATTGGATACATGAAAATCATTTTCTTCATCTCATTTCTGGTACTTTTACCAATTGCCTTAGATCAGAAATCTCTGGCCACTGCTCCTCCTGTCACTGGAAGCACTTTCTCCTTTATTCTATCAGAATTCTTCATGATTTTGAGCACCTTTGTTAAATCTCCTCTTAGACATCTCTTTCTGAGGAGAATGATCCCAGCTTCTCCAGTCTCTCCACATTCACTGGACCATTTCAGTAAATCTCTGATATCCTTTTAAAAGAGTGACACTCAGAATTTGTCTAAATGTATTTATTCATGGGATGTGGGCATCACTAGCTAGGCAGCATTTATTGCTTATCCCTAATTGCCCAGAGGCCAATAAGAGTCAATCACATTGCTATGGGTCTGGAGTCACATATAAGCCAGACCAGGTAAGGGTGATACTTGCCCTAAAGGGCATTAGTGAACCAGATGAGTTTTTCTGACAATCAGCAATAGTTTCATGGTCATTATTTTGATTCCAGGTTTTTTAAAAATCGGCTTCAAATTGCATAATCTCTGGCATGACTTGAACCTGAGTCCACAGAGCATTACCTAGGTCTCTGGGTTAACAGTCTAGCGATAATACCACTAGGCTATCGCCTCCCCACAGAATTGAACAAAATCCTCCAGATGAAGCCAAACCAATGTTTTATAAATGTTTATGTGACTTTCTGGCTCTTACATACTACTTCAGATATTCACAGACATTGTTATATACAGACTCCAGGCAACATTTCCCAATTTACTCTGGTTTCAAACTAGTTACTTCAAATCGTGAAGCTCCTGGTGAGGAGGGATGAACTGGCTTTCCTTTGGTAGCGTCAACATTTTAACCAGGCTGCCTTAAGTTAACAAAGAGTGAGTTTATTAATTATTAAACATGAGAAGATTTAGTAATACAACACACACATGCACAGAGTATGAAGACAAGGTAAGTCAGCAACGATAAAACATTGTTGCTATTTGGATTGGCTTCTGAATTATTCACATTGAGCGGTTGGTTATACTTTGTGGCCATTGCCATTGTGGCCAGGAGCATTGATGTTGGTGGTTGAAAAGTTGACTTCAGATTTCTTAGTTTTGCAGCATGCTAGAGATGTTGGGGCTCTCATTCCTTTTTACTGTGACTTCAGGATTCAACATTCAGGATGAGAGTCCTTTTGTTGGTTTGTTTCCTTTCGTCTATAATAACAAGCTGGCTACTAGCACTCTGTAGGAGCAGATGTAGGACTTTAAGCCTGTTGACTCAGGACATGATTTGGAATATTGGACTGGGATATCAATATCATAGGGCAGGACATGACTGGCAGTTTGATGTTCCAAGGTATAGATACTGTCGGAAGGGTAGAAACGGAGGAAAGAGAAGCAGGCAAGTGGCATTTTTCGTTAGGGATAATGTTAGAACATAGAACATAGAAAAGTACAGCACAAACAGGCCCTTTGGCTCACGATGTTGTGCAGAGATTTAATCCTAATGTAAAATATAGTAACTTAACCTACGCACCCCTCAACTCACTGCTATCCATGTGCATGTACAGCAGTTGCTTAAATGTCCCCAATGACTCTGCTTCAACCACCACCACTGGCAACGCATTCCATGCATTCACAACTCCCTGTGTAAAGAACCTACCTCTGATGTCTCCTTTATACCTTCCTCCTAATATCTTCAAACTATGACTTCTCGTACCAGTCAATCCTGCCCTGGGGAAAAGTCTCTGGCTATTGACTCTATCTATTCCTCTCATTATTTTGTACACCTCGATCAGGTCTCCTCTCTTCCTCCTTCTCTCCAGAGGGAAAACTCCGAGCTGAGTTACAACTGTACTTAGGGAAGATATTCCTGGGAGAACATGCAGTGAAGCAATTTGGGTGGAACTGAGAAGTAAGAAAGGGCTGATCACCACCTCGTGCTCCCATGAGGAGGTTGAGCAGTTCATCAACTTCATCTACACATTCCAACCTGACCTTAAGTTTACCTGGACCATCTCAGACACCTCCCTCCCCTTCCTGGATCTCTCCCTCTACATCAACGGTGACCGACTCAACACTGACATCTTCTACAAACCCATTGATTCCCACAACTACCTGGACTACACCTCCTCCTACCCTGCCTCCTGTAAAAATGCTATCCCTTATTCCCAATTCCTCCGCCTCTGCCGCATCTGTTCCCAGGAGGACCAGTTCCACCACAGAAAGCACCAGATGGCCTCCTTCAAAGACCGCAATTTCCCTGCCCACATGACCTCAACGCATCTCATCCACCTCCTGCACCTCCACCCTTGAACCCCACCCCTCCAACTGCAACAGGGTCAGAACTCACCTTCCACCCCACTAACCTCCGTATACATTGCATCATCCTCTGCCATTTCTGCCACCTACAAATAGACCCCACCACCAGGGAGATATTTCCCTCCCCACCCCTATCCATTAAGACCATTCCCTCCATGACTCTCTGTCAGGTTCACGCACCCCACCAACCCACCCTCCCCTCCCAGCACCTTCCCTGCCATCGCAAGAATTACGAAGCCTGTGCCCGCACTTCCCCTCCTTACCTCCGTCCAAGGCCCCAAAAAAGCCTTCCCACATCCATTAGAGTTTTACCTGCACTTCCACACACGTCATTTACTGTATCTGTTGCTCCCGGTGCGGTCTCCTCTGCATCGCGAAGACAGGACGCCTCCTCGCAGAGCGCTTCAGAGAACATCTACAGGACACCCGCACCAATCAACCCCACCGCCCCATGGCCAAACATTTCAACTCCCCCTCCCACTCTGCCAAGGACATGCTGGTCCTGGGCCTCCTTCATCGCCACACCCTAACCACCTGATGCCTGGAGGAAGAATATCTCATTTTCCGCCTTGGCACCCTCCAACCACGCGGCATCAATGTGGATTTCACCAGTTTCTTCATTTCCCCTCCCCCCACCTTATTCCAGATCCAACCTTCTGCCTTGGCACCACCCTCATGACCTGTCTTACCTGTCCAACGTCCTTCCCACCTATCCACTCCGCCCTCCTGTCCAACCTATCACCATTTCCCCCACCTTCATCTACCTATTGCACTCTCAGTTACCTTCCCTCTAGCCCCATCCCCCTCCCATTTATCTCTCCACCCCCTTGGCTCACAAGCCTCATTCCTGATTAAGGACTTTTGCCCAAAACGTCGATTTTCCTGCTCCTGACTGGCTGTGCTTTTCCAGCAAAAACACTCTCGACTCTCGATTCTGATCTTCAGAATCTGTGTTCCTCACTTTCTCCTACCTGATCACCTTATTGATATTGTGCTGTAAGCCCCCCAATATTCAACAGGAAATTGGGAAGTAAGTTTCTAAGGAGACTTTAAGTATCTGTAATAACAATAGGATTGTAATGGTAAGGGATTTCAACTTTTCAAAGATGGACTGTGGCTGCTGTAGTGTTAAGGATTGGATGACAGAAGTTGAGGCTCTGGCCAAGAAAAAGGAGGAGGCAAGTATAGACAGCTGGGATTGTATGAAACCCTAGAGGCATATATGGGTAGTAAGAATATACTCCAGGGAAATCAGGATGGCAAAAGGGAGACATCAGATAACTTTGGCAAATAGGGATAAAGAGAATCCAAACAGAATGTACAAATAGATTAAGGGCAAAAGAGTAACTGTGGAGACAGTAGGGCCTCTTAAAGATCAACAAAGCCGTCTGCGTGGAACTACAGGAGATGGGTGAATATTTTGTGCTAGAGAACTTGGATAAATAAATAGTGAAATCTTGAAAAGTGTCCACATTATAGAGGAGGAGATCCTGGATGTCTTAAAATGCATAAAGGTGGATAAATCCCTGGAACCTGATCAGGTGTATTCCAGAATTTTGTAAGAAATTAGGGAAGTGATTGCTAGGACCCTTGCTGAGATATTTGTATCAGCAAAAGCTATGAGTAAGGTGCCGGAAGACTAGAGGTTGGCTAATGTGGTGCTATTATTTAAGGAAAAGCCAGGGAACTAATAGACCAGTGAACTTGACATCAGTAGTGGGTAAGTTGTTGGTAGGGATTCTGAGGGATGGGATTTACATTTTTGGAAAGGCAAGGACTGATTAGGGATAGTCAAAGTGGATTTGCGTGTAGGAAATATGGTCTCACTGATTGAGTTTTTTTGAAGAAGTGACAAAGAAGATTGATGAAGGCAGCGTGGTAGATATTGTCTAAATGGACTTCAGCAAGGCATTCAACAAAGTTCTGTATGGAAGACTGGTTAGCAAGATTAGATCCTATAGGAAAGATATTGTTAATTTTGAATGGGTTCAGAAAAGATTTACAAGGGTTGGAGGATTTGAGCTATAGGGAGAGACTGAATAGGCTGGGGCTATTTTCCCTGGAGCGTCGGAGGCTGAAGGATGACCTTACAGAGGTTTATAAAATCATGATGGGCATAGATAGGGTCAATAACCAGGTTTTTTTCCAGGTTAGGGCACTCCAAAACTATAAGGTATAGGTTTAAGGTGAGAGGGCAAGATTTAAAAGGGACCTAATGGGCAATCCTTTCACATAGAGGGTGATGTGTGTGTGGAACAAGCTGCCAGAGAAAATGGGGGAGGCTGGTCAGTTACAACTTTAAAAGGCATCATGATGGGTACATGAGTAGGAAGAATTTAGAGGTGCGGCAACTGCTGGCAAATGGGACTAGATTAATGTAGAATGTCTAGTTGGCAGGTATGAGCTGGACCAAACGGTCTGTTTCCTTGCTATATAACTCTATGACTCTAGTACAGGCCTCCTCAATCTCTTGTCAATAAGCAGCTCCACCAAAGCAGAAATCAGTCTGGTGCACCCTATACATCCATAAATAGGGAAGGGGACTAAAACAGGGTGCAGTGATTTACTTGAAGTTTTATCTGTATGCTGTGCAATTGAAGCAAGGCTTCTTTGCTCCTGTACTCAAATCTACAGGCAGTTAAGGTTAATGTATTATTTGGTTTCCGAATTGCTTGCTACATCTACAGGTTAGCTCTTAGTGACTTATGAACAAGGTCAGGCAGCATCCAGGGAACAGGAGAATCGACGTTTCGGGCATAAGCCCTTCTTCAGGCTTATATGCCTGAAGAAGGGCTTATGCCCGAAACGTCGATTCTCCTGTTCCCTGGATGCTGCCTGACCTGCTGCTCTTTTCCAGCAACACATTTTCAGCTCTGATCTCCAGCATCTGCAGACCTCACTTTCTCCTGACTTATGAACAAGGATACTTAGGCGCCTTTTGATATCAATATTTTTCAATCTGTCACCATTACAGAAATAATCTTCACCTTTGTTCCTCCTACCGAAATGGATAATTTCACACTTACCCACATGATATTCCATCTACCATTTCTTTTCACATTCACTCATCCTATTTAAATCGCTTTAAAGCCTCTCTACATCCCCCCCCCACAACTCACATGCTCATCAAATTCGATTCACTCTGCTTGATATCAAGAAAAGTTGGAGGCAATAGATACTGCAAAGGCTGTGGGCTCTGACAACATTCTGGAAATAGTACTGACTACTTGTACTCTAGAACTTGCTGCTCCCCTAACTGTTCCAGTACAGTTACAACACTGGCATCTACCCGACAATGTGGAAAATTGGCCTAGTATGTCCTGTACGTAAAAAGCAGGACGAAACCCATTTAATTACTGCCCCATCAGTCTACTCTCAATCATCAGTAAGATGATGAAAGTGTCATTAACAGTGCTATCAAGCAGTACCTGCTTAGCAATTACCTGCTCAGTGACACCCATTTTGGGTTCTGCCAGGGTCACTCAGCTCCTGACCTCATTACAGCCTTGATTCAAACATGGATAAAAGAACTGAAATCCAGAGGTGAGATGAGAGTGTCAGCTCTTTACTTCCAGGCTGCATTTGACTGAGCGTGGCATCAAGGATCCCTAACAAAACTGGAATCAATTGGTATCAAGGTGCAAACTCTGCAGTTGGTACAGTCATACCTGATGTAGAGAAAGACGGTCATGGTTGTTAGAGGTCAGTCATCTCAGCTCCAGGACATTTCTGCAGGAGTTTCTCAGCATAGTGTCCTTGGCCCAACCATCTTCAGCTGCTTCATGAATGATCTTTCCTCCATCATAAGGTCAGAAATGGGGACATTCAATGATGATTTTGCAACGTTCAGCACCATTCGCTACTCCTCAGACACTACAACAGTCCGTATCCAAATGCAACAAAATCTTGACAAAATCCAGGCTTGGACTGACAAGTGGCGAGTAACATTCATGCCACACAAATGCTAGGCAATGACCATCACTGATAAGAGACAATCTAACAGCCCCATAACATTCAATGGTGTTACCATCACTGAATCTCCCGCTATCAAAATCCTGGGAATTATCATTGATCAGAAGCTCTACTGGACTCACCACATAAACGCAGTGGCTACAAGAGCAGGTCAGAGGCTAGGAATCCTGTAACGAGTAACTTACTGCCTGTCTGCCATCTCCAAGACACAAGTCAGGAGTCAGATTGAACACTCCCCACTTGTCTGGATGAGTGCAGTCCCAGTAACACTCAAGAAGCTTTGCACCACCCAGGAAAAAGCAGCCCACTTGATTGGCACAACATCCACACTCAGCAACCATGTGTACTAACTACAAGATGCATGCTGAAATTCACCAAAGATCCTCAGCCAGCACCATCCAAACCCATTGTCATGTTTATCTTGAAGGACAAGGGCAGCAGATATATGGAACCACCACCACCTTCAAGTTTCCCTCCAAGCCACTCACCATCCTGACTTTGAAATATATCGCCATTCCTTCATTGTCGCTGGGTCAAAATCCCGGAATACCCTCCTTAATGGCATTGTGGGTCAACCCACAGCAGGTGGATTACAGCAGTTCAAGAAAGCAGCACACCCCCACCTTCTAGGGACTCACCCTCACCTTCTAGGGCAGCTAGGGATGGGCAATAAATACTGGCCTAGCCAGTAACGTTCACATTCCACAAAATAATTTTTTTTTAAATTTCCTGCAAACTTGGAAATAATTCATTTAGTCTCCACATCCAAATCATTGATGTAGATTGTGAACGTTTGCGGAGCTAGCAGTGAACCCTGCAGTACCCCACTATTAACAACCTGCCATTTTGTGAATGATTAGTTTATTCTTGCTCTTTGTTTTCTATCTGTTAACCAATCCTCCATCCATAGTATACAAGGAACCTCGATTATCCAAATGACACAGGTGAGGCATATTTTGTTTGGATAATCGAATGCCGGATAACACAGTTTAGCCAAACATTGGGACCTTGCGATCTTACCGGAGAATCTGAAATTCAGATAATCGAGGATCCTCTGTATTTCCTGCAGTTCCCTGTAGTTTAATTTACTTTATTAACCTCCTGGTGAGGTCTTACCAAAAAACCTTCTGAAAATTTAAATGCTCCACTCCACTGCTTCTACTTTATCAATGCTGCATGATATCCTTAAAACATTTGTCAAATGTGAATCCCTTTTCATAAATCCATGTTGACTCTGTCTAGTTTTACTTTTTAATATCTAAATGTATAGTCATCACATCCCCTAAAATAGGTTCTAATAGTCTCCTAACTACTGTTATCAAGCTAACAGCTGGGTTGAACTCAACTCCCCCTCCTCCTCACCTCTTAAATACTGGTGTTATATTTGCTATTTTTCAGTCCACAGGAATGTTTCCAGAGTCTATAGAATTGCGAAAGCTAACTACCAATGTTTTCATTATTTCACGAAACACCTCCTTCACTACTCTGAAATCAACCTTATTTGGTTCATTTGTTATGGACCCAGACCAAACCCTGTTGAAATAATATTAAAAGGATAGCCTCAAACATAATCTTTTCTCATTTTATAGGCAAATGCTCGGTGTTGCGTTCCAGTTCGATTGGCCAAGTTACCAGCCTTGAAGTTAAACAGACTTTATTCGTACACTATAGTTAAAAGACAATAAAATAACATAGAAATTAGAATATTTTAACTCTATTGGAAAACTTGACAGAATAATAGATTATTTAACTACTAAACAGTAACAGTAACATCCTGAACACATCCTTGGCAGAGGCAAATTCAGTGAATAGATTGTCTCACATGCAATTCTAACAGCAGGAAAGAACCCTCAACTTTTAACTGGAACAGAGAGAGGAAGCACAGCTTCCACATCCAGCTTCAAGATTTGAGCAGCAACTAAAAACTAAAACTAAAAATCCTGGTTCTGTAGGAGTATTCATCCCACCCATTCAGGCTATTGCTTTTGTTCCAACTTTTGAAAAAAAACACAAGGCCTCACAAGCCATTTACTGTCTTGGATTCAAATAGATAGCTTGGCACTTCTGTCTTACAAGTTTTCTTCAAAAAAACAGGACAAAATCCACCTCTTAAAGTCATAGTATCATCACACAGGGAATTAGCAATGTAATGTCCGGTTGGCTTTTCAAGTACTATATCTTTGCTAATTTCTTTATGTATATAGAAGTATGTAAAATTATGAGAGGCATTGATAAGATGGATAGTTGGAGTCTTTTTCTAAGGGTGCAAGTGTAAAGTACTAGAGAGCATAGGTTTAAGGTGAGAGAGGTAAAGTTTAAAGGAAATGTGTGAAGTAAGGTTTTTACACAAATGATGGTAGTTGCCTGGAACGTGTTGCCATGAGAGGTGATAGAAGCAGATGTGGTAGCAAATTTTAGGAGACATTTAGACACACATGAATAGGCAGGGAATAGAGGGACATGGACAATGCGCAGGCAGATGGGATTAGTTTAGAAATAAATCATAATTGGTGTGGATAAAGTGGGCTGAAGGGTCTGCTTCTGTGCTGTCCATGTTCTATGTTATAACCACTTCCCCTTGATATTTAGTATGGTTACCGTTCAATGGGGTTACCAACACTGAATCCCCCACTATAACACCCAGGGATTACCAGAAACTCAACTGATTCATCACATAAACACTGGCTACAAAAGCACATCAGAAGCTAGGAGTACTGTGACCGATAACTCTTTACATAGAACACTACGGCGCAGTACAGGCCCTATGGCCCTTTGGCCTTCGATGTTGCACCGACCTGTAAAACCAATCTGAAGGCTATCTCCTACACTATTCCGTTTTCATCTGTATGTTTATCATTTAAATGCCCTTAAAGTTGACAAGTCTGCTACTGTTGCAGGCAGTGCATTCCACACTACTACTACTGTCTGAGTAATGAAACTACTTCTGACATCTGTCCTATGTTTATCATCCCTCAATTTTAAAGCTATGTCCCCTCATGCTAGTCATCACCATCTGAGGAAAAAGTCTCTCACTGTCCACCCTATCTAACACTGATTATTTTATATGTCTCAATTAAATCATCTCTCAGCCTTCTTCTCTCAAGTCCCTCAGCCTTTCCTCATAAGACCTTTCCTCCATACTTGACAACGTTCTAGTAAATCTCCTCTGCATCCTTTCCAAAACTTCCACATCCTTCCTGTAATGTGGCGACCAGAATTGTATGCAATACTCCAAGTGCGGCGGCACCAGAGTTTTGTACAGCTGCAGCATGACCTCGTAACTCTGAAACTCAATCCCTCTACGAATAAAAGCTAACACACCTTCTTAACAACCCTGCCAACTTGGGTGGCAACTTTCAGGGATCTACGTACATGGACACCGAGATCTTTCTGCTCATCTACACTACAAGAATCTTACCATTAGCTCAGTACTCTTTATTGCCGTTGCTCCTTCCAAAGTGAATCACCTCACACTTTTCCGCATTAAACTTTGTTTGCCACCTCGCAGCCCAGCTGTGCAGCTTATCTATGTCCCTCAGTAACCTGCAACATCCTTCAGCACTTTGCACACCTCCACTAGCCTGAGTGTCATCCACAAATTTAATAACCCATCCTTCTACGCCCTCATCCAGGTCGTTTATAAAAATGACCAAAGCAATGGCCCCAGAACAGATCCTTGCGGTACACCACTAGTAACTGAACTCCAGAATGATAATTTCCCTTCAACCACCACCCTCTGTCTTCTTTATGTTAGCCAATTATGGAATAAAGGGAGAACTAGCCAGTTGGATACAGAACTGGCTCAAAGGTAGAAGACAGAGGGTGGTGATGGAGGGTTGTTTTTCAGACTGGAGGCCTATGACCAATGGAGAGGCCCAAGGATTGGTGCTGGGCTCTCTACTTTTTGTCATTTACATAAATGATTTGGATGCGAGCATAAGAGGTACAGTTAGTAAGTTTGCAGATGACACCAAAATTGGAGGTGCTGTGGACAGCGAAGAGGGTTGCCTCAGATTACAACAGGATCTGGACCAGATGGGCCAATGGGCTGAGAAGTGGCAGATGGAGTTTAATTCAGATAAATGCGAGGTGCTGCATTTTGGGAAAGCAAATCTTA
>NC_057742.1:116777-118944 GCF_004010195.1 Chiloscyllium plagiosum
CACAAAATCGTGTTGACTATCCCTAATCAACTTATTCCTATCAAGATGATTATAAATCCTATCTCTTATAACCTTTTCCAACCCTTCATCCACAACTGAATTAAGACTCACACAGAACACAGAACAATACAGCGCAGAACAGGCCCTTTGGCCCTCAATGTTGCGCCGACCTGTGAACTATTCTCAGCTTGTCCCCCTTCACTATCCACACATCATCCATGTGCTTATCTAAGGATTGTTTAAATCTCCCTAATATGGCTGAGTTGACTACATTAGCAGGTAGTGCATTCCACGCCCTTACCACTCTCTGTGTAAAGAACCTGCCTCTGATATCTGTCTTAAATCTATCACTCCTCAATTTGTAGTTATGCCCCCTTGTACTTAACAAGAATCTAGCCAGTTTTGCCTGAAATATATTCAAAGATATTCATTCCGCCATCTTTTCAGGAAGTGAGTTTCAAGGCTCCAGTGGTTAAGAAGGCATTCGGCCTTCATTGCTCAGATCTTTTGAGTATAAGAGTTGGGATGTTATGCTGAGGTTCTCTCAGAAGTTGGTGAGGCCTCTTCTGGAGCACTGTGTGCAGTTCTGGTTGTGCCTGTTAAACCGGAGTGGGTTTAGAACAGGTTTACCAGGATTTTGCCGGAAATGGAGGGTTTCAGTTATAAGGCTGGGTAGGCTGGGACTTTTTTCCCTATAGTGTAGGAGGTTGACAGGTGACCTTGCTCATTCGTCTGTAATTACCAGGGTTGTCTCTACTCCTCTTTTTGAACAAAGGTACAACATTTGCTATCCTCCAGTCTTCTGGGACTATTCCTGTAGACAATGACGACATAGAGATCAAAGCCAAAGGCTCTGCAATCTCCTCCCTGGCTTCCCAAAGAATCCTAGGATAAATCCCATCCAGTCCAGGGGATTCACACTGTCCAGAATTGCTAACACATCCTGGTTGTGAACCTCAATCCCATCTAGTCTAGTAGCCTGTATCTCAGTATTCTCCTCGACAGCATTGTCTTCCTCCTGTGTGAATACTGACGGAAAATATTCATTTAGCGCTTCCCCATCTCCTCAGAGTCCACGCACAACTTCCCACTACTATCCTTGACTGGCCCTAATCTTTCTCTAACTATCCTTATATTCCTGATATATCTCAAGAAAGCTTTAGGGTTTTCCTTGATCCTAGCTGCCAATGACTTTTCATGTCCCCTCCTGATTCTTCTTAGCTCTCTATGAAGGTCTTTCCTGGCTAACTTGTAACTATCAATCAACCAACTGAGCCTTCATGTCTCAACCTAACATAAGCCTCCTTCTTCCTTTTGACAAGAGATTCAACTTCTTTAGTAAACCACAGCTCCCTCACTTGACCACTTCCTCCCTGCCTGACTGGTACATACTTATCAAAGACATGCAGCAGCTAGTCCTTGAATAAGCTCCACGTTTCAATTGTGCCCATCCCTGCAGTTTCCTTCCCCATCCTGTGCATCCTACGTTTTGCCTAATCGCATCATAATTGCCTTTCCCCCAGCAATAACTCTTGCCCTACAGTATAGACCTATCCCTTTCCATTGCCAAAATAAACATAACCGGATTGTGGTCACTATCACCAAAGTGCTCACCAATCTCCAAATCTAACAACTGGCCAGGTTCATTACCCAGTACCAAATCTAATATGGCCTCGCCTCTTGTTGGCCTGTCACAATACTGTTGAAACTTTATTGCTGGAACAGCACAGCAGGTCAGGCAGCATCCAGGGAACAGGAGATTCGACGTTTCGGGCACAGGCCCTTCTTCAGGAATGAGCAGAGAGTGTTCAGCAGGAGAAGATAAAAGGTAGGGAGGAGGGGCGTTGGAAATGTGATAGGTGGAAAGAGGTCAAGGTGAGGGTGATAGGTCGGAGTAGGATGGAGGTGGAGAGGTCAAGAAGAAGACTGCAGGTCAGGAAGGCGGTGCCGGGCTGGAGGGATCCGGCTGAGACAAGGTGGGGGGAGGGGAGATGAAGAAACTGGTGAAGTCCAAGTTCATCCCCTGCGGTTGGAGGGCTCCCAGTCGGAAGATAAGACGCTCCCCCTCCGACCGTCGCGTTGTTGTGGTTTGGCGGTGGATGAGTCCAATGACCTGCATATCCTCGGTGGAGTGGGAGGGGGAGTTGAAATGCTGTGCCACAGGGTG
>NC_057742.1:120097-267858 GCF_004010195.1 Chiloscyllium plagiosum
CTGACCTGCTGTGCTGTTCCAGCAATAAAGTTTCAACTTTGATCTCCAGCATCTGCAGACC
This sequence comes from Chiloscyllium plagiosum, assembly GCF_004010195.1. Classification (NCBI taxonomy): domain Eukaryota; kingdom Metazoa; phylum Chordata; class Chondrichthyes; order Orectolobiformes; family Hemiscylliidae; genus Chiloscyllium; species Chiloscyllium plagiosum. The sequence continues at coordinate 120,159 of NC_057742.1, forward strand.
TCACTTTCTCCTGTCACAATACTGTGTCAGGAAACCCTCCTGCACACATTGGACAAAAACTGACCCATCTAAAGTACTCAAACTATAGCGTTTCCAGTCAATATTTGGAAAGTTAAAATCCCCCATAACAGCTACCCTGTCACTCTTGCCCCTATTGAGGATCATCTTTACTATCCTTTCCTTTACATCTTTAGAACTATTTGCACCCAACAGGGGGCGACCTCTCCTTTCCTATTTCTAATCTCAGCCCATACTACCTCAGTAGACGAGTCCTCAAACGTCCTTACTACCACCATAATACTATCCTTGACTAACAATGCCACAGCACCCCCTCTTCTACCATCTTCTTTGTTCTTAGTGAAATATCTAAATCCCGAACCTGCAATAACCGTTCCTGTCCTTGCTCTACCCATGACTCCAAAATGGCCACAACATCAAAGTCCCAGGTACCAACTCATGCTGCAAGTTCACCCTCCTTATTCAGGATGCTCCTGGTGTTGAAGTAGACACACTTCAAACCACCTTCCTGCTTGCCGGTGAACTTTTGCAACCTTGAAACCTCATTTCTGACCTCACTGCTCTCAATCTCCTGGATACTGGAGCTACAGTTTAGATTCTCATCTACCTGCTGAACTATTTTAAAACCTCTTGAAGGGCATTAGCAAACTTCTGCCCCAGGATATTGGTACCCCTGTGGTTCAGATATAGACCATCCTGTTTGTAGAGGTCCCACCTAGAATCATAGAGATGTCCACCTACCCCAGAAAGGGTCCCAATTATCCAGGTATCCAAAATCCTCCCTTCTGCACCATTCCTGTAGCCACGTGTTCAACTCCTCTCTCTCCCTATTCCTTGCATCGCTAGCACATGGCACAGGCAACAAACCAGAGATAACAACTCTGTTTGTTCTAGCACTAAACTTCCACCCTAGCTCCCTGAATCTCTGCCTTAAATTCCCATCTCTCTTCCTACCTATGTCGTTGATGCCTATGTGGACCACAACTTGGGGCTGCTCCCCTTCTCCCTCAAGGATCCTGATAACGCGATCCAAGACATCATTTATGCTGGCACCTGAGAGGCACCACACCAACTGTGAGTCTGTATCGTTCCCACAGAATCTCCTATCTGTCCTCCTAACTGTGGAGTCCTCAATGACTAATGCTCTGCTCATCTCCCTCCTTCCCTTTGAGCAACAGGGGCACATTATGTGCCAGAGACCTCTACACCATGGCTTACCCTGGTAAGTCCTTTCCCCCAACATTATTGAGTGCCAGTATTGAGGGGAACAGCCACAGGTGTTCCCTGCACTGCCTGCCGGTTTCCTTTCTGTCACCTGACCTGACTTCCCAAAGCCTGTCCACCATCTACAAGACTCAAGTTGGGAGTATAAAGGTGTACTCCTGACTTGCCTGGATGGGTGCAACTCTACTAGCACTCAAGAAACTTGACACAATCCAGGACAAAGTAGCCCACTTGATTATACCACATACACAAGCATCCACTTCCTCCACAGCCACTGCTCAGTATCTACAAGGTGCAGAAATTCACCGAAGACCCTTCAACAACAACTTTCAATCTCATGACCATTTCCATCCAGAAGGACAAGGGCAGCAGTTACATTGGAACACCACACCTGGAAATTCTCCTGCAAGCCACTCACAATCCTGACTTGGAAATGTATCACTTTTCCTTCACTGTCTCTGGATCAAAATCCTAGCATTGCAGCACATGGGGGGGTTCGGTAGTTCAAGAAGGCAGTCCACCATCTTCTGGAGACCTGGGTGTATTAGTACGTGAATCATAAAAGATTGCTGGCACAGCAAGTATTTAAGTGATGGATTGGAATTTTGTTGTTTATTGCAAGGGGAATGGAATATAAAAGTAGGGGTGCTTGGTACAGTTGTATTGGCTGCCTTATTTATAAAAGGATATAAATGTGTTAGCTGCAGTGAAGGGAAGGCTCTCTTAACTAATCCCTTGAATGAGGAATTTATATGAAACTACTAAATAGGAACAGAAGTCAACTGTTTGGATCCTTGAGCCCTGTCCACCATTCAATAACATAATGGCCGATATGTTTGTATTTCAAATTCCACATTCCCATTTGCCCCTGATAATCTTCATCTCTTGTTAGGTAAGTAAATCAATCAATATCTTTTAAATTTATTTACTGACCTGCCTCCATTGCCTTCTGAGGCAGAAAGTTCCAAAGTTGCATGATCCTTTGAGAGAAATAAATTCTCCTCATCTCTGTTCTTAAAGCGTCACTCTGAATTTGAAAATAGTGCCTCCTAATTTTAGACTCAGCCACAAAGAGGGGACATCTGTTCCACATTCATCTTGTTGAGACCTCTCAGGATCTTATGCACTTCATCCCTTTCTTTTTATTTTGTTCATTCACAAAATGTAGGTTTCTTTGGCTGGGCCAACATTTATTGTCCATTCCTAATTGCCCTTGAAAAGGTGTTGGTTAACTGCTTTCTTGACCAGCTGCAGTCCTCATGCTGTAGGTTCACCTGTTAGGCTGTTAGGGATTGAGTTCCAAGGATGGATTTTAACCCAGCGATGGTGAAGAAACAACAATAAATTTCCACACCTGGATGGTGTGTGGCTTGGCAAGGAACCTGCAGATGATGGTTCTCCCTGTTGCTCTTAACAGCCTCAACTGTTTTACTCACATCTCCTCCCTTTTTGTCAACAGCATAAACACTATCAATTTCCAGCTCCTTTAGCTTCCAAAGAAGGCACATATCAGACTCGAAAATGAACTCTTTCTCTCTCCACAGATGCTGCCAGACATGCTGAGTTTCTCCACCACTTTGTTTTTATTTACTCACCACAGAATTCCTAGCCCCTTTAGAATTCAATAATGGCAATGTCAATAAAGGTCAACGGGAGATGGCTGGATTCTTTCATCAGAGATTGTCATTGCTATGCACTTGTGTGAATGTTACTTGCTGTTTATCAGTCCAAGCCTGGATATTGTCCTCATCTTCATGCATTTGGACATGAACTCCTTCAGCATCCAAAGAGTTGCAAATGGTGTGCACATTGTGTAATTATTAGCCAACATCTTAATTTTGACCTTATGATGCAGGTAAAATCATTAATGAAGCAGCTTAACATGGTTGACCTTGGGCACTGCCCTATTGGCGTTTGGATGACTGACCTCCAACACTCACAACCATCTTCCTCTGCCTCCATGACTCTAAACACACAGGATTTTCCATTGATTGCCATTGACCCTAGTTTTACTAGGGCTCTTTACACTTGGTCAGGCAACTACTCTAATCCCACCTCTGGAGTTTAGCTCTTTTGTCCATGTTCGGACTAAGATTGTAATGAGATCAGTAGCTGAGTGTCTCTGGTGGAACCCTGACTGGGCATCATTGAGCAGGCTACTGCTGTTCTATTTGATAGGACCTTTGACAACCCCTTCCTTTACTTTGCAGATGTTGGAGAGTGCATTGTTGCAGCTCTGCTGTGTTTGCTGTTGCTGCATTTTTCAGGATCATTGTTATGGGAATTTAGGAAGAACATATAACGAGGAAAAAGCAGCAGAGGAGGGGAAAGTGAAAGAACTGTCAAGGGCTAGGGAAGAGTAGTAAATGCAGTCATATTGCAGATATTCTGGATAGAGTACAGACTGAGAAAATGCAGTGTTTTTGCATGCAGAGGCAGATAGTTGTGAGTGCATAACTCAACCATATTGGATATATAGGTAGCAGGAAGCATTAGCACTGAGAAGAAGCTGATTGGGTATTGAGTGAAATCAGAAACTGTTGGTTATGAATATAAATACAAACATATAATTACAAACGCACCAGAAAATCCTAAATCCCAAAGCAGACAGTGCCCACAACACTCACGTTAGATAGAATAGGGATGTGGCCAGTCTGCTGAACATGGCTGGTTTGACACAGTTTATCAAGTCATTTGGGAGGGAGTGGAGGGGTGTTAATCATGGCAGAGTAGGTGGGAGATTAAACTTGGTGAGGGGGGAGCGGAATGGAATTCATCATGCCTCGAGTGGTTTAGCACAGTGCGTGTGTTGGAGGAGTTTAATCATGGCATGGTACCACCCCTACTCTGTTTCTCTTATGCACGCTACTCAATATTTTGAAGCTCAGGTGCTTATGGCACATCTTCTGAACTGTACCAATAAGCTGCAGATCGCCAGTGGGCTGTATTGGTAATGCTAAGATTTAAACTATCCCAGTGACCTTGCATTGCATTAATGGTAAAGCAGTACCTGACAGAGCAGAATGCACAATGTACCTGTACCTTGTTGTTCAGGAAAATTTTGTGGAATTGGACTCGATGAGTATGGGTGACAGAATGTGTACACTGTTTACTGGCTGGAGAATATGACCTTGTACAAGTGTGTTTTTCAGTTTTCACTTGTCATTTGACACATGTTATTACAGAGATGACCTGAATTATTTGTGTTTTAATTGGACACATTTCCCTTCACAGGAGATCAGCAAAGTCAAGGAGTCGGAGCCCGGTGTACTCAAGACATTCACGATCACGCAGTAAACACAGGCAATCCCGATCACGAAGCCGACATTCAAGTATTTCACCAAGCAGGTTTACCCTCAAGTCAAGCCTTGGTGCTGAGCTGAGCAAAACTAAAAGGGCAAGAGCTGCTGTGGCTGCCAAATCCAGCACAAAAGACTCAAAAGATCCGAAAGGTTCAGTTGCTACTCTTTGTAAAACAAGCGCTCACAGTGCTGGTTCCAGCAGTACAGCGCCTACAACGCCACTTAAAGATATAAAAAAATTGACTAAAATAGTAAAAAGTGAGAAGCCACCTTCACCTATTGAAACCTCAAATACGGTGATTGTGAAGATAGAGGAAGATGTTGCTGAGGAGATAATTTCAGAGACAAAAATAAAGACTGAAATGCTGGAGAATAGCCCAGTACTCTCCCCATTGGCATTAAGAGAGTCTAAATCGCCAATGGTGAAATGTGAAGTGGGAACACCAAAAGAGAAGAGTCTACCGCCTTTACCAAATGAAAGCAATCTGGATAAACCTCCACTTCCTCCTTCAGGTTCTGCTCCACCACCATTACCTCCACCATCTCCCCCTGTAACACTGCCTCCAGCCCCAGTACAACCACCACCTCCCCTACCATTAGTGACTCTGCACCAGTCTCAGCCTCCTCCAGAGATTCCGATTGAACCACCACCACCAACAGCTACAGTGCATCTACCACAGCTCCCAGTACCCTTGTCGTTACCATTGCCACCAGTACTGATGTCTGTACCAATCTTGACCCACCCACCAACTATCCCTCAACAACCACCATCAAGGACCACAGTATTGGGCAGTGCGCTCCCCATGCCACCCATGCTGAACTCAGTAATGCCCTTACTGACTTCAACATTGCCACCCCTGCCATTGCCTCCACTCCTTCCTGGGGAAGATGATATCGAAAGGTAAGGAATGTGTTAAGTGTGTACATGAAAATTTTATGATTCAGTGTGTGATGTACCTATTAGAGAAGGTGCAAAACTTGACCTAGTCTTGGAAAATAAGAAGGAAGCAAATGTCAGGTATAGACAGCGGAGCTTCAATGAATCACAAGAAGAGTATGAAGGCAGTTGGGGTGTACTAAAGAGGGAAATCAGGAGGGCAAAAAGGGGACATGAAATAGGTTTAGCTAATATGGTTAAGGAGAATCCAAAGGGGTTTTATAAATACGCTAAGGACAAAAAGGTAACTAGAGAGAGAATAGGGCCCTTAAAGATCAGCAAGGCCAGCTACGTGTGGAACCACAGGGGATGGGGGAAGACTAAACGCGTATTTTGCATTAGTGTTTACTGTGGAGAAGGACATGGAAGATATAGAATGTGGGGAAATAAATAGCAACATCTTGAAAAATGTCCATATTACAGAAGAGGAGATGCAGCATGTTTTAAAATGCATAAAGATGGATAAATCCCTGGACCTGATCAGGTGTACCCTCGAACTCTGTAGGAAGCTAGGGAAGTAATTGCTGAGCCCCTTGCCGAGATGTTTGTATCATTGATAGTCACAGCTGAGGTGCCAGAAGACTGCAGGTTGGCTAACATGGTGCCACTATTTTAGAAAGGTGGTAAGGAAAGAGGGAACTATAGATTGTGAGCCTGACATTGATGGTGGGCAAGTTGTTGGAGGGAATCCTGAGTGACAGGATTAACATTTTTGGAAAAGCAAGAACTGGTTAGGAATAATCAACATGTGCCTTGGAAATCTTGTGTCACTCACTTGATTAAGGTTTTTGAAGAAGTAGTGAAGGGGATTGCTGAGGGCAGAGTGGTGGATGTGATCTATATGGACTTTAGTAAGGTGTTTGACAAGGTTCCTCAAGGTACACTAGTTAGCAAGGTTAGTTTATATGGAATACAGGGAAATCGAGCCATTTGGATACAGAAAGGACATGAAGGTAAAAGGTGAGGGTGGAGCATTGCTGTTTGTACTGGAGGCCTGTGACCAGCGGTGTGCCGCAAGGATCAATGCTGGGTCCACTGCTTTTTGTCATTATGTAAATGATTTAGATATGAACATAGGAGATATGGTTAGTAAGTTTGCAAATTGGAAGTGTAGTGGTCAGTGAAGAAGTTTACCTCAGAGTACAATGGGATCTTGATCAGATGAGCCAATGGCCAGTGAGTAGCAGATGGAGTTTAGTGTAGATAAATGTGAGATGCTGCATTTTGGAAAGACAAATCAGGCAGGACTTAAATATTTAATGGTACTGTCCCGGGGAATGTTGCTGAACAAAGAGATCTTGGAGTGCAGGTGCATAGTTCCTTGAAAGTGGAGTCGCAGGTGGATAGGATAGTGAAGAACACATTTGGTTTGCTTGCCATTATTGATCAATGAATATAGGGTTGGGAGGTCATATTGCAGGACATTGGTTAGACCACTTTTCAAATATTGTGTGTAATTCTGGTCTCCCTGCTTACAGGATGTTGTGAAACTTGAAAGGGTTCGGAAAAGATTTAAGGATGTTGCCAGGGTTGGAATGTTTAAGCCATAGGGAAAGGCTGAATAGGCTGGGGCTATTTTCCCTGGAGCATTGGAGGTTGAGGAGTGATCTAAAAAAGGTTTATAAAATCATAAGTGGCATGGACAGGGTAAATAAACAAGGTCTTTTCCCTGGGATGGGGGAGTCCAAAACTAGAGGGTTTAGGTTTAAGCTGAAAGGCAAAGATTTAAAAGGGACCAAAGGGACAACTTTTTCACGCAGAGGGTGGTGCATGTATGTAATGAGCTACCAGAGGAAGTGGTGGATGTTGGCACAATTCCAAGATAGTTCCTCACTCTGTGTCTGTCACCCACAAGTGCAAAACATGTTCTTTTCTGGAAAATCTCCAGGATGGTCTATACAGAATTCAGGAATGAAATTATCTGTCACACCCAAGATTATGATACGCATAGACTGGGAATGATGTGGATGCATTCTGGATTAGTGGTGCTGGAAGAGCACAGCAGTTCAGGCAGCATCCGAGGAGCAGGAAGATAGGCAGGTAGGACACGTCATGGGGACAGTGCTGAGCTGGAAGTTTGGAACTAGGGTGAGGTGGGTGGGGGAAGGAGAAATGAGGAAAATGTTGAAATCCACATTGATGCCCTGGGGTTGAAGTGTTCTGAGGCGGAAGATGAGGCATTCTTCCTCCAGATGTGGATGCATGTCTGGTATAATCGTTAGCTTCTGTATCAGCTTTGTGAAGGATCTAGCTACCTCTCATCATTCCAGATTATAATTGCAACAGTAATTTTGTGGTTATGCAAGTTCATATTTGCTCTGCCTCCTCATCAGATGAAAACTTGAGCGTAATTATTTGAAGATTGGTCAGGATGGTTGCACTGCTGATGTGGCATTGACTGGTCTCCATTATGACTGAACCTCACCTGAGGAGCTCATCAACCCTCTGGAGATGCTCCATTGCACAAGTACAGCACAAGTTGAACTTCTGAGTTCCGAGAAAGAGTCACTGGACCCAAAACGTTAACTCTGATTTCTCTCCACAGATGCTGCCAGACTTGCTGAGCGTTTCCAGCAATTTCTGTTTTTGTTACAAGTTGACCTTTGACTGGTCTAATGTGGAAGGTGTATCTCTGACCCAGACTTGAATGTTAAATTAAGTTGTGATTCATCCTGTTTCTTCCTTGTTTCTAGAATAGCCATGGTGTGGTGCTGTTCTTGTTGGACTAGAGTGAACAAAATCAGAAGTCTCACGACACCAGGTTATAGTCCCAACAGGTTTATTTAAAATCGCAAGCTTTCAGAGTGCTGCTCCTTCATCAGGCTCCTTCTTCTCCTGATGAAGGGGCAATGCTCTGAAAGCTTGTACTTCCAAATAAACCTGTTGGACTTTTAACCTGGTGTCAAGTGACTTCTCATTTTGTTTCTTGAAGGAATTAGGTATTTATTAGCATGTTGTTCTGTTCGCTGAGCTGGGAATTTGTGTTGCAGACGTTTCGTCCCCTGTCTAGGTGACATCCTCAGTGCATGAGTGCAGTGGATTGGTCAGTCACTTTATAATGAGCAGCCTGAAACCAGCAAGTAAATCCAGAAAAGGCAGCCAACAGCCATTGTTTGTTGCATGCTGAGATATGAGAGAGCAGAAATCATCAGTCAGTCAGGAAGAGTGTGTAACTATTGGTCCCAAAATTGCTTGTGTGTTTATGAAAGGATTTAACTTTGTAACTGAAATTCTTGAGTTCTTAAGGGAAATAGGTATGTGAAAACTGTATATCAAAACAGCACCAAATTCCTCATAAGGCACAGTTACCCTTTTATTCATGTACAATCATACCTAAATGCAGAAAGTGATTATTTGTTTAGCTGTGATTAGCTACTTCCAGTACTTCATCACAGCTGCGCTTTCCTATTTGAGAACAGTGTGGAATGTGAGGCCTTCTCAATGGAGCAAATGTCCCCAAGTAGCAGTTCTAACTTAGATGGAAAAACTGCACAACTTAAACTAAGGAAGATAATCTGCAGAATCCCTGGTCCTGGGTCACTGAAAGCTAACAGGCAGTTAAAACAATCAGTTAGGAAGGCAAAGAGCTTCAGTACAAGAGGATTTGAGTAAAGGAGTAAAGTTGTCTGGTGCAACTGTATAGAGTCTTAGTGGGGTTGTATCTGGAATTCTGTGCACAGTTTTGCTCTCATTGCCTAAGAAGGATATACTTGCCACATAGGGAGTGCAACATAGTCTCACCAAACTAATCCCTGCCGTGACAGGGTTATCTTAACAGGAGAGATTGAAAGGACTGGACTAGTACACTCCTGCCTTTGGAAGAATGAAAGATGATCTCACTGAAACTTACAGAATTCTTGCAGGGCTCACCAGGGTAACAAAGGAAGGAGGTTTGCCTTTCTTGGATCTGGTATGAAAGGATAGTCTCAAAATCAATGCATCTGTTTCAGACTCAGCTGAGCAGGAACTTTTCACTCGGTGGGTGGTGAATCTTTGGGAAATCTGTCTCAGAATATTGTAAAGCCTCAGTCATTGAGAATGTTCAAGACAAAGATCAATAAATTCTTAGATATCAAAAAAATCAAGGTATCTGGGGATAGTACAGGGAAATTACATTAAGGAGATGAATATTCGTGATCTCATTGAAAGTGGAGCAGTCTTGAGGGGACAAATGACCTACTTCTGGTCCTTTGGACCAAACAGAGAAAGGCCAAACACAAGCAGAGATACAGAACCTGGGTTATCGCAAGGAGCACAGGTATTGTTGATAATCTGAAAAAGTTTAGGAATTCTTTGTTCTAGTTATAAGATGCTATCAACAGTACTTTTGAGATTTTTCTGTAGTGCAGTGGATTAAAATTAATGTTTTTCCTTTGTTCTAGACATCGTACAAGGTGATCGCAAATGATCCTAAATAGTTTTTAAAATTATTTTTCTCTGTCAAGGAATAAATGGCAGGAGCAGCCCAGTGAATGAAAGGCATTCTCTGAAGCACCTTTACCAACATCTGGCACTCCTGCAATACCATGTCACCTCACACTCCATGATTGCATCTATACCTTGCTGCTTTCCCACCACCACCCACATGGTTTTCATTGCTGTAATACTGTTTCCATTTCAGTCCGAAGGAGATCCAGCCTGTAAAATCTACCAAGAAAGACAGAGACCAAAGAACACGGCATTTACTAGCAGACCTCCCGCTCCCACCGGAACTTCCTGGAACAGATCCCTCGCCACCAGCTTCCCCTGAGCAGAAGACACCACCTCCATCTCAACCGATCCTTAAAAAAAGACCTAAGTAAGAATTTTGGAGAAACTAGCAATTTAGTTAAATATCTCAGGTGATCGTGGGCTTAATGTCTGCTGTGTCTGCTGAAAGGAATGCTCTAGAGTTTATTGCTCAGGCAGCCATCAGTTTGATTCTTTTGGATTCAGTCTTAAAGGTCAATATGACATTGTCCAGAAGGAGGCTGTTGTTGTGAATCAAACTGTGATACCGGCCTGATCTGTGTAGCATTTCGCAAAAATATTGGAGTTTGGTTGCCAGGAGAAGATTGCAGAAACACTATATGGGTGGACAAATGTCGTCCTGACCTCTTCACCTCTTTTCTATCGACTGCAGTCACCCAGCTGCTGAAAACCATTCACTCCTATTGTAACGCATCTTGAATAACCGCAGTACAATATAGCCTTGAAAATCAGTGTAGTCCTGCCACCCAGTGAGAATGAGTGTCTATACACAATGGGACCTGTACCTCAGTGAGTGTATGTGTGAGAGCCGTACCCCAGTGACAGCCATTGTGTGTAGGATCCATACCTCAGTGACATTCGGTATGTATGGGACCTGTACCCCAGCGAGAATGAGTGTGTGTGGGAGCCATACCCCAATGAAAGTCATTGTGTGTAGGATCTATACCCCAGTGAGAGTCGGTGAGTATGGGACCTGTACCCCAGTGAAAAATAAATACAATAACCTGAAATGAAGTGGAAATAATATTGGACGTGCTGCTTTCATGTGAGGGTTTGGTTAGTTTCTGTTGCCACTCACACTTTAAACTTTACTTTAAGGATCTGTTGTCCTCGCTATGGTGAGAAAAAGGAGACTGAGAGTGACTGGGGCAAACGGTGTGTGGATAAATTTGACATAATTGGAATTACTGGTGAAGGAACATATGGGCAAGTTTACAAAGCAAAGGATAAGGACACAGGTAATTGATGCTTCAAAAACCAGTGCTTTTCACCACCCAAAGCCACAGAGTATTATGTTTCATGGGCAAGTTTTGATTTCAGTGTTCCAAGATTTGAGATTTCGTCTTCTGTGTTTGCTGGGTGGAAAATAACATCTCAGTATTATGTGGTAATACTATAATCATTTATGCTATTTACAGCCATTTGCTGCAATCAAAGTCATCTATCCTTCGCTTTTGCAATTTTTTTTGTAGAACATCTCATGCCACTGCACTGGGACAGGAAGTCAGACCTTGTGACAACATCATTCTTTGTCTAGAAATGGAAAGTTAGCTCCCACTGCATCTGTGGGCACATTCACATTGGAGCCAATGATAATAGATTCTAAGCAGTCAGTGTGATTGAAATTAAGGTGCAAGTTCTTTCTGTGGAGAGGGTTTATTGGCTTCTTCAGTCTTACCCCTCTCATTTCACAGTGTCACAGATCCTCCTATTCCAAATGGATTTTTTAAAATCACCCTGCTCAGAGATATAATGAAACACATCTGGAGCAAGTGGGATTTGAATCTGGGCTTCTTGGCTCAGAGGTAGGTACACTATCACTGTGCCGCAAGAGCCCTCTCCTTACCTTATCCAAATACATTCAGGCAATTAATATCCACTCCTGTTTCTCTTTCTTTTAAAATGGCATTAGCAAACATAAAAATACAATTATCCAGACATCTACAACTGATGTCATATTTGTGCACCTGTTTGAACCACGGTACAGTTATGGTACAGAAGGGTCTTTCATCTCATTGTGTCTGCGCTGACAGAATAAGTTAGCTGTCTATTCCAATCCCACTTTCCAGCATCTGATCTAAATCTTACAGCTAATGGCATTTCAGGGAAACAAGTTTTCATGTCCACTCCATCCTAGTCCCTCATTATTTTGCACACCTCATTTAAGTCACTCCTCAGCCATTTATGATCTAATTTACTTGTGATCCACAGCATTCTTCTTCTATACAGTGTACTTTGTCTACGCTAGATTGACCCCTGTGTTCTCACTTCAAGGTACCAGCAATCTTCAAGCTTCAAAATGGGGTCACAGTGGGTAAAAAGTTGGCAGGCACTACATAAAGACTATTCTTGCCTCATCACTGCTAGTCAAATAATGGAAACTTGATTTTTTGGTAGGTGAGATGGTTGCCCTTAAAAAGGTCCGACTGGATAATGAAAAGGAGGGATTTCCCATCACGGCCATTCGAGAGATCAAGATCCTTCGTCAGCTCAACCATACCAGCGTGGTCAACATGAAGGAGATTGTGACTGACAAACAAGATGCACTGGACTTCAAAAAAGATAAAGGTACGATGGAGATTATCATGAACTGGTATTTCAAAGGATATGCATGCAACCAAAAAATGTTGATTATCGATTTTTTACTTCCAAATTACTTGCAATTCAGTTAACTCCAGTTTGTTACTCTTTAGCTTATACATAAGAAATATAAAGAGTAGGTTATCCATTTCTTGGATACTGCTCCATCATTTAACAAGATCCTGCTTGACTGGGCGCCTCCTAGCAGAGCGCTTTAGGGAACATCTCCGAGACACCCGCTCCAATCAACCAAACCGCCCCGTGGCCCAACATTTCAACTCCCCCTCCCACTCTGCCGAGGACATGGAGGTCCTGGGCCTCCTTCACCGCCGCTCCCTCACCACCAGACGCCTGGAGGAAGAATGCCGCATCTTCTGCCTCAGAACACTTCAACCCCAGGGCATCAATGTGGACTTCAACAGCTTCCTCATTTCCCCTTCCCCCACCTCATCCTAGTTTCAAACTTCCAGCTCCACACTGTCCCCTTGATTTGTCCGGACTTGTCTGGCCTGCCTAGCTCCTTTTCCACCTATCCACTCCACCCTCTCCTCCCTGACCTATCACCTTCATCTCCTCCCCCACTCACCTATTGTATTCTATGCTACTTTCTCCCTACCCCCACCCTCCTCTAGCTTATCTCTCCACGCTTCAGGATCTCTGCCTTTATTCCTGATGAAGGGCTTTTGCCCGAAACATCGATTTTGCTGCTCGTCGGATGCTGCCTGAATTGCTGTGCTCTTCCAGCACCACTGATCCAGAACTTGCTTGACCAAAGCCCACTTGCCTACATTTTCCCTTGATTTCTTACAAACAAAAATCTATCAATTTCAGTATTGCATATACTGAACAATTCTAATTTTCAGCTCTCTTTTATAGAGAATTCCAAAGATTCACAATGGTCTGAGTGATTCCTGTTTCAGATATGTAGTGCATTGATCATTATCATTGCATTTCTGTGTTTTAATTTGGGTTGTAGCTGCTCAGATGTCCTCAATAGAATCTCATTCTTTGTTCTGTTTATGTTTTTTGTTATTACATAGATGAGAAGCACTGGATTCTTCCCACCTATTCCATATTTTCCCACTGGTACAAGGAAGGACCCTTAATCTATCTTATTTCTGACTGTACTGGCCATTATCACAGCATCTTTTCGATCCTAGCTTGAATAGCCTCTTGTAACATGGAGTTGTGTACAGTTCGCTGAACCACACTGCTGACTTTACCCTCACCTACACAGGCAGCAAGAACCTATTGATTGTTGGTTAATGATAAAGGTTGAAACTCCTCCAGCACGGGCTTCTCTTACCAATAATTCACCCTCAACTGAAGTCGGATTCAAAGATCTATAGTTTCTCAGTCTCTCCTTGCAACCTTCCTTAAACAAAGGCCACAACATTAGCCACCCTCATTTCTGGGGCAGTTGAGTTCCACTAGCAGCAAGAAAAGAGCGAGTTCCATTTCTGATGGAATTAAGACAACACTGGAAGAACCCCTGATCTGCTGTGGTCACTGATTCAATATGTAGCTGAGCTGAGGTTTACTGATGTGATCTGAACAATTGACACTTGCCAGTATGGGAATTCTTAGTTCTGCATTGTGGTGTTAACTTAGATAGTGGTCTCTAGATGATGAATTATATTTAAATCTTCAATAATAGACCTATGGAAATGAGTGATTCTAATTGAGCCAAGCTAACAATTAACAGTCTGCATTTTAAAACTTCAATAAATAATTGCAAATCCAAACTAAGTTATGTAAGTAATTTTCTGGAATGCTTCCCTGTTGTGGGTGAATGATGACAATAACCATTTTCTCACTTGTGTTGTCTCCATCCCAATTCAAACAGGAGCTTTCTATCTGGTCTTCGAGTACATGGATCACGATTTGATGGGTTTACTGGAGTCGGGGTTGGTGCATTTCACTGATGACCACATCAGATCTTTCATGCGGCAACTGATGGATGGATTAGATTACTGTCATAAAAAGAACTTTCTGCATCGTGACATTAAATGCTCCAACATTCTCCTCAACAACAGGTATGTAAATGACGAGCAAATAGAGGATGGAGTTGTTTTGTTAATAGCAGGATATTGATTGGTGGGAAAGTTTTATTTAGGTGGGGGTTGTGAGAGGGTAAGTAAGGGGACTTGCATCTATCTCTTTGATTGTTTACTTGATCCAGCATGATTCTTCTGGGGTGAGATAGTTAGTTTAGGTGGTGGTTTTGTTTGTGGGGAAATTTTATGTGGAAACTGCGGTCTCAATAAGTGTTCCTTTTATCCAGTGGACAGATCAAGCTGGCAGATTTTGGTTTGGCACGATTGTACAACTCGGAGGAGAGGTACGTTTCATAAATGGTATAATACTCAGTATGTGTATGCTCCCAGTTATTGGAGCCAACAGGTAGCACCTGCTCACTGTTGACCAGTTTGGGATCCACCAGGGCCACTCAGCTCCTGCTCTCATTACAGCCTTTGTTCAAACATGGATAAAAGAGCTGAGTTCTAGAGCTGAGGTGAGAGTGACAGCCCTTGACATCAAGACTGCATTTGACCAAGTGTGGCACAAAGGATTCCTAGCAAAACTGGAATCAATGGGTATTGGGGTCAAACTCTCAGCTAGTTAGAGTCATACCTGACACTTAAGATATTTGTGCTTGTTGAAGGTCAGTCACCTCAGCTCCAGGACATCGCTTTAGGAGTTCCTCAAGGTAGTGTCTTAGGCCCAACCATCTTCAGCCCCTTCATCAATGACTTACCCTCCATCATAATGTCAGAAGTGGGGATGTTCGATCATGATTGATGTTGAACATTGTGCACGTGACTCCTCAGGTACTGAAGCAATTCATGTTCAAATGCCAGGCTTAGGCTGACAGATGACAAGTAAAATTCACACCAGACAAATGTTAGGCAATGACCATCTCTATTAAGAGACAATCTAACCACTGTCACTTGACATTAGTGCTGTTGCCATCACTGAATCCTCCACAATCAACATCCTTGGGGTTACCATTGACCAGAAACTTAATTGGACTTGCCACATAACCACATTGGCTATAAGAACAGGCCAAAAGTTAGGAAAACTGAGGCAAATAACTCACCTCTTAATGCCCAAAACCTGTCCGCATCTACAAGGCACAAGTCAGAAGTAAGGTGGAGTAGCCCCCACTTGCCTGAATGGGTGCAGCTACAACTACACTCAAGAAGCTTGACACCATCTAGGACAAAGCAGTCCACTGGATTGGTGTCACATCAACAAGCATCCACTCCTTGTACCAATGATCAGTAGCAGCAGTGCATACTATCCACAAGAAATCCACCAAAGATCCTTAGATAGCGCCTTCCAAACCCATGACCACTTCCATCTAGAAGTACAAGGATAGTTGATACATTGAACAACACCACCTGCAAATTCCCCTCCAAGCCACTCACCATCCTGGCTTGGAAGTGTATCACGTTCCTTCACCGTTGCTGGATCAACATGGACTGCAGTGGTTCAAGAAGGCAGCTCATCACCACCTTCTCAAGGGAAACTAAGGACAGGCAATAATAATGAAGAACGAATGAATAATAAAACAAATTTGCGGTACCATGGTTTGTGAGACACTAGGGCCAAATATGTAGATCTCTTCTTATGTTACTTTGTGAAGACAGAGGTTTTTTTTTATTTATCAGAGAGTATGGACATCACTGACCGGGGCTGGCATCTTTTTCCTGTCCCTAATTACCTTTGAGAAGGTGGTGGTAAATTGCCTTCACGAACCACTGCAGTCCACTTAATTTCGGCTCACTATTAGGGAGAGAGTTCTAGAAGTGCTATCAAAGGAGCCTTGGTGAGTTCTTGCACTGCGTCTTATTTGTGGTACACATTGCTCTCTTTCCAAGCCTGCAGCATTTGCCATTTAGATGGACAAGGGGAGCAGTTACAAGTGAATGGCATTACCTGCACATTCCCCTCCAAGCTACTCACCACCTGACTTGGAAATATATTTGCCATTATTTCACTATTGCAGGGTCAAAATCCCAGAACCTTTTTGCTGACAGCACTTTGTGGTATCCCTACACTTGAAGGACTGCAACAGTCTAAGATGATGACTCACCACTACCTTCTCCACAGTGCTGGCATGACAAGTGACACTTAAATCTCATGAATGAATAGAAAAACATAACTAAGATTTTGGAAAATTGTCTTCTATGGTTTCTTGTACCATTTGTGCCTGAAATTGTGTGGAGAATAACCTTTGCTCCTTCTTTGAAGGACAAAACCTAAAGTTAGGAACTGGGCCTCAGCAAATGAAATAGAATACAGTGTGATAATTGCTGCTCACTTACTTATTTATAGAAATCATAACCAGTATGATTTTACCAGTCCCTGTAAACTAAACATTGGGATTGATTCAGGCAGATTCACAGTAACATCCGCTTCATGTCAGAACTCTCATACTCCACAGAGAAACAGTATAGACTGTCTGCAGGCAAGGAAGCAATGCAGACCCAAGGGGTGATCATGCAAGTGAGGCATTCAGGGAAACTTCATTTTAAACAGCAAATGCTCTGAGTCTGTTAGAAATTAAAATCTCTCTGTGTTAAACCTGTGAGATCCAAGGTTTTTGCCATGTCGCCTGAATTCTTACACTAAAAAGCCTACAAGGCATTAATTGGTTTGATCCTGACTGGAACATTTAGTGGAGTTGACTAACACACCACTGTAATTCCTGGACAGTACAGTGCTTCACTTGCATTCAATTTGTGCTCAGGTTATACTCGATTGCATTCTGGTTGTGCTCAGATTATAATCCATTTTTGGTGATGAGCATTGCACTGTGGTCTCTTTGTACTTTGTGGCGTCAGCATTAATGTAAAATTTGATGCATTGTTCAGAGTGACACGCTACATTTTTGTTCCCTAGCCGTCCATACACTAACAAAGTTATCACGCTCTGGTATCGCCCACCAGAACTGCTGCTAGGGGAGGAGAGATATTCACCAGCTATTGATGTTTGGAGCTGTGGGTAAGTGGAAGGTTTGTGGTACTGAAGATTAAGTATGTCACTGGCACAAACGCTTAATTGCTTTTGTTCAGAATATTTCCGTTTGTGGCTTAGAAAGGAAGATAGGTACAAGAGTAGGTCATTTAAACCCTCGAGCCTGTTTTGCCATTCAATGAGATCTCGACTGATCTGTGGCCTAACTCCGCATACCTGCCTTTAGCCCATATTCCTTAATACCTTTGCATAATAAAAAATATTTATTTCAGATTTAAAATACTGATTCCAAACATCTGCCACCCTTTGTATTTTGAAGTGCTTTCTAACATCACTCCTGAACATTTTGGCCCTAATTTTGAAACTCTGCCTCCCTAGTTCTGAAATTCCCAATCAGTGGAAATAGTTTATCTTTATCTACCCTGTTTTTTCCCGCCATTAACTTGAATATTTTGATCAGATCACTTGATAATCTTCTAAATTCTAGAGAAATTAGCCTAATTTGTTTAATCTCTCCTCACAACCTTACCCTGAAATCCATGTATAATTCTTATAAACCCAAATTGTGTTCTTCCTAAGGTGTGGTGCCCACATCTGCTCACAGTACATAAGTGGGGCCTAACTAGGGTTTTGTATAACTGCATAATCTCTGTGTCATTATATTCCAGTTCTCTAGATATTAGGAGATATAAAGGCCAACATTCCAATACCTTCCATGATTATTTTCTGCACTTCTTCATGGCATTTTAAGGATCTGTGCAACTGACACCCCCCCCAAAATCTCTTCAGACATCTATTATGTTTAATGTAATGCCATCTAGAAGGTATCCTGATCTAGCCTTTGTCAGTCCAAAATGGATAACCTCACACTTGCTTACTTTGAACCCATCTGCCACAGTTCTGCCCAATTACCTAGTCTATCAATACCCCTTTTATGCTGTCATCTACGCTGTCTATAATGCCACCTAACATTGTGTTATCAGCAGATTTGAGTAAATGACTTTCTGTGCCATTATCCAAGTGGTTAAGTAAATAGTGTGAATAATTGATGTCCTAACACAGATTGTTGTGGGACACTACTGTTCACATTCCTGCTAATTTGAGTACCTATCCATTATCCCTGCTTTCTGTTATCTGCCACTCAACTATTTTCCCAGCCATGTAGTAATTGCCCTCAATTCCATGGACTTCTACTTTAGTTAATAGTGTCATCCGTGGGACTTTATCAGACTCCTCCTGGAAGTCTATATAAACAATATACAGAGATTTTTCGCTGTCTATAACCTTAATTATCTCTTCAAAAAGTTCAGTGAGGTTTGTCATGCATGAACCTGTCATGAATCCAGGTTCATGCATGAACCTCTCCCTAATTAACTGAAAGTTTTCAGGGCTTATGCCTGAAATGTCGATTTTCCTGCTCCTCGGATGCAACCTGTCCTGCTGTGCTTTTCCAGCACCACACTCTTGACTGAAACTTTTCACTGTTTCAATTACCCTATTTTTGATTATAGACTCCCAACAATTTCCCCACGATAGATGTTAGGCAAGAGCAGTGCTATTCCTTGGTTTTTCTCTTTTGTCCTTCTTAAAAAGTGAAGTCACATGTACAATTTTCCAATCCAAAGGGATGACTCCTGTAACCTGGGAACTCTATAGTTGGGGTATCTACAATGTGCAGTCCTTCCTTTGAGACCCTCAGATAGAAACCATCAGGTCCTAGGGATTTGTCAATCTTCAGTTTCATTAATTTCCTCGTTATCAAAGTTTTAACTGCATTAATTTTATTCAATCCTTGTTCCAGTTCCACTGAGACTTACCTTGAGACTTTGGCAAATTATCCTTCTTTTCTATGAAAATACTGAGGCAAAGTAATTATCACCATGTCTGCCATTGTCATTGTCATTGACAATATCCCCACTTTCAATCTTTAGTTTGCTAACATTGCTCCTGACCAACTGCCTCCCCTTTGCAAAACTATACATTTTCTTCTTATTGATTTTGATGTCCCCTACAAGTTTCCTTTCATAATCCCTTATGGTAACACTTTTTTGTGGCCCATTGCTGATCTTTGTATCCTTCCCATTCAGCAGGATCTGTGCAGTATTTTGTATTTTTGTAAGTTCTTTCTTTTAATTTTACTTTTTCAATTTTATGCTGTCCCTTACTTCATAGAGTTCAAACCAAAATTGGAAAAGCTGTGATACTGTTTGCTACTTAAATGCAGAAGAGGCCTGAGATTTGATGTTGCAGATGATGATGATGATGAGTAAGAAATGCTGTAAAAGGAAAGGAGATTGAGAGGCTTGGAAGAGTGAACACCTGTCAGAGATCCTATGATATATAGGAAGTGACTGATGCTAGGAGGAATAACTGTAAAAAAAGATGTGAGAGAGAGTTGGGGGCAAAATAAACATCTGTAAAAGAAGCTTGAGAATGAAAAATGGAAGAGGCATAGATCATTTAATCCATTCAAATTGGGTTACATTGAGGGCTCAGCATAAAATGGTGCTGTCCTTACACAAAGGGTGAAGTCAGTCTTATTTCCTGCTTTTGTTATTATCAGAGGTTTGACGCAGTGATATTCCACAATAATAAGAAAGTTGTGGATGTTGGCAATTTCAAAGGTCAGTTGTGCTGCAGAAACTGTCTGATTGCTGTGAAGCGGAGACCTGCAAGTGATGAGTTGGTTAACTCTTGTCTGTCTGCAGATGTATCCTCGGGGAGCTCTTCACTAAAAAACCAATCTTCCAAGCCAATCAGGAGCTGGCACAACTTGAGCTTATCAGGTAAGAAGTGAATTTAAGAAGTCCTCATCGTCGTAAATAACCTTTTTTACAATTAACCAAAATGCATCACCTCACATTTGCCTGGATTGAAGTCCATCTGACACTTCTCCGCCCAACTTTCCAGCCTATCTGTATTCTTTGACAGTCCCCTATGCTTTCTGCTACTCCATGAATCTTCGTGTCATCTGCAAACTTCCTGATCATACCAACAGTGCACTCTTCCAGATCATTTATGTATATCACAAACAACTGTGGCCCCAGCACTGATCTCTGTGTGACATTTACCCTCTTGACACTGGCGGTGTGCAGCTATATAATGTTAGACCATAAGAGATAGGAGCAGAAGTAGACCATTTGGTCTGTTTAAACCTGCTCTGTCATTTAATGCAACCATGGCGAACCATGGCTAAACATGTCTTCAGTTCCATTTCCCTGACTTTATTCCCTGTCTCCTTTATTCCTTGCAGGACCACATATCTGGCTAAATATGCATTAATGGACCATCCACAGCCCCTTGGAGGAGAGAATTCCAAAGATTCAAATCACTTTCAGTGAAATAATTTCTCCTCATCTCATCCTAAATTATGAGCCCCTTATCCTAAATAACCTCTGTGTCAGAAGCTGTGAGTGGCTGTTAGAAGCCCCTTCAGAATCTTGTATGCTTCCATGATATCATTTCATTCTTCTAAATCTCAGAGAACATAGATCTAATTTACTCAGCCTCTCGTCATAGGAGCCAACTTCGTGAACTTTCACTGAACTTCACAACTTTTAATTCCTAGCTAGCTTTATATCATCAGCAAACATAGATAAATTACTCTCCATCTTTTCATCAAAGATACTAATAAACATTGCAAATAATGGTAACCCAGAACTGATCCATTTGACATCCAGTGGTCACAATGTGCTAATTTGAATATGCCAGGTTTGTCAATACAATTTGCTTCCTGTCCATTATCACTCCTAATATATTTCCCATAATTCCCTGAGCTGGTATCTTGTGTATTAAACTTCTGTGTGATACCTTACTGAATCTGTTTTGGTAATCCAATTATACTGTATCTACTGGTTCTGTTTTAACTGCCTTACTAGTTACATTTAGAAAAATCTTGTTAAGTTTATCAACCCTGCCTGACATCCTTTTCATAAAACCATGTTGACTTTGTCAGAAATTACCGTTATTTATTTTAAATGCTTTGTCAGGACTTCCTTAAGAAATTCTAGCAATTCCCTGATGACCGACATCAATCAGGCTTATTAGCCTGTAGTTCTTTCTTTTCTCACTTCCCCCTTGAACCGTATGATTGCTAACTTCAAATTTGCTGGGATCATTTTGTAGAATCTGGGGTATTTAGAGATAACAAAAATTCGTGCATCTGCTATCTTTGCAGCAAGGTGTAGAGCATTGGGTCCTGGGGATCTATCGGATTATAATAACTCTTTAAATTACTTCAGTACCTTTTCTCAGGTGACATTAATGACCTTAAGTTAAATTCCTCACTCTTATTAAACTCGCTATTTGTAGTATGTAAGTGATAACTTCTACTGTGAAGACGGACACAATGTACTTATTCAGTATCTCTGCCATTTACTCATTCTCCATGCCAGTTTCCCCTGTCTCTGCTTCTGAAGGACCAACATTTATTTTAGCTCCTGTCCTTTTTATATACTTGCAAAATGTGTAACAACATATCCTGTAACTAGTGCAGTTACTTGTTATAATTAGGTGGGGAACTCATGCACATGCCAATTATACTGTGACAGTTGGACAATTTCTGTTGATTTCCTCAGTCACATCCAGTTGGGCATGTTTTGTCCAATAGACATTGGTCATTTCTGGCATCATTAAAAGAATGAATGATTTGTGAAAGGTTTCACTGTTTTTTATGATTGTAAATG
Organism: Chiloscyllium plagiosum; assembly: GCF_004010195.1. Lineage (NCBI taxonomy): Eukaryota > Metazoa > Chordata > Chondrichthyes > Orectolobiformes > Hemiscylliidae > Chiloscyllium > Chiloscyllium plagiosum. Next base: position 142,358 of record NC_057742.1, read on the forward strand.
ATAAGTCTGTTACATGCTTTTGTTTTCTCAGTCGATTATGTGGCAGCCCTTGTCCTGCGGCTTGGCCTGATGTCATTAAGTTGCCATATTTTCACACAATGAAACCGAAGAAACAATATCGGAGACGGCTTCGTGAAGAGTTTTCATTGTAAGCAACAACAGTCAGTCTGACAGCAGAAGGTCATTGTAATAGATGCCATCCTGTTCTTTGGAGTGCTTAAAAGGACTGTATAGAGGGAGCTTTACTCTGTTTCTAACCCTTGTCCTGGGAGTGTTTGTTGGAGACAGAGGAGAGGGAACATGACTCTGTATCTAACCTTGTGTTATACCTATCCTGGATGTGTTTGATGGAGGCATTATAGATGGTGCTTTACACTGTACCTAACTCCATGCAGCATCTGTACTGAGAGTTTTTGATGGGGACAGCGTAGATGGACATTTACTCAATGTATCCCAGTGTTGTACATGCCCTGGGAATGTTTGTTAGAGACAGTGTGGAAGAAAGCTTTATTCTTTATTGGAGGATCATAGAATTACAGCATGTTTACAGCAGTTTAGGAGGCAATTTGACCCCTCTGTTTGTATCAGATGTCTGCAAGAGCAACTCGGCTGGACTTATTCTCCAAAGACCCAGCAAAGACTTTCTCTTCATATGCTTCTCAAATTCCTTTCTGAAATGCACAATTCAATCCACAACACACTCAAATAGTGCATTCCGGATCCTAACCGTTATTTGAGTAAAGCAATTTTCTTCATTTTCCTTTTGACATTCACTTTAAATTAGTGCCCTCTGACTCTAGACACTTCTGCCAATGAAACATGTTTGTTCTATCTGTTCTGTCTAGATTCTTACGATTTTGAACATTTGTAGCTACTCTCCTTCCTATTGTCTCCAAGGAGAACAATCCCGATTTTCCCAATCTACTTACTTAACTGAAGTCCCTCATTCCTGGAACCATTCTTGTAAATCTTTCCTCCATTCTTTCTAATGCCTGCACTTGTTTCCTTAAGTATGTGCCAAAAATTGGATACAATATAACATCTGCTACAAAGTCAGTGTCTTTTTTAACCATTCAGTATAGGTTTTATTTGTGTTTTTGTGGGGTTTTTTTGCCCCATGCCTCAGTTTATAAATCTCTGGATCCCATGTACTTACTTTAATCACTTTTCTACCTGCGCTCCCACCTTCAATGATTTGTGAACATATTCTCTCAAGTCTTTTATTTCGTAAATCTCCTTTAGAGTTGTTCCTTTTATTTTATGTTGTCTTTACTCATTCCTCATTCAAGATTTATCACTTCTCTCTTCTCAGCACAATGTTTCATCTGACAAACGTCTGTCCATTCCACCAACCTTTCCATGTCCTCTTGCCCTTTATCACTGTCCTCCCAACAGTTTACAATTCTTCCAAGTTTTGTGCCATAAACAAAGTTTTTAAGTTAAGCCTTTTACGCGCAGTCTTAGTCTTAACATATAGAGTCATAGAGTTCTACAGCATGGCAACAAACTCTTCAGTCCAACTCGTCCATGAGACCAGATATCCTAAATTTATCTAGTCCCATTTGCCACCTCATTCCATACACACACCACCATGTGCATGAAAATGATGCCCTTTAGGTCCCTTTTGAATCTTTCCCCTCTCACCTTAAACCAGTGCCCTTTAGTTTTGGGCTCCCCTACCCTGGGAAAAAGACCTTAGCTATTCACCCTATCCATGCCGTTCATGATTTTATAAACATCTGTAAGATCACTCCTTAGCCTCTGACGCTCCAGGGAAATTAGCCCCAACATAATGAGTCTCTCCCTGTAACTCAAACCCTCCAACCACGGCAACATCCTTGTTATTCTTTTCTGAACTCTTTCAAGTTTAACAACATCTTTCCTATAACAGGGAGAGCAGAATAAAATGCAGTATCCCAAAAGTGGTCTCTCCAAAGTCTTGTACAGCCACAATATGTCATCCCATCTACTATACTCAATGCACTGACCAATAAAGGCAAGTTCTTCACTACCCTGTCTACCTGTGACTCCACTTTTAAGGAATTATGAACCTACACTCCAATGTCTCTTTATTTGGCAACTCTCCCCAAGAGAAAGAGGGGACTGCAGATGCTGGAGTTCAGAGTCAAAACGTGTGGCACTGGAAAAGCTCAGCTGGTCAGGCAACATCCGAGGAGCAGGAGAGTTGACGTTTCAAGCATAAAGCTCTTCATCAGGAATGTAGTGGGGGAGGGGGGCTGAGATAAAATATGCTCCCCAACCTCACCACCACCACCAAGACCAACGCATTCCTGATGAAGGGCATATGCTCAAAATATCCACTCTCCTGCTCCTTGCAAGCTGCCTGACCCGCTGTGCTTTTCCAGCACAACTCTGCCCAGCTCCCAACCATTAAGTATATAAGTCCTGCCCTGATTTGCCTTACCAAAATACAACAGTCTCATTTATCTAAATTAAACTCCATCTGTCACTCCTTAACCCATCGGCCCAAGTGAACAAGGTCCCATTGTAGTCGTGAGATGACCATTTTTTCACTATCCACTACACCACCAATTTTGATATCATCTGCAAAGTTACTAACCATTCCTCCGATAGTCACATCCAAATTATTTATATAAATGACAAAAAGCAGTGGACCCAACACAAATCCTTGTGGTATACCATTAGTCACAGACAGTCCAAAAAAAAATCCTCCATCACCACCCTGTGTCTTCGACCTTCAAGCCAATTTTGTATCCAAGTGGCTAGTTCTCCCTGATTCCATGCGATCTAACTTTGTTAACCAGTCTACTATGTGGAACCTTGTCAAATGTCTTGTTGTAGTAATATACAACTACCTGATTTACTACCACTGACCCACGAGGGCCCTTAGTGGAGATTTTAGTGCTGATCACTATGCAACCCCAGTGTATATATATGTGACTATTCAGAAAAACTACTGTTCACTGTTGTCACCTCTTTCCTATTACTTCTCCAGATAGTGTCTTTTTTTGTATCTCATTTGCCCTCTGTGGCATTAAATTGCTGCTTGTTGGGAGTACTTGTACATGACAACATATGCATTACCCTCGTCAGCCCTCTGTTATTTCATTATAAAACTTAAATTATTTTAACAGTTTATCTTTTAGAAATCATTTTTTGTCTTTCTTTAATTAACCCACATTTGTTTATACAACTTAGGTTTGCCCATATTATCATTTTAAAAAATATTTCCATTTCCTCCACAAAGTTAAACTGATTGACCTGTAATTGCTGGCTTTATTCTTAGATCCCTTTTTCATTATGGATTTAACACTGTAATGTTTTGGTCTTCTGTCACCATCCCTGTTTCCAAGGAGAACTGCTGGAGTATGGCAAATGCTCTGCAATTTCCTCACTTATATCTCTCAACAGCTTTCATCCAGTTCTGGTGACTCATCAACTCTTAAGTATAATCAGCCTTTCTAACACCACCTTTATATTAATTTTTGGTACATCCAGTGTCTTGACTGCTTTCTTTTTCAGTATATCTTTGGTGATAGGTTACCATAAAGGTCCCATCTTTTCAACCTTGCTCCTCGCCTGAGGCATGATGACCCTCAGGTTGAACTCATCACCAGTTATCTCTCAGTACTGAGAGATAGCCCAATGGTCTTCTGGGGCTCTGGTGACTTTCTTTTTTATATCCTCGGTGAAGACACATGCAACGTTCCCGTTTAGAATCTTAACTTTGCTGTCTTTCCATGCCTAATTCTCCCACTTTGATCACTAACGCCACCTCCCTCCCCCCCACCACTTATTCTTTTCTTAAGTTCAAATGCCAAAAGGAGACTTTGAGCTTCCCAACCACTTCTCATTCTTTGTGTTTGTCTCTCATGCTTTCTTTCTCACTTTCCCTCTAAACGTTTTATATTCAACCTGGTGCTTGTATTATAAACCTGACATCTATCATTCATGCCCTTTTCTACTTCACCCATACTACTGTTTTTTTCAACCAAGGAGTTATGACTTTGTTTCTCCTACCTTCCATTCCCCACCACACCTTAGAGGAATTTCCCTAAATGGTCTCCCCTTGAAAGACTTTGCTCCAGTTTCATTTACAAGTTTTTGATTCACACTTACCTGAACCTGATTTATTCTCATCCAATTGAAATTGGCCCTCTGCAAGTTGATTATTTTTACTGCAGGTTGCTTTTTTCCCTTTTCATTAGCCAACCTCAAATTTATGATGCTTTGATTACTGTCCCTAAATGTTCCTGTACTGACACTTTGTACACCTCCCTAGAACTGAATCCAATAATGCCATCACCTTCAGTGCACCAGAAACATAGAACATTACAGCGCTATTGATCAAAAATTCTGGACATGGTTCAAAAACTCTTCCATTCTCTGCACTTTACATTACTTTACTATTATTCCAGCATAGTTTAGGATTTTTGAAGACCCTATTATAATTCCTCTAATTTCTTTGCAAGGTTGTTAACAATTTAGTGGAAACTTTACTTTGTATCTAACCCCATACTGCAACTGTCCTGGGAGTGTTTGATGGAGATAGCGTAGAGGGAGCTTTACTTCATATCTGACCGTGTGTTGGGCCTGCCCTGGGAGTGTTTGATGGGGATAGTGTAGAAGGAGCTGTAAGCTGTATCCAACCCTGTGCTAGACCTGTCCTGGGAGTGAATAGAGAGTTAGCAGCTGGGCTACATCAAATTGTTGGAATGCCAGTCTGATCAGCCAGATGTATAAGCTACAAGGATGGCTTCAGCAATAACTAGAAGTCACTGAAATGCACGCCAAATAAATCAGACTTCAGCACGTTTAGTGTATGATGTGATATATGTGGATTTTTAAATTGTCTGGTTTTCCATAACTTTTGAATAGACAGTGATGCTTTTAATTTGTGCATGGAACATTGGCTAGATTTATTCATGTTGCAGCAGATACTTTGAAACTAAGTGTTACCTATGGCTGGTATCACTTGGGCAGCTGACAACTTTTTTCATTCAGTGGGTTTTGCTGGTTGGCCAACATTGATTGCACATTTTCAATCACCTTCAGAAAGGTGGTGATGAACACAAAGTATATGTTTTTGATGTGTTGCTTTGCCTTCATTGTATCTTTTAGTTTGCTCATGAGACTTTGATATGGATCCAGTATTCCTGGGTTTGTAGAGTTGAAGCCAGTTGCTGTTTCACATGTAAGAATGTGGACATTTACTATTTCTACAGTATTCCACTCCCTGCACTGGATTTGCTTGATCATATGTTGACTCTTGACCCCAGCAAACGTTGCACTGCTGAGCAAACCCTACAGAGTGATTTCTTGAAAAATGTGGACCCCACAAAAATGCCTCCTCCTGAGTAAGTATCAGTGCCAATTGCTAAGCTGTATTTTTGAGCTTTAGGAAATGGTGGTATTTTATGCCAGTTCCTCCTTTTTAAAGTTTTAGCATTTCGTGTTTATGTTCTCATTTTTCTCCCTAAAATGTTTAATTTCTAATTTATCTGTGATATGAGACTAGTTCCAATATTCAAAGACAACACTTTGCAAACTATTTCCTGTATTAGTGTGTTTAAACGTTTGAATATTAACGTAATTCCATGTGTCAGTAGAAACAAAACAATGCAACTATTAAAGTTGCATAGTTTATATCAACATATCAACAGAAGTCAAATTCTGTGATGAAAATCCCAGACCTCAGTGTCTAGGCTGCCACAGTTGATGAATGTGCTCCACAGCCATCACTGTTGGACTGGGAGTTGCTCCTGGAAATCTTGGATGTGTTTATGAAGGTGCTAGGTTAGGTCACAGCGTGCCTGATCAGACCTGCCACAGGTAATCCACTTGATTTCCAGAAGGCATTTTGACAAGGTGCCACATGAAAGGCTATTGGGTAAAATTAAAATGTGTAAGGGGCAACATAGTAACATGGATATAATATAGTCATAGAGATTGACAGCAAAGAAATTGGCCTATCAGCCCATCATGTCCGCACAGATTGAAAACAACCACCTGACTATTCTAATGCCATTTTCCAGCACTTGGCTCTTTGCCTTGTACGCCTTGGAATTGTAAATGCACATCTAAATACTTTTAAATGTTATGAGGGTTTCTGCCTCTCCCACACAGACAGGCAGTGAATTTCAGATTCCCACTACCCTCTGGGTAAAAATGTTATTCCTCACATTCCTTCTAAATATTCTGCCCCTTATTTTAAATCTAGCCCCTGGGACATTGATCCCTCCATCAAGGGGAAATGTGTCTTCCTGTCTATACTATCTTTGTCCCTTATAATTTTATACATCTCCATCATATTCCCTCTCAATATCTTCTGGTCTAAGCAAAACCTCCTCAGTCTGTCCAATCTTTCTTCATAAGTGAAACACTCCAGCCCAAGCAATGTCCTGGTAGATCTCCTCTACACCCTCTCTAGTGCTATCACATCCCCCCAATAATGTGAGTTCTGGAACTGCTCATAATACTCTTGCTGTGGCTTAGCTGATGTTTTAGACAGTTCCAGCAAAGCCTGCCTGCCCTTAAACTCTATGCCTCAGTTAAGAGAGGTAAGTATGTCATATTCTTCCTTAACCACTTTACTCACCTGTCCTGACACCTTAAGGGTTCGGTGTACATGCATATCAAGGTTCCACTGATTCTTGGTGCTTCCCAAGGTCCTGCCTTTCAACTTGATTTGTTTGTCCTGCCCAAGTGCATCATCTCATTTTTATCTGAATTGAATTCCATTTGACCAGCCCATTTCTGTCCTCCTGTAATCTAAAGCTATCCTGCTCAATATATACCACTCCCCCAATTTTTGTATTATCTGCAAAATTACTGATCAACCCTCCTACATTTAAATGTGAATCATTTACATAGATGGCAAATGGCAGGACCCCAACACTGGTCCCTTGGGAGTCTACTGGACACACATCCTGTTGGAGAACACCTGTCAACCACCAGCCTGTGTTTCCTGCCACTGATCCAATTTTCCAGATTTACTTTGATCCTGTGGGCTCGTACCTTTGCTATTATTCGCTCAGGCTTAAACTGATCAAAAAACTTGCTGAAGTCCAAGTAGACTATGTCAAAAGCATTACCCTGTCCTACACACCCGGTCACCTCTGATAGAGTCATAGAGGCGAGGAATAGGGAGAGAGAGGAGTTGAACATGTAGCTACAGGGATGGTGCAGGAGGGAGGGTTTTGGATTCTTGGATAGTTGGGGCTCTTTCTGGGGTAGGTGGGGCCTCTACAAGCAGGATGGTCTTCATCTGAACCAGAGGGGTACCAATATCCTGGGGGGGAAATTCGCTAAGACTATTGGGGTGGGTTTAAACTAATCCAGCAGGGGGATGAGAACCAAAATTGTAGTTCGAGTATAGAAAAGGTTGAGAGTAGGCAGGTCTGAAATCAAGTTTCAGGGGCACAAAACCGCACGGGCAAGCAAGAAGTTGATTTGAAGTGTGTCTACTTCAACGCCAGGAGCATCTTGAATAAGGTGGGTGAACTTGCAGCATGGGGTGGTACCTGGGACTTCGATGTTGTGGCCATTTCGGAGACATGGATAGAGCAGGGACAGGAATGGTTGTTGCAGGTTCCAGGGTTTAGATGTTTCAGTAGAACAGAGAAGATGGTAAAAGAGGGGGAGGTGTGGCATTGTTGGTCAAGGACGGTATTACAATTGCAGAAAGGATGTTTGGGGACTCGTCAATTGAGGCAGTATGGGCTGAGGTTAGAAACAGGAAAGGAGAGGTCACCCTGTTGGGAGTTTTCTATAGGCCTCTGAATAGTTCCAGAGATGTAGAGGAAAGGATAGCAAAGATGATTCTTGATAGGAGTGAGAAAGACAGGGTAGTTGTCATGGGGGACTTCAGCTTTCCAAATGTTGACTGGGAACACTATAGTACGAGTACTATAGTATGCAGGAGGGCTTCCTGACACAGTATGTAGACAGGCCAACAAGGGGCGAAGCCACATTAGATTTGGAAGGTGAACCCGGCCAGGTATTAGACTTGGAAGTAGGTGAGTACTTTAGTGATAGCGATCACAATTCTGTTATGTTTTCTTTAGTGATAGAAAGGGATAGATGTATACCACTGGGCAAGAATTACAGCTGGAGGAAAGGCAATTACGATGCGATTAGGCAAGATTTAGGAAGCATAGGATGGGGAAGGAAACTGCAGGGGATGGGCACATTAGAAATGTGGAGCTTATTCAAGGAAAAGCTCCTGTGTGTCCTAGAGAAGTATGTACCTGTCAGGCAGGGAGGAAGCTGTAGAGCGGGGGAGCTGTGGTTTACGAAAGAAGTGGAGTCTCTGGTCAAGAGGAAGAAGAAGGCTTATGTTAGGATGAGATGTGAAGGCTCAGTTAGGGCGCTTGAGGGTTACAAGGTAGCCAGGAAAGACCTAAAGAGAGAGCTCAGAAGAGCCAGGAGGAGACATGAGAAGTTGTTGGCGGATAGGATAAGGTAAACACTAAGGCTTTCTATGGGTACTTAAGGAATAAAAGAATGGCGAGAGTAAGAATAGGGCCAATCAAGGATAGTAGTGGGAAGTTGTGTGTGAAGTCAGAGGAGATAGGGGAAGCACTAAATGAATATTTTTCGACAGTATTCACTCTAGAAAACGACAGTGTTGTCGAGGAGAATACTGAGATACAGGCTACTAGACTAGGTGTGATTGAGGGTCACAAGGGAGAGGTATTAGAAATCCTGCAGAGTGTGAAAATAGAGAAGTCCCCTGGGCCGGATGGAATTTATCCTAGGATCCTGTGGGAAGCCAGGGAGGAGATTGCCGAGCCTTTGGCATTGATCTTTAAATCATCATTGTCTATAGGAGTAGTGCCAGAAGACTGGGGGATTGCAAATGTGGTTCCCCTGTTCAAGAAGGGGAGTAGAGACAACCCTGGTAATTATAGACCAGTGAGCCTTACTTCAGTTGTTGGTAAAGTGTTGGAAAAGGTTATAAGAGATAGGATTTATAATCATCTAGAAAAGAATAATTTGATTAGGGATAATCAGCATGGTTTTGTGAAGGGTAGGTCGTGCCTCACAAACCTTATTGAGTTCTTTGAGAAGGTGAGAGTAAACCGGTTGATGTGTGTATATGGATTTCAGCAAGGCGTTCAATAAGGTTCCCCACAGTAGGCTATTGTACAAAATGCGGAGGAGTGGGATTGTGGGAGATATAGCAGTTTGGATCAGTAATTGGCTTGCTGAAAGAAGACAGAGGATGGTGGTTGATGGGAAATGTTCATCCTGGAGTCCAGTCACCAGTGGTGTACTGCAAGGGTCAGTGTTGGGTCCACTGCTGTTCGTCATTTTTATAAACGAGCTGGATGAGGGCGTAGAAGGGTGGGTTAGTAAATTTGCAGACGACACAAAGATCGGTGGAGTTGTGGATAGTGACGAAGGATGTTGTAGGTTGCAGAGAGACATAGATAAGCTGTAGAGCTGGGCTGAGAGGTGGCAAATGGAGCTTAATGCGGACAAGTGTGAGGTGATTCACTTTGGTCGGAGTAACCAGAATGCAAAGTTCTGGGTTAATGGTAAGATTCTTGGTGGTGTAGATGAGCAGAGAGATCTCGGTGTCCATGTACACGGATCCTTGAAAGTTGCCACACAGGTTGACAGGATTGTTAAGAAGGCATACAGTGTTTTAGCTTTTATTAATAGAGGGATCAAGTTCCGGAACCATGAGGTTATGCTGCAGCTGTACAAAACTCTGGTGCAGCCGCACTTGGAGTATTGTGTACAGTTCTGGTCACCGCATTATATAAGAAAGATGTGGAAGCTTTGGAAAGGGTGCAGAGGAGATTTACTAGGATGTTGCCTGGTATGGAGGGAAGGTCTTACAAGGAAAGGCTGAGGGACTTGAGGCTGTTTTCGTTGGAGAGAAGGTGGTTGAGAGGTGACATAATAGAGACATATAAGATAATCAGAGGGTTAGATCGGGTGGACAGGGAGAGCCTTTTTCCAAGTATGGTGACGGCGAGCACGAGGGGGCATAGCTTTAAATTGAGGGGTGATAGATATAGGACAGATGTCAGAGGTCGTTTTTTTACTCAAAGTGTAGTAAGGGTATGGAATGCTTTGACTGCAATGGTAGTAGATTCGCCACTTTAAGTGCATTTAAATCGTCATTGGACAGGCATGTGGACATACATGGAAGAGTGTAGGTTAGATGGGCTTCAGATTGGTATGACAGGTCGGCGCAACATCGAGGGCCGAAGGGCCTGTACTGCGCTGTAATGTTCTATGTTCTAGCACAGAGACAGGCCCTTTGGCCCAACCTGGTCCATGCTGACCAAAATGTCCATCCATGCTAACCGCACTTCCCTGCACTTGGCCCATATTCTTCTAAAACTTTCCTATCCATGTATTTGTTCAAATACCTTTTAAATGTTATTAATGTACCAGCCTCAACCACTCCCACTGACAGCTCACTACGAATGCATATTACTCTCTGTGTAAAAATGTTGCCCCTCAGGTGCCTTTTTATTCTTTCCTCTCTAATCTTAAACTGATGCCCTCTCGTCCTCGATTCCCCAACCCTCGGAAAAAGACTGAGTGCATTCACCCTATCCATGCCTCTCATGATCTTAAACATTTCTGTAAAATCCCCCCTCAGTCTCCTACGCTGTAAAGAAACACGTCTTAGCTTGTCCAACCTCTCCGTATAATTCAGACCATTGAGTCCTGGCAACATCCTTGTAAATTTCTTCTGCATTCTTTCCAGTTTAGTAACATTCTTCCTATAGCAAGATGACCAAAACTGAACACAATACTCCAAGTGAGGCCTCACTAGCATCCTATATAAGTGCTACATAACTTCCCAACTTCTATACTCATTGCCTTGACTGGTGAAGGCTAGTGTGCCAAAACTCTCCTTCACTGCCCTGTCTAGTTTTGACTCCACTTTCAGAGAACTATGCACCTGAACTTCAAGATCCCTCTGTTCCACTGCACTCCTTAAGGCCCTACCATTCACCATGAAACTCCTACCTTGATCTGAATTTCTAAAATGCAAGAACTCACACTTATCTGGAGTAAAATCCATTTGCCATTTCTCGGTCCACTTCACCAGCTGTTCAAGGTTTTGCTGTAATTTCGGATAACCTTCTTCATGTCACAGTTCTCTCTATTTTAGTGTCATCTGCAAACTTACTAATTATGCCTTGTACATTCTCATCCAAATCATTGATAGAGATAACAAACAGCAAGGGCTCAGCACCAACCTTTTCAAAAACCTCAGTCAAGTTAGTCAGACATGATCTCCCCTTGCTGTTTATTCTTAACTAAACGTATTTGTCCAAGTACAGATTGATTCTATTGCTCAGAATTACTTCTAACAGTTTCCTCAGGTTAGACTGATAGCCCTATAGTTTCCTGATTTTTCCCTTGCTCCCTTTTTGAATAACGGTACCGCATTCACTGTTCTCCAGTTCTCCGGCTCTTCTCCTGTGGCCAAAGAGGAATTGGAAATAATCGCTAGAACCTTGCTATTTTCTCCCTTGCCTCAAGCAAAAACCTGAGATACGTTTCATTGGCCCTGGGGATTTATCTGCTTTTTTAAGCAGCCAGACCACTAAGAACTTCCTCTCTGTCAATGCTAATCTCTTTAGTTGTTCCAAGGCTTTCTCCCTGATTTCAGTTCCCATTTTGTTTGTTCTTCTCACTAGTGAACACCAACCCAAAAGTATTCACTTGAAACCCTACGTACATCTTCTGGTTCCATGCATAAATTACCATTTGTGGTCTGTAATAGCCCCTACTGTTTCCCGAGTCACCCTTGTACCCATAATGTATCCGGTAAAGCAATTTAGGATTTTACTGTATTTTGCTCGGCAGTATCCTTTCATGTCCACTTTTAGTTCTCCCAATCTCCTTTGAAGTTCTCTCTTGTTTTGACTGTTTTGAGCCCTCGATGTATCTGACATAAGTCTCCCCTTTTTCTGTTAGAGTCATAGAGATGTACTGCACGGAAACAGACCCTTCAGTCCAACCTGTCCATGCTGACCAGATATCTCAACCCAATCTAGCACCACCTGCCAGCACCCGGCCCATATCCCTCCAAACCCTTCCTATTCAAATACCCATCCAAAGTCCTTTTAAATGTTGCAATTGTACCAGCCTCCACCACTTCCTCTGGCAGCTCATTCCATACACGTACCATCCTCTGCGTGAAAAGGTTGCCCATTAGGTCCCTTTTATATCTTTCCTCTCTCACCCTAAACCTATGCCCTCTAGTTCTGGACTCCCCAACCCCAGGGAAAAGACTTTGTCTATTTATCCTATCCAGGCCCCTCATAATTTTGTAAACCGCAATAAGGTCACCCCTCAGCCTCCGACGCTCCAGGAGAAACAGCCCCAGCCTGTTCAGCCTCTCCCCATAGCTCAATTCCTTCAACCCTGGCAACATCCTTGTAAATCTTTTCTGAACCCTATGAAGTTTCACAACATCTTTCCAATAGGAAGGAGACCAGATTTGCACACAATATTCCAACAGTGGCCTAATCAATGTCCGCAACGTGACCTCCCAACTCCTGTACTCAATACTCTGACCAATAAAAGAAAGCATATCAAACGCCTTCTTCACTATCCTATCTACCGGTGACTCCACTTTCAAGGAGCTATGAACTTGCACTCCAAGGTCTCTTTGTTCTGCAACACTCCGTAGGACCTTACCATTAAGTGTATAAGTCCTGCTAAGTTTTGCTTTCTCAAAATGCAGCACCTCTCTTTTATCTGAATTAAACTCCATCTGCCACTTCTCAGCCCATTGGCCAATCTGATCAAAATCCTGTTGTAATCTAAGGTAACCTTCTTCGCCTCCAATTTTGGTGTCATCTGCAAACTTACTAACTATACCTCTAATGCTAGCATCCAAATCATTTATATAAATGACACAAAGTAGAGGAAGAGGACCCAGCACCAATCCTTGTGGCACTCCACTGGTCACAGGCCTCCAGTCTAAAAACAACCCTCCACCACCACCCTCTGTCTCCTACCTTTGAGCCAGTTCTGTATCCAAATGGTTAGTTCTCTCTGTATTCCATGAGATCTAACCTTGCTAACGAATCTCCCATGGGGAACCTTATCGAACACCTTTTTGGAGTCCATATAGATCACATCTACCGCTCTGCCCTCATAAATCCTCTTTGTTACTTCTTCAAAAGCCTCAATCAAATTTGTGAGACATGATTTCCCACACCCAAAGCCATGTTGACAGTCCCTAATCAGTCCTTGCCTTTTCAAATACATGTACATCCTGTCCCTCAGGAATCCCTCCAACACTTGCCCACCACTGACGTCAGGCTCACTGGTGTATAGTTCCCTGGTTCCTCTTTACCACCCTTCTTAAACAGTGGCACTACGTTAGCTCACCTCTAGTCTTCTGGCACCTCACCTGTGACTATCGATGATACCTCTTAATCCAATGCTATATATACCTTGATATCCAGGGTTTGATGGTCCTACCCTTTTACTCTATTGGAACATGTTGCCCCTGTACTCTCCAAATCCAGGTGCAGTACGTTTTCGGAGCATTTACTCCTTCAAACAGTTCCAGTAAACTGGTTAAATGTGATGTCTGTTTTACAAAACCAAGCTGACCTATCTCGATTACCTTGAGTATCTCTTAGTGTGCATCTGTAATCTGGTCAATTCTAACACTTCACTCTCAATAGACATCAAGTTAATTGGCCTATGGTTTCTATCTTCTGCTTCCCTCTCTTTTTGAATGTAGGTTAAATTTGCTACTTCACATAAAAATGAAAAATGCTGTTTCAGATTTTGAGCACCTGTGGAATTTCATCTTTGTTGTTTAGCAAGTGTACTTTATATAAACTTTCTTTTCAGCCTTCCTCACTGGCAGGATTGCCACGAACTCTGGAGTAAAAAGCGCCGACGACAGAAACAAGCAGGAATCATTGAAGATCCGCCTTTGCAGAAAACCGCTCGTAAAGAAACCGTGATCACCACTGATGACAGTAGGAACAGCACACCACAGACTGTTCCACTGGGACAGAGTAAACCACAGAGCAGCATCACAGATGTGGGCGGTGAGTCTATCTGAGTGAAAATGACCACGGCTGTGGGTCAGATTATTCAGAATATATAGGAGATGAGGGTATCTGTTTCTGGGAGTATGTGATTAATGTTTGAAAGGTTTTGTGTTCAGTCAGATCGACCACCCATCATACCAACAGCTGTTTTGCATGTGGATCTGTCCCTATCATCTGTACAGTGTTCTTAGGGAACAATTGGCAAGATTTCTCTGGAACTGCTGCACATATGATACTAGCTAATGCTCCATTGATTGCATCATAGTTCCAGGACAAGTTGAAATTGAGGGTATTTAGTGACAAAACTTTTGTACTGCTTTTAGCACCTACTGCTCCTCCAATAGCATAATGGAAACAATTTTGAAAATGTTTTCTCGTTAGCTTATGTTATGCTTGTTACCCCTGCAGGTTCTTTTCACCTTTAGTAAAGTTACTAGTCGATATCCTGTGGTGTTTCATGCAGAGGAATGTAACCATACATCATATTCAGGTGAAGCAAAGCTAGAGAGTGAGGAGGTAATTGGAACAAAACACGTGATGAAAATCAATTCTCATTTTGAAGTCATATCTTATTAGATTAGATTACTTACAGTGTGGAAACAGGCCCTTCGGCCCAACAAGTCCACACCGACCCGCCGAAGCGCAACCCACCCATACCCCTACATTTACCCCTTTTACCTAACACTACGGGCAATTTAGCATGGCCAATTCACCTGACTTGCACATCTTTGGACTGTGGGAGGAAACCGGAGCCCCCGGAGGAAACCCACGCAGGCACGGGGAGAACGTGCAAACTCCACACAGTCAGTCGCCTGAGTCGGGAATTGAACCCGGGTCTCTGGCGCTGCGAGGCAGCAGTGCTAACCACTGTGCCACCGTGCCGCCCACGGTGGCACAGTGGTTCTTCTTCATTGTTAACTGAAAGCAGATAGATTGAGAAAGGGGGAAGAGCAACAAGACCAATTTTGAAGAAGGACTGGACTTGAAATGTTAACTTTATTTTCTTTCCACAGATGCTGCCTGACCTGCTGAGTTTCTCTCACAATTTCAGTTCTTGTTTATAACAAGAGCTGGGTGGTCTTGTACACCAAGCACTGAAAGTAAACATGCAGGTGCAACAGGTGGTAAAGAAGGCAAATGGTATGTTGGCCTTCATAGCAAAATAATTTGAATACAGGAGCAGGGATGTCTTGCTGCAATTGTACATCGCCTTAGTGAGACTACACCTGGAATATTGTTTGCAGAGATGTTCTAGCTACAGTGGGAATACAACTGATTCCTGGCACTGCAGGACTAATGAATGAAGAAAGACTAGATTGGTTAGGACTATATTCACTGGACTTTGAAGAATGAAGAAAGATCTCCTAGAAATCTATCAATTCAAATAGGGTAGTAGCAAGAAGGATGTTCCCAATGTCCTGTGGGTCTAGAACCAGGGATCATAGCCTACGGATTTGGGGTAGGACATTCAGGACTGAGGTGAGAAAAAAATTCTTAACTCAGAGTGGTGGGCCTGTGAAATTCACTGCCACAAAATGTGGTTGAGGCCAAAACCTTGAATGTTTTCAAGAAGGAGTTAGATATGGTTTTTAGGGCTAAAGGGATCAAAGGGTAAGGGGAGAAAGCAGGACCAGGGGACTGAGATGGATGGCCTACCTCTACTCCAAATTTTTCTACATTTCTATGTTTCTAACTGATTTATCCTTAAATTATTTTCTAACATTGTAAAATCCTAAGCCCATATTTTTAACTGAATATGAACACGTATTAATGCCCTGTAGCATTTCTATAGTTGTTCCATTGACCATTTCCATCATAAACATGGGCTTGACAGATCAGATGCGTAGACTATAATAGATAAAGGGGAGCGAGTAGCGTATTAAGTTTAGATTTCCAAAAATAATTTAGTATAGTGCCACACAAAAAAGATAATACCTGAGATCAGGGCTGATGGAGTTGAGGGTACATTTTGATATATTAATATGGAAAAAGGTTTGGTTAAAGCACAAGTATAAAAAGTAGGGGTGAACAGGGCAGTTCAAGTTAGCAAGCTCTAACTAATGGAGTGGCTCAAGTGTCAATGCTTGTGTTGGCCATCAATATAAATAACTTGGGAATTATTAATGATGAAAGCAAACAGTAATTATCCAAATTTGCTAGAGGTACATAGCTAGATGGAAATGTTAGCTGTGGGGAACGCCCAAAGAGAATCAAAGAGATATGGACAGTTCAAATGAGAGAGTCATGGAGTCATAGTCATTGAGATGTACAGCATGGAAACAGACCCTTCGGTCCAACCCGCCCATGCTGACCAGATATCCCAACACAATCTAGTCCCACCTGCCAGCACCCGGCCCATATCCCTCCAAACCCTTCCTATTCATATACTCTTCTAAATGCCTCTTAAATGTTGCAATTATAACAGCCTCCACCACTTCCCCTGGCAGCTCATTCCATACACGTGCCACCCTCTGTTTGAAAAAGTTGTCCCGTAGGTCTCTTTTATATCTTTCCGCTCTCACCCTAAACCTATGCCTTCTAGTTCTGGACTCCCCGACCCCATGGAAAAGACTTTGCCTATTTACCCTATCTATGCCCCTCATAATTGTGTAAACCTCTATAAGGTCACCCCTCAGCCTCCGACGCTCCAGAGAAAACAGCCCCAGCCTGTTCAGCCTCTCCCCATAGCTCAAATTCTCCACCTCTGGCAACTTCCTTGTAAATCTTTTCTGAACCCTATCAAGTTTCACAACATCTTTCCGATAGGAAGGAAACCAGAATTGCACGCAATATTCTAACAGTGGCCTAACCAATATCCTGTACAGTCATAACATGACCTCCCAACTCCTGTACTCAATACTCTGACCAATAAAGGAAAGCATACCAAACGCCTTCTTCACCATCCTATCTACCTACGACTCCACTTTCAAGGAGCTATGAACCTGCACTCTTTGTTCAGCAACACTCCCTAGGGCCTTACCATTAAGTGTATAAGTCCTGCTAAGATTTGCTTTCCCAAAATGCAGCACCTCTCTTGTATCTGAATTAAACTCCATCTGCCACTTCTCAGCCCATTGGCCCATCTGATCAAGATCCTGTTGTAATCTGAGGTAACCCTCTTCGCTGTCCACAACATCTGCAATTTTGGTGTCGAGAGGGTGTCACGGGGGGAGACTAACTGTACCTCTAATGCTTGCATCCAAATCATTTATATAAATGACACAAAGTAGAGGACCCAGCACCAACTCTTGTGGCACTCCACTGGTCACAGGCCTCCAGTCTGAAAAACAACCCTCCACCACCACCTTCTGTCTTCTACCTTTGAGCCAGTTCTGAATCCAAATGGCTAGTTCTCCCAGTATTCCGTGAGATCTAACGAGTCTCCCATGGGGAACCTTGTCGAATGCCTTACTGAAGTGCATATAGATCACATCTATCGCTCTGCCCTCATCAATCCTCTTTGTTACTTTCTCAAAAAGCTCAATTAAGTTTGTGAGACATGATTTCCCACGCAGAAAGCCATGTTAACTATCCCTAATCAGTCCTTGCCTTTCCAAATACATGTACATCGTGTCCCTCAGGATTCCCTCCAACAACATGCCCACCATTGACGTCAGGCTCACTGGTCTATAGTTCCCTGGCTTGTCCTTACAACCCTTCTTCACAGTGGCACCACGTTAGCCAACCTCCAGTCTTCCAGCACCTCATCTGTGACTATCAATGATACAAATATCTCAGCAAGAGGCTCAGCAATCACTTCTCTAGCTTCCCACAGAGTTCTAGGGTACACCTGATCAGGTCCTGGGGATTTATCCACTTTTATGCATTTTCAGCACTTCCTCCTCTATAATATGGACATTTTGCAAGATGTCACCATCTTGTCGTAAGATTTATGTTATTATATTTTTTGGCACAGAATTTTCATAGAGGTAGAAATGTCTGATTAGTGTAATCCAGTTGAAAATCACTGACAGATGAGTTTTAGCTCACTTAAGTTGAAACGATTTTTATGCAGTTAATTCCTGCACCTGTATTCATTTCACAATATTGATTGTGATTCAGCAACCAAGGAACTAAAGCACTCAGTAATCAAAAAAACATTCTCACATTGTGCCTTACCATTTCACAAAGTAACCCAAGCTATATACAAATGAGCATTGAGATTACATGACTCATTAATGGACCTGTTTGTCAGTTATTAATTACTCTTTAAAAATGGGATTAACTGCAAAATCTGTTGCACATTGTTAAACAGAATGCACCTTATTTTAAAACTGTAGGAGGTGATGGTAAAGTCTGGCAGATGTAACTAGTTTTCAGTGAGAGTTTTGAATCTTTCACTTTGTTTTCTGTAGGCATCAGAGACGCTGCACAACAGCTAAACCAGAATGAGTTAGCAGTGCTACTCAACCTGCTGCAGACACAGACTAACCTCAGCCTCACCCAGCTGGCACAAGCTTTGAACGTCAGTACTAACCCAGAGACACAGCAACAGTGGAACGTCCTTAGCCAATCACTGGTGGCTCTGGCTGAAGCCACCAGTCAGCAGCAGGATGCTCAGCTTCCCATAGTCACCCAAAATACACCTCCCTCTGTACCATCCAACCAGCCTCCTCCGACACCAGCTCCATCTGCAGCAACACCTTTAACACCAATGTCAGCTCCCCTTCCGCAGGTCCTTGCTACATTACCACAGATGACATCCACCCAGCCATCTCAGTCCATATCTCAGGAGGCTGATACCCAGAACGACACACAGAACTTGTTGACTGTTTTACTTAGTCAGCTGGTTAAATCTCAGGAACCCGCTACAGTGCCTGAAGAAAGTAATGGCATCAAAGCGAGTGATGGACCACAGCAGCTGCAAACTCCCATTATCGCTACTGACGCTGCAGGTAACTACCACTCTGTATCAGTGTTTCTTGTTGCTTTGTTACTTCACAAATTATGTAACTCATCTTTCTCTGCTGGTGAATCTTGCTTGTAGAATGGGCAGATAAGTGACAGATGAAATTGAATACAGAGTAGTAATTAATTTTGGTAGAAAGAATGTAGAGAGACAGTAGGAAGCAAAGGATATAGTCCTAGAGGGGGTTTAGGAACTAAGGCATCTAGGTGACAGGACAGGTCGAGAGAGTGTTCAATATAGCAGATAGTGTCCTCTTACCTTTTATTAATAGAGGTTACTAGACTTTAGGAAGGATGTGAAGATGTTTGAGGATGCAGAAAACATTTGTGAGAATGGTCCCAAGGAAAAGGAACTTCAGTTACATAGACAAGTTGAAGAAGTTAGGACAATCGTGCCTGAAATAGAGGTGTTCAAAATCATGAGAGGTCTGGGCAAAATAACAAGAGAATAACAGTTTCCATTGGAGGAAGGATCAAGAACCAGTGGGCTCAGGTTAAGGTAATTAGTAAAAGAAAGAACGGCAACACAAGGGAAAAAACCTTTTCATGCCGCAAGTGTTACAACCTGAACTTTACTACTAAGCGTGTGGTTGGAAGTAAGTATAGTCAAGGCATTCAGAAGGGAATGGGATGATTATTTGAAAAGGAAGAATGTGTGGGACTGTAGGCTGAAGGCAGGGGGGTGAATTGATCTTTCAGAGGGCAGCACGTACACAGTAGGCCAAATAGCCACCTGGGTTGCCATTGTGATTGATGGCATATTCCACTATTACTCGTAAATAGTCTGACGTATCAACCCATTATAACAGTAAACAACTGCATAGCTTGCACCCTTTCCTAACATCTAACTTATTCCATGTTTGTCACATTTCCTTATCAATGATTTAATATCTATAAAGTTCAAAAGTTGCCGCTATGGTTTGCAGTAGATGTGAATTTAACTTTTGTATTTCTTCAAGGGACGTGGATTTTGTTGGCTGGGGTAGTATTTATTGCAAATCACTAGCTGTCTTCAAGAAGGTTGGGAATTCTTGAACTGCTGAGGTCCGTTAAGTCTAAATACCACCACAATGATATTAGGGAGGAGATCCAGCAATCAGTGATAAGCCAATAGTGGTGGTTCCAGTGTATTTCAGCTAAACAAGTAGAATGTTCCTGCTTTAGTCTTTGGGCTGTTCTTAGTAAGTAATTTCAATCACAGTGGGAAAGAGCACAGTGGAGAAATGCTCAGGGGTTTACACATGGAAGCAGCAAGTCATTCCAACCCAGTCTCTTCCACGAGCAGTATCCTAATTCCATGTTCCTACCCTATTGCAACATGCTTTCATTTCCATTCCTTCAGCTATCTATTCATTCTGTTGACATTTCTGTATTAGTCACTCCAGTTGCATGTTTCAGTCTCATAATCCTTTGTTTCTACTCTGTCCTAAGTCCCTTAAACTAACTTTGTATTTCTGCTCCCTTGCTCTAAATTTTCAATAAGTGAATCATAATATCCCATAATGTCATATGATTAAATGCCTTCATCAAATCATGCTCTAATCCTGTCTTCTAATGACCAAGTCCCAGTTATTCAAGGCTTTCTTCATATTTATAACTCCTGTACCTGACAGCATCCTCTTTAATATACACTGATCTTCCTTCCTGTAGCATGGACCGAAAACTGAACAAAATCTCAAACTGTAGTCCTATGAGTTATGTACATTTTCCATTATACCTCAACTTTCAGAAGACTTGCCCTTGTCAATTCAAAATAGTTTCCATTATTTCCTTATGCACTTCAGGTGGTGCTTTTAATATCCTCTGAGAACCTTCAACTTCACTGCCTCCAGGTCAGTGTAATCCCATTTTTAAGCATAAAAGGTTCAATTTCAATGTTTTAACACAGAATCTGATCTGCCAGTGCTCATTGCATTTTATCACTGTCCCTTTGCTCTGAAGATTGGCAAGTCAGGAGAAGCTTTAGTTCAACTCTGATGATTCAACAGTCGAACAGCCTAACATTATCCATGATTGAATCACGAGTGATGAGTTTTGGCTGGAGGGTGGATTGACCCAAGAAAGTAAATTACTGTTTAACTTTGGTGGTTGTCATTTCAGGACAGAGGCAAGGGTTTTTTTCTCACTGAAGTTGTGACTTTGGAGCTCACTGCCTCAGAAAGTGAGTGATGGCCATTGAAGTTTTAAGACCGAAGTAGATAGAATCTTGTTAGGCAGTTAATGGGGGTAGATGGGAGTATAGAATTCAGAACACAAACTATTCAGCCATGATCTTATTGAATGGCAGAGCAGGCTGGATGGGCCAAATGGCCTACTCCTGCTCCTCCTCCTCCATATATCTGTCATGAGAGATGGTGAAGCAGGCCAATGGGGAGCATTAATGTAGCAGTAACCACTACCTTGTATTTTTTATGTAGATGGTGCTGCCCTCACTAAACTGGATGTAAAAGTTCCTGGGCCGCCTCCTGCACTAAGTCAAACTCGAATTCTTCCTCCAGACCAGCGACCGCCAGAGCCACCTGGCCCCCCACCGACCTTGGGTGATACTGATTGTCGAATTAATCTTCGAGTGAGCCCCTCTACCAAGGACCCGAATGCAGGAGTGAAAGCTGCTTTGCTGCAGTTGCTTAACAAAGAGGACACACAGGAGAATGACAGAATTAACAGAGTGCCAGAATACGGCAGCTCACATTTAGCTAACAGCTATGGTACAGACGGGTTCAGGAATAACGTCAGTACAAGTGACAGGAGAGACTCAGAAATGACTGGGCACACGCTACTGGACAGCAAATCTGCCATGTGTGCCAGCACTTCCAAACAGCTGACTCAATCCAGGACATTGTCCAGTTCACTGAGTGAGTTTGGAGAGTCCAGTACGTACCAGGACATGGATGCAATGCAGTTTACAGCAGATCAGGATCACCGGTTTAACTTTACTAGAGTTACTTTACCACCTTTGGTAACTGGTACAGAAGGTAACAATAGCACAAGCATGCCTGCAGATGCCAAACCACCAAACTACAGCTACAGCAGCCCAATGCCAGGAAGTGCTGTGCCCAGCAGCACCATGACTGGACTGAGCTGGAATGCGCCATCACGGGGCTCAGGGTATAACAGGGTACATGGCAGAATACCAACCAGAGGTGGCAGAGGAAGGGGTGTACCATACTAACATTGGGACTCACCTTTAGTGCTGTGTTACTATCATGTCCGTGAAGAGAAGCGACTGTGATCACCTTTGACAGGGTTGAAGAAATCCACTTGGCCACATCCATTGCTGGCAGGGTGAGGACTGACCACAGGGGATGATTTGGCTCACAAGAAGCCATCTGCAGTGTGTGAACTGGAGGCCCTTTAGGGTGAGGAATCTTTCACTGTAACATTACACTGTTGGGGAGATTCCCCATGATCTATATAATCAATTTGCAAACATTTGAAGTCCTTGAAGACTATAGGACAATATTGAAAGGAAACTATAAGAGGGAACAATTCTCTAGCCATGTTGGCATGTCACGATGCAACAAAACGGGTTGTGGGAAGTCTGTGGAATTGCAATGGGCTTAAAGTAAAGCCCAAAGTATAATATGTAGAGTAATCCCTAAAATGGAAAGATTACTGACAAGCCTACTGTCAGAGAAGTACACTGGAATCTGCTTGGCAGACTGGCTTGTATCATCTGTTTATTATAAAAGTTTCAAAGCCCGGACCATTTCCTCCTCATTTCTCTGTACCTGAGCCTCAGTGGAAGCCACTTTATGTTGTGTTATTTTCTAAGTTACAAGCATCTCAGCAAAGCTGCAATTAAACCTGAACAATGTTCTCACCTGGCTTAAGGTGTGAATTCCTTTTGAGCAGATTCAGTCAATGACCCAAATGTTGCTGCACTTCCCTATCAGTGTCACTCAGTGCTGCTTCCCTTCTTTCTGATTGATCTCCATTCTTCTCATGGATTCAGCTCCTGGTCCCATTATTGTTTTCTCTTAAGTTCTTTATTCATTTTTTAAAAATATTTTACCATTTCACTTTCTGCTAAATTGCCACATAATCCTCAATGTTGTACTGAGAATTATCTTTCATTTCCAGTCTCTCTGTGCTTTCAAGCTGTGGGTTTTGTCTTGGACCATCTCTTGTGTGACTTGAATTGCATGAGCTGTCCATGGCCCCTAGGCACCAGCTCCCTGTGGGTAGCTTCTGCACAGATCGTCACTGGCCTCTTGGTGGCAGCAATGGGAAGCATGAGGATCTCCCTGGGACCTACACATTTAGAGTGATGTGGCATTTCCGTGCAGTAGCCACCCCTTTAATATCATCTGTCTGGGTGAGCTGCGCATCAAGACATGGTTTAGTTGCTACAGTAACAAATTATTGTTCTGAGGATGAGGTTACTGAATTTTTTTCAGCTTTTAGTAAATTTTACTTTAATAAAAAAAATAATAAATTCAGCTGCTGACTGATTCTCTTGGGGTACCTGTTGTGTGCTTCTGTCGCAAAGAGCAAACTCTGCTGTGTCCATTCTCAATTCCTAAATTGTCATCAGCTCAAATCTCAGAAATATTGAGCAATTAACCTTTGGCATTGATTTTTTTAAAAAGAGCCAAAACCATTACTCACACTCTTGACCATCAAACAGAATCTTTGGGGCAGTCAGTCTATTGTCTGGACTGGTCGCTGTGATCAGGCATTGTTAATCTGGGACGGTCAGTCTGGGCTAGGTTAGTCAGTCTGTGGTCTGGGATTGTCAGTGCGATCTGGAATGGTCAGTCTGCAGTCTGGGTTGGTCATTCTGTGGCCTGGTTTTGTCAGGCTGCAGTCTGGAATGGTCAATCTGTGGTCTGGTTTGATCAGTCTGCAATCAGAACAATTGGGCTGTATCCAGTCCGACACTGTTTGCTCCCAAGCTCTGACCGGCAAAATTTCTGTTTATTATAGAATCCCTGAATCCCTACAGTATGGAAGCAGGCCATTTGACCCATCAAGTCCACACCAACCATTCAAAGAGAATCCCTGACAGACCCATGCCCTACCTTGTCCCAGTGACCCTGAATTTAGCATGGCCAATCCATCTAACCTGCACATCTTTGGATTGTGGAAGGAAACCAGAGGAAACCCATGCAGACAAAGGGATAATGTGCAAACTCCACACACAAGTCGCCCACGGCTAGAATCAAATCTGGGTCCTTGGCACTGAGGCAGAAGTGCTTACCACTGAGCCATTTTACTGTCCCAATTATTTATCCTTCACATGAAGATCAGTGTCATTCTTGACCTGTTTGGGTTTAGGCTGGGTGTAAATGGTCATTGAGCTTACTTTTTAGTCTGTGATGTTATGTGGGTGTCACTGGTGGGGCCAGTATTTGTTTTCCATCAGTAATAATTAAACATGTGCCTGTGGGTCTGGATTCACATGCCCAACTAAGGTCAGCAAATTTCTCTTTTTAAAGGGCATTAGTGAACTGGATGGGTTTTTGCAGCAATTACTTGTTTCCTGGCAGTGAGAAGTTATTGTTGGACCTAGAATTAACCAGAGTTGTTTCCAGTTCCTTAGGAATCAGTAAAAGAAAAAAATCTGTTTGTTTACTTGTCTTTTTTAATCTTCTGGTGATTCAGTGTTTTATCACTGGCCTTGTCTATATCCAGTAATGCAATCGTTATCAATTATTAACAGCAGCAGCACCTCAAACTCTGACTGTGCACTAATTTTGTTTGTTTCACTGAACTCTCATCACTCAGAATGTTCTGAATACCTTTCAGCAGCTTGTAGGGTAACCAGTAGGAGAGGGGGAATTAAAAGCAGCATGTACTGGAGAAGCTCAGCAGGTGGGCAGCATCTGTAGAGAGAGAAAAAGGGTTGACTTTGAAACCAATTTGAACCTGAAAGACAGGAACAAAGAGGAGTGGGTGCCCAAATGTCTGGTGAAAGAATTGTTGAGGGGCAGAGGATATGTCAGGATGTGGAGGCTGCCTTGGGAGCACAGTGAACATTGCATTTCAGAGAATGTTCTTTTGTAGTAGGGCAACTTCCTACACAAGGGGTGGTGCGTGTATGGAATAAGCTACCAGAAGTTGTAGAGGTGGGTGCAATTGTAACATTTAAAAAGGCATCTGGAAGGGAAAATGAATATGAAAGGTTTGGAGAGATATGGACCAAACACAATCAAATGGGACTAGATTAGGTTGGGGATATCTTTTTGGCATATACGAGTTGGACCAAGGGGTCTGTTTCTTTGGTGTATGACTATGCTACTTGCTCAAAGCTGTCGATAGCATTTCACACTGTCTATTAAGCTCTGCTGTGGAACGAGGACAGCACAGAAGAGATGTAGGCAAATTAGTTTTGCATGAACAGGGCCATGTGGAGTGGGGGGCAGTGGGATCAAATTCTGTCATTTTGTTGGTGTCCCTCAGCCTAAACTTTAACCTCTCATTCTTGAACATCATGTAAAGTTATAAAATAGTTTTGCTTTTAATCAGAGACAAGCTTGCACAGCCAGTTAGTAATGGGAGTGACCATTGAGTGAGCAACTTGCAGGATGGCGCAAACCTGAAATGTGAACTCACTTAGTCCAAATCCAGTTAAAATATGTGAGCAACAGCATAAAGGAGAGCTCAGCAGTATGTAAACAGCAGAGGGCAGTGTTGGCTGCAATCAGCTAAATGGCACCAGCTCCTCAATGTACCTTTCTTGGGAGTTTACCTTTTCCACTTGCTCAAATAAGAGAACATTCCTGAAAAAGACAGCATCTAATAAGTGTATGAAATTAAATTTTAAATTTATGAAAAATAACGAACATTTGTTAGTTAAATGAGTAACTAGAGGCACTGAGTCGAATATGATAGAAATGGATTTACATTTTCACAAAAGATTGTTAAAATACAAAATGTGTCAGACGGGAAGTACTGCAAACAGGACATGTATTCTAAAGGTTTCACGAATCAACTTTCCGCAAGATTCTATGCTTCATTGGATTTTTGGTTTCAGGGATTCACTGGTGCAGAAATTAGCATGGAGGGGAGTCTGATGCTGTAGAGAGTGTTAGTAAGAGAGTGAGAAAATAGCTATATGAATGTGTTCTTCTGTGTGTGAATCAGTGTTTATGTTGTTTATTCTTTCACAAGATGTGAATTTGTCTTTGAGAGGGTGGTGTTGAGCTGCCTTCTTGAACTGCTGCAGTCCATGTCCTGTAGGTAGACCTGCCGAGTTTCAAGATTCTGATTCAGCAACACCGAAGGAATGTTGATATATTTCCAAGTCAGAATGGTGAGTGACTTGGAGGAGAACTTGAAGGTGATGGTGTGCCCATGTATCTGCTGTTCCTATCCTTCCAGATGGTTAACAGACTTTGTGAAGTCAGGAGGTTGAGTTGCTCACTGCAGGATTCCTAGCCTCTGTACTGCTATTGCAACCACAATATTTATGTTCAATGGTAGCCCCAGGATGTTGATAGTTGGGGTCAGTGGGGGCAAAGCCATTGATGTCATCGGGTGATTGGTTATATTCTCTGGTTGAAGATGGCCATTGCTTGATACTTGTTACTTGTCACTTTTCAGCCCAAGCCTGGATATTGTCCATGCATTTGGGCATAAACTGCTTCATTATCTGAGGAATCGCAAATGGTGCTGAACATTGTGTAACCATCAGCAAACATCTGCACTTCTGATCTTATGATGGAGAGAAGGTTATTGATGAAGCAGCTGAAGATGGGTGGGTCTAGGACACTACCCTGAGGAACTCCTGCAGAGATGTCTTGGAGCTGAGTTGACTGACCTCCAACAATAATGGCCATCTCCATTTGAGCTGTGTATGATATCAACTTGTAGTGTAGGGGATGTGTCTGGCAATGAGGTTGCAGATTGTGCTGGAGTATGATACTATTGCTGTTGATGGCCCACCTGTCTTGAGTTGCTAGATCAGTTCAAAATCTGCCCCATTTAGCATGTTAACCATAGAATCCCTACAGTGTGGAAGCAGGCCATTTGCCCCATCAAGTTCACACTGACCCTCCAAAGAGTTTCTTGCCCAGACGCACCCCCTACTCTATCCCTGTAGCTGCATTTCCCATGGCTAATGCACCTAGCCTGTACATCCCTGGACACCATGGCCAATCGACCTACCTTTGGACTGGAGCACCTAGAGGAAACCCAGGCAGACACAGGGAAAATATGCAAACTCCACACAGTTTTTTTTTAGATTAGATTCCCTACAGTGTGGAAACAGGCCCCTTGGCCCAACAAGTCCACACCGACCCTCCGAAGAGTAACCCACCCAGACCTATTTCCCGCTGACCTAACACTATGGACAATTTAGCATGGCTAATTCACCTAACCTGCACATCTTTTTGGATTGTGGGAGGAAATCAGAGCAATCCCACGCAGACACAGGGAGAATGTGCAAACTCCACACAGACAGTCTCCCAAGGCTGGAATTGAACCTGGGTCCCTGGCGCTGTGCTAACCACTGAGCCACCGTGCCGCCCCCTGTTGTCCGAGGCTGGAATCAAACATGGATCCCTGGCACTGTGAAGCATCAGTGCTCACCACTGAGCCATCATACCACTTAATGCGACATAATACAATAAAAGGTATTTCAATGTTAAGATGGAAGTTTATCTCCAAAAGACTATTGTCGTCTTTCCAAGTGATACAGTTATGGACTGATTCACTGCAGCAGGCAGATTGGTAAGGATGAAGTCAAATATGTTTTTCCCTCACTATCTGCCACAGACCAAGTCTAGTAGGTATATGCTTTAGAACTCGATCAGCTGTGTCCAAACCAATTTTGGTGATGGTCATTGAAGCCTCCCTGCCAGAATATGTTCTGTGCCCTTGTCACCCTCAGTGCTTCCTCCCAGTAGTGGTCAATATGGAGGAGCACTAATTCATCAGCTAAGATCACCACCTGTGGACCTGTGTTGCTGATGTGACGGGTTGCATTCAGAGATGGCAATGATGTTGGCTGAGACATTGTCTGTAAGGTATGATTCTGTGAGTATGACTGTGTCATCTTATTGCTTGACTAGTCTGTGAGACAGCTGTCTCAGTTTTAGAACTAGGCTCCAAATATTCAGAGGAAGGCTTTGCTGGGACAACAGGCCTGTGTTTGCTGTTGTCATTTCTGATGCATAGGTTGATAGGTGGTCTGTACAATTTCATGGCTTTCATCTAACTTTGTTACAGTTTTGATACAACTGAATGCTTAGTCATTTATTTCAGAGGGAAGTTGAGTCATCCAGTAACAATATACCTACATCTCTCCTCCCCATGTGAGGAGAGGCTGTGTGAGAGTGAATAACTGAGAGTTGGAGGTGGGTGTGAGAGTCTGACTGTGAGAGAAAGAGAGTGAGAGTGACTGCCTGGGAGAGAGTGGGTTATGTGGTTATATTGGTATAACTCCACATTTGAATGAATGTGTGTGTATCTGTGACTATATTTGCATGCATGAGAGACAGTGAGTGTGTCTGTGTGTGACTGTATGTATGTGAATCTGAGTCTATGTGTGACTGTGCATGTCTCTGAATCTAAGTCTGTGCACAGATTCTCTTATTGAAGAACATGATCATGCACACAGGAAGCCTTTCGTGTAGTGACCCTGATTCCATGTGACTCTCTCCAGCCAGAGCCAGCGTCTGTTTTAATTCACTCTTGGCCCTGAGTGTCCCTGGCACTGGGATTTATTGCCCATGCCTTATTACATGATGTTTCATTTGCTCCTTGTTAATGAATTGTTGGCACCAAGTTTGATATAACTGAAGATCTCAGTAGGCAGCTCAGATTCATCCAGGTTGGTGCAAAACTGGCGTCACATGTAGGCCAGACTGGTATGGATGGCAGATTTCCTTTAATGCTATCATACAGTACAGAAGAGACCCTTGAGTCCATCAAGTCTGCACTGACCAAACTACTCTAAATCTATATCAGTCCTACTTTCCCATAGCCACACTATAGCCATAGCCTTGAATGTTATGACATTTGAAGTATTATCCACAAAATTTTTAAAGGTCCAGAGGGTTCCCAGGCAGTGCATTCCAGATACCCACAACCTTCTGAGTGAAACTTCTTTTCCATGAATCCCCTCTAAATCTTCTACCTTCACCTTAAAATTTTGACCCTGCTATCCACTCTGTGCTTCCCTGATACTCCTCAATCAAGTCCCCTCTCAGTCTGACTCTAAAGAAAACAGCCTGAGCTTATTCAGCCTCTGTTCATAGCTAATATGCTATATCCCAGGCAACATCCTGGTGAATCTCCTCTGTACCTCCTCCAATGCAATCACGTCCTATAATGTGGAGACCAGAACTGCACACATGTTTCCAGCTGTGGTCTAAAAGTTCTTAACTACCTGTTGACCTGTCCTGCCATCTTCAGGGATCTGTGGACAAACACCCCAAGATTCCTCTGTTCCTCTGAGCTTCCTAGTGACCTGCCTTTCATTGAGTACTCCCTTGTCATATACTTCCAAGCTGCGTCACCTCACCCTTATCAGGGTTAAATTCCATATGCCGCTGATCTGCCCATTTGATAAACCCATCTATATTGTCCTGGAGCTTAAGACCTTCCTTTGGTCAACTATCTGGTCAATCTTTGTGTCATCCACAAGCTTACTTATCACCCCCCTCCCCACATGCTCATCTACATGATTTATCGATGCTATGAACAATAAGGGAGACCGAGTGCTGCCTTGTCCTACACCACTGGACACTTGGCTCCAACCCTTCAAACAGCCTCTATCACTACCCACTGTCTCCTAACACTAAGATAATTTTGAATCCAAATTTTGTTACCATTCAAGACCAAATGTGTGTGTGTTTTTTTAAAGAAATTAGCCAAAAAGTGACTGCAGGTGTAAATTCAGTTGCAGTCTAACAAAGTCCCACGTGAAACACATGGAATGTCACTCTTGTAGAGTGTCAGGTAAATCTCAAATAGAGAGATGTGACAGAGAAAGATAACAATAGGCTTTTATTATACATTCATTCATGGGATGTGGGTGTTGTTGGCTGGACCAGCATTTATTGCCCATCCCTATTGGTCCCGGAGGCAGTTAACAGCCCACCATATTGCTGTGGATCTGTAGTCTCATGTAGGCCAGACCAGGTAAGGATGGCAAATATCCTTCTGTAAAGAACATAAGTGAACCAGATGGGTTTTATGATAATCAACAATACATACATTTTCAACATTAGCCTAGCTTTTTAAAAAATTCCAAATATTATGATCCCAATTGATGATATGACTGGACAAGTCATGCCAGACTGAAATCTGGCTTCCAGAGATCACATATCTTTTAAATGAAGGTGGTCTTTATGTAAAACACAATCATGCAGTGCTCCAGAATTGATTCTAACAATAAAACACCAGTTTCTTCATTACAAAGAAAGAAGATAAAATAGAGTAAACGACTCCATTTCCACATAACACAACTTAAAAAGATTTTGAATCACAATAAAAATGCCATCTGATCTCTTCCCAACAGCTGTTGCTTTACAGAACTCAAACATAGAGAAAATTCACTCTTTGTTGCATCTACAGGTTTAACCTAACCCCCTTTTCCTGGTCCTGAGAGCTTGGTGGCCTCGTCTGTAATGTGTAACACAACTGAGCAGAGACTTACTCCATTTTAAATAACTCTTCAGGTTTCTAACCAAACACTCTGGTCTGGAACTTCCAAAATAAAATCTTTACACTGAGGTAACATTTTTCCTAACAGTTCTATACTATCTCCCTTTTTTGGGCGAATGGTTTCACGTATCTAACTTCCACCAGGACCTCTCTGAATTGAAGAAAAACTAAAGCTTTCCAAGCTATGAATTTTTCTTCTCAAGCAAAAAAGAAAATTCTTAACCCTTCCAAATCGAAAGCAAACTAATGCTCCTCAATGTTTACTCTGCTTGTCAAACTATCCAAATGTAAACAAGTTCCCATCATTATCTCAAGGACTTTCCCCTCCTATTGCTTTTACAAAATCCAAACTCTGAAATAAATGACTGTACATATATATGTAAATCACATGTTACATCACCATCCAAAGAAGAATGAAAAGTACTTTTGAAACATTTCACTATCCATCAAAAATGACCTTAACACTATTTCTATGTCATATTAACAGTAGTAATATTTTAACATTAAACATACAGTTACACAGAAGCAATGTTTTATGTAAGTCAATGGGCACCTGAGCACTTGGAGTCCTACATATGTGCTCTGACATGGTATGTGCAATGACTTTTTTTTTCCCAGCTCATGAATGATTTTCCAAGTTATACAGTTGGAGAATTAAGCTCCATCGAGATAGCATTTTCTATGAAAATCAAAATATTGTGTTCTCAATAAATAGGTTTCTTCTAAGTTGTGCTGATATATATTTAAAAATTATGTAGAGCCAATATAAACTCAATGCCACCTCAATCATTGACTATTTTTGCTGCACATGCAATCAGTTTCTTTGAAAAATAATTGATAGGCCATTTGATCCCCATATAAAGCATCTTGCTGTAAAACAGTAAAATGAATGTCGCTGGCATCAGCTAGTTTGAGTGTCTTCATATAATTCAGCGCAGCTAAAACTGGTCTGGTTTTCAGCACAGCTTTCAGGTTGTCAATGGCAACACTGACTTTCTTATGTTAACATTTCTGCCTTTCTTCAACAAATTTGTTAAAGTTGCAATGGCAGTGCTGTTGTTTTGAAAAAAAAAGTGTAATCAAATCTGTTCATGCCAACATATAAAATTACATGTTTTGCAGTAGGCACAAAGAAAGTACAAAACAGCCCTTACTTTCACTTCTCTAGGGGCTACATGACATTGTCCCACAGTGTGGCCCAAATAGGTCACTTCTACTTTGGAAAATTCACTCTTAGCCAGATTTATAAACAAAATGTTTCTTTTGTAGCTGATCAAGCCGCTCAATTGAATAGTGTAAAATTTGTCCCCAAGTTTGGCTAAAAACAACCAAATTATCAGTATAAACAACACAGAGGGGAGATTAGAGTGACAGCCCTTGACGGAGTATGGCATCAAGAAGCCTGAGCAAAACTGAAACCAATGGGTATCGGGGGCAAATTCTCCAGTGTTTAGAGTCATACCTGCCACATAGGAAGATGGTCATGGTTGTTGGAGGTCAGTCATCTCAGCTCCAGGACATCTCTGCAGGAATTCCTCAGGGTAGTGTCCTAGTCCCAACCATCTTCAGCTGCTTCATTGATGACCTTCCCTCCATCATAAGGTCAGAAGTGGGAATGTTCAGTGATGATTGCACAATGTTCAGCATCATTCGCGACTCCTCAGACACTGCAACTGTCCATGTCCAAATGCAACAAGATCTGAACAACATGCAGGTTTGACTGACAAGTGGCAAGTAACATTTGCACTACACAAATGCCAAGCTATGACCATCACCAACCAGAGGCAATCTAACCACCGCCTCTTGATATTCAATGGTGTTACCATCACTGAATCCCCCACTATGAACATCCTGGGAGTTATCATTGATCAGAAATTTAACTGGACTCACCACATAAACACTGGCTACAACAGCAGGTCAGAGGCTAGGAATCCTGTGGTGAGTAACTTGCCTTCTCACTCCCCAAAGCCTGTCCACCATCTAAAAGGCACAGGTCAGGATGTGTTGAAATAGCTCCCATTTGCCTGGAGGAGTGCAGCCCCAATAAAACTCAAGAAGCTTTGCACTATCCTGGACAAAGGAGCCCGCTTGATTGGCACTGCAACCACAAGCATCCACTCCCTCCGCCACTGACACTCAGTAGCAGCTGTGTGTATTATCTACACGATGCACTGCAGAAATTCACCAAACATTCTCAGCACCTTCCAAATCCGAGACCAGTTCCATCTAGAAGGACAAGGGCAACAGATACATGGAAACAACATTACCTTCAAGTTCTCCTTTAAACTAGTCACCATCCTGACTTGGAAATATATCACCATTCTTTCACTGTCGCTGGGTCAAAATCCGGGAATTCTCTCTTAGATTAGATTAGGTTAGATTACTTAGTGTGGAAACAGGCCCTTCGGCCCAACAAGTCCACACCGACCCGCCGAAGTGCAACGCACCCAGACCCATTCCCTTACATTTATCCCTTCACCTAACACTATGGGCAATTTAGCATGACCAATTCACCTAACCTGCACATTTTTGGACTAGGAGGAAACCAGAGCACCTGGAGAAAACCCACGCAGACACGAGGAGAATGTACAAACTCCACACAGTCAGTCGCCTGAGGCAGGAATTGAACCCGGGTCTCCGGTGCTGTGAGGCTTGAATGACATTGTGAGTAAACCCACAGCAGGTGGACTGCAGCGGTTCAAGAAGGCAGCTCACACCACCTTCTCAAGGGCAACTAGGGACAGGCAATAAATGCTGTCCAGCCAGCAACACCCACATCCCACTATAAAACAAACTTTGGGCTTCTCACTTTTTGACTAATTTTCAAATTGTTCTGATATTTCACTTTCTTCTTTTAGTACTGTAAAGTACCCTTTTCTCCTGACCATTGTCCCTGTCAAATTATCTCTTTAATATGTTAACATGACACACTCACTGATTCTTTCTTCTGTCTGCAGTACTCACTACATAATTCAGATCAATAAGTTGTTTATTTGTTTGATAAGGTCCAGTGAGTCTTGCTGTTAGTGGTTTCCCAGAGAAATATTTCTTCCTTCTCTAATTTTATGGGTTTGACATCTAGTCACAACTGAGTCAGAAAACAATTTAGGATATACTTCCTGTAACATTTCAGATTATTTTATCAACACGGATTGCTCCACTATCCTTGGTGAGGCTAATATGCTGGAACTCATCAGATCATTTCCCAAAATAATGTCAATTCCTTCTGGAGGAATTTGTTTCAATGTTCCTACTACAAATTCTACAATTACTAAGTCACTCTTCAGTACAGCTTTGTATCATGCAACTGGGTTATAATCTCCATGAATACCTGCAATTAATATTTCCTCCTTTATTAACCCAAATAGTACCATCAATCAGCATCAGTGACTGTCTGACTCCAGTGTTTCTTAATATCCTTGTTGGTTTAATCTCCTTGATTCATAAGGGAAGCATAAAGTAATATCTCCCATTTTGAGATAAAATATTCAGCACATCCAGTGATCTGATGCTTATTGTCTCTATTCAAAGAAGAATTATCATTCTAAGAGAATATATTCTCTTTTGCTCCCAATCGAGTTTTAATACCTATTCTTTTCTTGACGTCCCCTTTTCTGAACATTCTTGAGACATTCCTGAAATTAGTCGCTCATTTAACTTCCAGCAATTGCTTTTGGTATTTCTAGTCACACTCCTTACAGTACGAGATTTTTTTATTGAATTCAAATTTCACCATCTGCTGTGGTTGGATTCAGTTCATGTCCCCAGAACACTAGCCTGGGGTTCTGGATCACTAGCCCAGTGGCATCACCGCAATGTTACCACATCCCCTATGAGTAGGCAATGTGAACTGTCTCCCTTCTCCTGCACATCTAGCAGAATGTTTATGTTTTTCAAGGATATAAAAGAGCTTGAAAATAGACTGCGACATAAGTTAGTGCATGTTCATGACCTGATATCTTAATGTGTGGATTTGTGTACTGAGAGGTCACAGAACTTAGAATAGCTATTTAAGTACTTCTGCACAGCAAGTGAAGAAAGAAAAAAAGACTTTGTCTCATTCTGACCCCTCTGACCAATGTCAATGTCCCAGCACCATCCACAACAGTAGCTGCATTATTTAGTTATCTGCTCTTCACAGACAGTGTGGTTTCTGAATGTATCTTTTTAAAAATCTTTATCTTTTGGGGTCGCCTTTTTTACTCTGTGTGTTACCATTTCTTCTCATGTTTAGTAATTAATAAACTTTATTTTTGTTAATTCAATAAAGCCTTGGTAAATTGGGTTTTGTCAAAGAATAAGTTCACTCGGGTTTGGAAGAAAAATATCTGCAGGGAAAGGGATCCTTTTAAAATTATTTTGATCTACTGAGGGAGGGGCTGAATAAAGGAGGAGAACCAGTACATCCCTTTTCACCTGGGAGCTGAATGGTTTCAGGTATCCTGTCTGGAACTGTACAGATTGGAGGTCCTTGCTCTTGTAACAATGGGGTTAGGGAAACCCATGGAAGCAGCTCAAACCATTCTCTCTACCTCCCAAATCATCTCCCTTCCTGCCTCTCCCTCCTGTTTCATTAGTCCCTCCCTCCTTTTCCTTTCCTCACCTCCCCAGTTTGCCCATTCCCTTCTCCCTCCCATCACTTGTTTTAAATCTTTATTTTTTGTGCTGATCCCTCAGTAAGATTTGTGTCTGCTATGCCTGGTGCTATTACACTCTCTCTGACCCCGAAAGGCCATGTTCTCTCAGACTCGAATTCCCATGGATTGAAAGTAATACTTTGAATTTCTAATCTTACTCTGGTTTCTGAGCTCAGTGACCAAGTCCTCTGCCTGGATTCAGTGTCCAGGCTGTCAGCTCCCGTTCATTCTGATGGGATGACCATTTCTCTCCCTTTTGGGGGGTGGGGGAAGCTTAGTGGCTTGCCGTCTGATTCTGATTCTCACCCTGTATCTGAGATGCTCAGATTCCAAGTGAGAGGGGCCCAGCTGATGAAATTTAATAACTAAACCCAGAGTGTGTGGTGCAGCAGATTGGAGAAGGAGGTTTGGCTCAGATTCAGGCCTAAACTCTCACAGCTGAGCCAAGGAAAGGAGCGGAAATAGCACATTTTCACCTGCCGTTTAATTGGATCTGGTTTTAATTAATGGCCTTTGGGGATGAGTAACAGACAATAAGCTTGCAGAATAGGAACAGGGGATGAATTTGGAGTTGGGATTGGGCCGTGGGGTCCAGTTGCTTCATGAGTTTTCCATCAATCAAAGTATTGTTTCAGCAAATGTAAAGAAACATTGAAAGGAGAGAAATCTGTCAGCTTTTGTTCTCCCCTCCCCAAATCCCGATCTTGAATCCTGCACCTTCCCCCAAGCTCTCCCCCTCCCTCATCCATCCCCTCCCTGTACTGTCAACCTGTGGTGGGGCATAGGCTCCAGGAGCCAATGGAAAGGGTATTTCACAAGCTCCATGACTTGGCAGATCAGTTCCTGGCAATCCCAGCCTCCTGATGCCCAGTATAATCACCCTCCCTCTCTGTCTCCTTTCACTCTGGATATTTAAAGGGCTCTTCCTCATATATTTCTGATTGTATGAAAGGTGAAGTCTCGTTTCTGATTGCTTGTCAACCAATGATTTCCCTATTTGCTTCTCCTGCTTTATTCTAGTATCATCAGCTGACATCTTGAAACCTGTTCCCACATTCCCTGAATCCAGAAAGTGCAGATCATTCTGGAGCATTTTGCAGCTCCAAGGACTTCCACTAAATCAGAGGTCTGCCCAAAAACATCTTTCTTTTGATGAGCAGCTGGGTCAAAATCCAGAAACTTCCTTGCTAAGATGTCCCTGCATGAAATGGACTTCAACATTGAAGAAGGCAATTCACCTCCACCTTCTCAAGGGCACCAAGAAACAGGAAATTCATACTGATCCATCCAGAGATGCCCACATTCCCTGAATGAATGTTTTAAAATTTTCCAGACCACTGATATTTCAGTAACTGTTATTGATTTTTCAGATTTACAGCAAATCTCAAGTCAAAGGGATTCCAACATCAGATTTGGCTGATGCTACTCATCACTAGCTGCCTCTAATCACGGAAGGTGACCAGCACATCCTGACTGTGATCCAATAAATCACTGGCAATCTGAAGCAATGTTTCAGGTGCTGAGCTTTATCTGAAGAGGGCCCCCTATATTCGTTAGCTATATTGATGAAAAGGAGGAAAACAACATGCCAGCTTTGCCCAGAGCCTTGGAAAATCAAAATCAATGCAACAACTATCTCTCAAGCCATTTCTTTTGAGGCACTAGGATGACGTCCACCACAACCTGGGCATCTGTCAGCCACAACTCCAATTTTGCTGCTCGTCGGATGCTGCCGGAATTGCTGTGCTCTTCCAGCACCACTGATCCGCAACTCCAATTATTTACCCAATATCACTTCTTTGTTGATTGCAATTTACCTGAGCCCCTCCCTGCATTCAATTTCCTAGTTTATCGCTTTCTAGAATGTTACTTATGTCCTCCACAGTGATACAAAATACCTGAATAATTCATCTGCCATTTCCTATTATTAATTCTTTGGTGTCATTTTCCATACATGCTTAACCATGTTTTCAATACATTCTTTCTTAACACTCACTCTGTTAACTTATCTCATCCTTAAGTTTTTACAGAAACTCTCACTTTCTGTGTTCACACTTCTGGCTAGCTGTAGCTCATGCTGTAGTTTTCCCTCATTATTAATTTATTGGTCATTCGTAGCTTTTCTTTCATGTTCTGTCAATCTTCTGATCTGCCTCCTGCCTTTGCACAATTATCATAGAATCCCTACAGTATAGAAACACAGCTTTGGCCCAACAAGTCCGCACCAACCCTCCGAAGAGTATCCCACTGAGACCCATTCCCCTACCCTATTACTCTACACTTCCCCTGGCTAATGCACCTAACCTACACATCCCTGAACACTACGGGCAATTTAGCATGGCCAATTCACTTAACCAGCACATCTTTGGATTGTGGGAGGAAACCAGAGCACCCGGAGGAAACCACCACAGACACAAGGAGAATGTGCAAACTCCACACAGAGAGTCGCCCAAGGCTGGAATCGAACCCAGATCCCTGGCGCTGTGAGGCAGCAGTGCTAACCGCTGAGCCACCATGCCACCCATGTATACTTTATCTTTCAGTTTGGTATTATTTTTCACATTTATGTTTAACTATAGTGAGTCTTCACCTCAAATTATTCTTTCTTGGAGTGTATCTTATCCGCATTTTCTGAAATATCCCTTTAAATGCCTGCCATTACATCTCCAACAATCTACCCCTTAACCTATTTGCCAGGTTAGCGAGCTCTCCTTTCATACCCACATAATTACCTCAATGTAAGTTTAAACATATAGTCTTGGACCCACTCCTATTGTCCCTGAATATAAAATTCACTTGTATTATGATCACTACTACTATAGGATGCTTTCACTATGAGTTCACTAATTATTCCTATCTCATCGTACAATTCCTGCTCTGGTATAACCTACTCCCTTGTCTCCCAAATGCACTGTACTAAAAAAACTATACAAGAAATATTCCATGAGCTCATCATCTGGGCTGCCTTTACCCGTATGATTTTTCTACTCAATATGTAGATTAAAATCTCTCACAATTATCTGTCTTTCAGAAAAGCTCTTGTTATTTTTTATCTTATGGCCCACTCTACCATGTGGTAACTGTTAGGAGGCCTGTTTACAATTCACACATGTGACTTCTTGCCTTTATCATTTCTCATTTCTACCCAAACAGTTTCCTTCTCTTGGTTTCCTGAATTTAGGTCCACCTCTGTAATGTGGTTAACACCATCATTTATTAACAGTGCCACACCTCTACTTTTTGCTGTTTTTTAATTATCCCTAAATGTTGTGAACAGCATCCTTCAAAATTCAAGTCCTAATCAATGTCATCCTGCAGCCATGTCTTAGTAATGGCTACCATATTGTTTTGAAAGCTGTCTGCATTCAGATACAGAGACTTTAGTTTGATCCTTTTAACTGTTTTTCAAATTCTAGCCTTTTCTATTGGTTGACTCTTAGATTCATATTCTGCATCCCTTCCTGTCACAAACTGTTTAACATTCCCGTATTAATAGCTTTCATTTTGACTCTACTCTTTGATTTCCTACAGCTTTCCAAATTTGATCCCTTTTCTCCATTATTTAGTTTAATACCTTTTCTATTTTCCTAATTATACAGTTGGCAGGAAACCCAGCCCCAGAACAGTTCAGGTGGAGATTGTCCCATCAGTTCCCTTTCTCCAGGACTGATTCCAGTTCCCCACAGACCAGACCTCATTCTCCCACACCAGTCTTTCAGCCATACATTCATCTCTGTAATCTAATTTGCACTATGTCAATTTACACATGACTCAGGCAGTAATGCAGAGATATGACCTTTGAGATTCTGTTTCTTATTTTTGATTCTCCTCATTATACTGTCCCTTTTACTTCAATTACATTCCTCTTTATCCGACCTTCTCACGAAGCTCAGTTAATTCATACACCCCACAGCTCTCTCTCTCATCTAGATGAGAAAAAACCTCAAATGTGCTGATGAGCTTTGTTCAACTAAATGCCATTGGTGGATGCATTGATCTGACTTCTAGTTTCAAATTTTCTCTTCTCAGAATGACATTCCCAGACTGTCAGTTGATTCTGGTTCTCCTCTGTCCTATAAGGATTTTAATGGTGGTGTAGGTAAGTCTGCACCAGGACACTTCTCCAGGAAATGGGAGGATATTGTGACAGTGCACTTTGGACACCATGTTCTCTAGGGCCAATAAGACATTCATAATAAGTACTAGCTTAGCCAATGATTTGCACTTCCTGTAAACAAATGAAGAATAAATTTTGGTTTTGACGCTTGGCACACATAATAAATTTTGTTAGTTTTAATACAACTTGCTACAGCTTACAATTCACAAATGGACAACACACCAGGATTGTATCACAAGTGGACCAATGGCATCACTCTATACTGGCACCAATGAGTAGCTTTAAACTCTGTTGAGGGTTTGTTTCGAAGTACCCTAGATCAGTCGAGAGAGTACCTTCCAAAACCACAAAGGACAAGGGCAGCAGATATTTGGGAACACCAACCACTGCAAGTTCCCCTCCAAGCCACTCACCATCTTGACTTAGAAATATGTCAGAGTTGAAAAATGTGGTGCTGGAAAAAACATAGCAGGCCAGGCAGCATCCGAGGAGCAGGGGAATCGATGTTTCAGGCATAAGCCCTTCTTCAGGAATGAGGCTGGTGTGCCAAGCAGGCTGAGATAAAAGGTAGGGGGGAGGGAATTTGGGGGAGGGGCACTGGGAATACGATAGGTGGAAGAAGGTGAGGGTGAGGGTGATAGGACGGCGAGGGGGTGGGGGCGGAGTTATTTACTGCTGGCACACCAGCCTCATTCCTGAAGAAGGGCTCATGCCCGAAACGTCGATTCTCCTGCTCCTCGGATGCTGCCTGGCCTGCTGTGTTTTTCCAGCACCACATTTTTCAACTCAGGTACTCCAGCATCTGCAGTCCTCACTTTCTCCTTAGAAATATGTCAGGTCAGGCAGCATCTGAGGAGCAGGAGAAATTAGAAATATGTCACCATTCCTTCAGTATCACTGGGTCAAAATCTGAGAATTCCCTCCTTAACAGCATCATGGGTGCTCACCACCACCTTCTCAATGGCAACTAGGGATGAGCAATAAATGCTAGCCATCTAACAATTCCCATGTCCCATGACAGAAGAAATGAAGTAATCATGGCTGATATTGCTATCTGTCTATTAACTGTCACATTCTCCCAGGAAGTATTTTCTTTTGCTCATTCTCTTGAAACTAACAACTTTAACTATCAACATCACCGGCTCTTTCATCAGACCCATTGGCTCCCATTTTCAAAGAACTGAATGGATTTGCCCCTTTAACGTTGATGCAGTCTGATTCATGCTTCCAGAATCATTACTGAAACATATCAATTAAAATTATACATTGAGTATCCAATTAATAATTATGTAAATTGCTATATTTTATTCATACACAGAACAAGGGTGCCTCTGGCTGGACCAGTATTTATTGCCCATCCCTAGTTGCCCTTGGGAAGGTGATGATGAACTGCCTTCTTAAACTGCCGCAGTCCATGTGCTAAATGTTGACCCACAATGCCCTTCAGGAAGAGAATTCCAAGATTTTGACCCGGCGACAGTGAAGGAATGCCAATATATTTCCAAGTCAGGAATGGTGAGTGACTTGGAAGGGAACTTGTAGCTGGTGGTGTTCCCATGTATCTGTTGCCCCTGTCCTTTTAGATAGAATTGGTCAAGGGTTTGGAAGGGGCTGTTGAAAGAACCTTGGTGAATTTCTGCAGTGCAGTTTATAGATGGTACACACTGCTGCTCCTGACCATTGGTGGTGGAGGGAGTAGATGTTTGTTGGTGTGGTGCCAATCAAGTGGGCTGCTTTGTCCTGGATGGGATCCAGCTTCTTGAATGTTGTTGGAACTGCACCCATCCAGACATGTGGGGAGTATTCCATCACTTGTGCTTTGTAGATGGTGAATAAGCTTTGGGGAATCAGGAGGTGAGTTATTTACTGTGATTAATCAGAGTCCAATGCCCGACTGGAGATGATCAGAAGTGTCATGTGTAGCCTGGACAGCTCATGTCCTGCTACTATGTGAGAGAGCAGGATTGTTCCCTGCCTGTGAATGGGTTAACACCTTCTCATTGTGTTTCTGGATCTCTCACACTTCCTGGCTTGTAAGCTGAGAACTGTCAGCTCATACACTTGAGTTGTAGCTTGTCATCCATGCCAACTGGCACAGAGCTGAGATGGTATGGGGTGTCACAATGATGAAAAGCCAAGGCTTCATTCCCATTACAGGAACTGTGTTTACTGGTGCAGATCAGTGTAGTGTGAGGAACCTGTTCAGTTCTGCAGATTGAGATTGGCTCGGTTTGAATTTGGTGATGGTGAGATGAATCTCACAGTTTTCTTCAGCAAAGGATGAAATATCTGCTCCAATAAGAACACAGATTAATGATTTACTGAGCATTCTGTCTCTTTTTCATCCTCACTGACACCAGTTCACAGGGAACAATTTACTCGCATTCCAGTATCACACCCAAGCCCAATAGTGTGGCATTTGAATCAGGGTCGGGATGATCTCTTCCCTAAAGGAGATTAGTAATTTATTTTTACAGTGATTCAGTTTTGTGCTTCATTTTAATAATTATGAGATGTTTGGCGTCACATGTTTCACGCAGAAGGAATTGGGATAGGTCTAGATCCCGGCCTAAGGGTTATCACTAGTTTATAAATCACAGAATCTTACAGCACATAAAAAGGCCTCTTGGTGTATTATGCCTGCATTAACCCTTTGAAATAGCTTTCAAATTAATCCCTTCTATCCACTCTTTGCCTTCAAATATTTACGCAAATCCCTTTTTGAAAGTTATTAGTGAACTGTTTTCACCAACCATTCAAGCAACTTCCAGTTCTCGGTAATTGATGTAAAGAATTTTT
This sequence comes from Chiloscyllium plagiosum, assembly GCF_004010195.1. Classification (NCBI taxonomy): domain Eukaryota; kingdom Metazoa; phylum Chordata; class Chondrichthyes; order Orectolobiformes; family Hemiscylliidae; genus Chiloscyllium; species Chiloscyllium plagiosum. The sequence continues at coordinate 184,477 of NC_057742.1, forward strand.
CCTCAGGTTTCCTCTCGTTCCTTTGCCAATCACCTTTAATCTGTGTTCCCTGCTTGCTGATTATTTTGCCACAGAAAATCATTTCACCTTATTTACTGTATCAAAATTCTTCAAGATTTTAAACAACTTTATTCAATCTTCCATTCATCTTTCTGTTCTCGGAGAACAATCTCAGCCTCACTAGTTCTCGGTTTTACAAAGGTTTAGCATATCCTCCATGATTCTGTCTTTATTCTTCAATTAATAAAACTAAAGATCCCTTTTGCATTGTTATTATCTTCTCAATGAGCCTGACCACTTTCATAGATTTACAAATAAACACAACAGATGCTTTCTATACCTGCCCACACCTTTTTAAATTGTACTGTTTTGTTTATGTTGCTGCTTCATACACTTTCTACCAATTTTAAAATTGATTTTTTAAAAGTCATTCACAGATGTGGGCGTCACTGGCAGGGTCAACATTTATTGTCCATCCCCAATTGCCCTTGAGAGATTGGAGGTGAGCTGCCTCCTAAAACTGCTGCAGTCTTGTCGTGTACAGCCACCCACAATGCTGTTCAGGGAGGGTGTTCATGGATTTTGACCCAATCACACTGAACAAACAATGTCATATTTCCAAATCAGAATGTTCTGTATCCAGGAAGGGATCTTCCAGGTGATGGTGTTACATTACATTTACTGCCTTCTACATGGAACAGAAGATAGCTTTGGAAGGTGCTGTTGGACAATCTTTGGCAAATTTCTGCAGTGCATCTTGTAGATGCTATGCACTGCTACTAGTGAGCCTCGGTGGTAGAGAGTATGGATGCCTGCAGATGTGATACCAAGCAAGTGGGCTGCTTGTTTCTTGAGTGTTGTTGAGGATGCACTCATCCATGCGAGTGGGGAGTAATCCATCACATGCCTGACTTGTGCCTTGTAGATGGTGGCCAGGTTTAGGAAGTCAGAAGACGAGTTACTAGCTGCAAGATTTCTAATCTTTAATTTGCTCTTGTAACCAGAGCTTCTATGTGGCTAGTCCAGTTCAGTTTCTGGTCAATGCTAACCTCCACGATGTTGATAGTGGGGGATTCAGTGTTGGAGCAATGTCAAGGAGCAATAGTTATTTCCAATGATCTATTATTGGAGGTGGTTGCCACCTGGCACTTGAGTGGTGCAAATGTTATTTGCCACTTGTCAGGCCTTAAGAATCAATATGTGTCAAACTCAGCTTTGAATATATTGAATGGCCATTTTGCTATTCAGACAAGAGAGTTCCACAGTTACAACCTCCTGAGAGAGAACATTCTTCTTCATTTCCATCTTAAATGAGAAACCTCTATTTTTAAACTGTGCCCAATATTCTAGGTTCCTCCATAAGGGAAAACACTCTCTCAACATCTGCCCTGTCCAGCCCCTCAGAATCTTATGTTTCAAAAAGATCTCTCATTCTAATCTCCAACGGGTTTAACCCCAACTTGCTCAACCTTTCCAGGTGAGACAAAGTCCTTCATCCCAGGAACCTTCTTTAAGCTGCTTCCAATGCAAATATATCTCTTGCCAATTAAAGAAGAGACTACTGTAAACTGCACAGTTTAACCAATTGTAACAAAACTTCCCACTATCTTGGATCACAGAGTGTATCCAAGTTGTTCTTTTCACATTCGGTTAAATGTAGTTAAGTGAAGGCTTAACAACAGCAATTTTCTTAAATCTGAACATTTATTGAGTAATAATGAAACACAAAAAGAAAGGAACATTTGAAAAGTAATAATAACAGATGAAAAAGGAAGGAAAACAAAACAATGAGCCTCATAGCCTTCTGCCCGTCAGGGATCCCTCGATCGATGGTTGGTCTGGAGGCTGAGGTTGTTCCTGGCACTTTTTGTGATCCGGTCTGGAGTGAAGTCGAACGATTTGGAAAGAAGTTCTTTCTCTTATACAGTGTAACAAACAGCAAGCCACAGAAAAACAAAATTGATTGTGTCGTCTTTGGCCCATACAGGAATGCTCACAGGGCTCATTCAAGGGCTCATGCAGCTGTCAAGTTTCAACAACAAGTTTAACCCTTCATCCCATCCTATACATACACTATTGTATTCCATCTCCCTTTCATTTGTCACACTGATTACTTGCTGTGCCTGCATACTAAATTTTTTTGTGAATCGAGTAATACACATCCCTCTGTAACTCAGAACTCTGTAATCTTCTGTTATTTGAGTAATGTTCTTTCCTAATTATTTGTTTCACCAACGTGGACAACCTCACATTTCCCATGTTATACTCCATCTATCAAATCTTTATGTATTCATGTATCTTTATGCCTTTGTAGACTCTTTTTGTCCTCATAATTTGCCTTCCTACCTACCTTTGTATCATCAAAAAAAATATGTACAATATACTTGGTTCCTTCATCCAAATCATTAATCTAGATTATAAAACAGTTTAGGCCCCAGTACTGATACTTGTTGCACCCAATAATTAGTTTGCCAAATGGCAAATGATCCATTTATCCCAATTCTTTGTTTGTTAGCCAACTCTGCCTTCATGCTAAGGTATATGAACGCTTACCTTATGTAGTAATTTTTTGTGTGCCATCTTATCAAATACCCTTTGGAAATCCAAATGCATGACATCTATTGCTTCACCTTTATCTGCTGCAACTGAGTATGTGTCTGTTTATGATTTTTATTTAGGTTAAAAGTGGAACTGTGTAGTGTTTATTTATTAGTTACATAAGGCCAAGTAATTTTTGTAGAAGCTAGATTTGTTACTTTTGCGAGACAAGTATGCACCAGGTATCTGTGAGTTGAAATAGTGCCTTATGATAGCTTTTAGATAGTTAAGTTGTAATTCATCACAGAAATGAGAATGAGCAGTTGCACACAGATCTCTGTAAAGCTTCCAATTCAAGGTGCGGCCGCATCTGGAGTATTGTGTGCAGTTTTGGTTGCCATACTATAGGAAGGATGTGGAGGCACTGGAACGGGTGCAGAGGAGGTTTACTAACATGTTGCCTGGTATGGTAGGAAGATCGTATGAGGAAAGGCTGAGGCACTTGGGACTGTTTTCATTGGAGAAAAGAAGGTTTAGGGGTGACTTGATAGAGGTGTACAGGATGATTAGGGGTTTAGATAGGGGTGACCATGAGAACCGTTTTCCATGTATGGAGTCAGCTATTACGAGGGTGCATAGCTTTAATTTAAGGGGTGGTAGGTTTAGGACAGATGTTAGGGGTAGGTTCTTTACTCAGCGAGTCGTGAGTTCATGGAATGCCCTGCCAGTAGCAGTGGTGGACTCTCCCTCTTTATGGGCATTTAAACGGGCATTGGATAGGCATATGGAGGATAGTGGGCTAGTGTAGGTTAGGTGGGCTTGGATCGGCACAACATCGAGGGCCAAAGGGCCTGTACTGCGCTGTATTTTTCTATGTTCTATGTTTTATAAGTCTCCTCACCCCCCATGTCGGGATAAAACAACATTCCACATCTCCCAAAAGAACTTCTAACTCAAGCAAAGACCTAGGTCCAACTGTCCACCTCCTGAATAAGGATAATCTGTGGTTAACAATAATGTAATTTTGTGGGAAAAGGCTAAATGAATTATAAGAAAGTTGTGGTTTGGACTATTGGTCCACAGAACCTGTTCCACTTTGTCTCTGTTTTCTTCCCATGATATTTCTGCATATCTGTCCAACCTGTTTGTCCTACTTGTGAATGAATGTGTGTGTGTTTGGATTTAAGGGGATATGGTTTAAGTTTGTAATGACAATCAATACCCTATATTGTTAAATGATAGGTTTTGTAACAAATTAATTAATTAATTCTCTCTTCACTGATGAAACTTAATATGAATTTCTTTTGTCCTGTGCAGTACGATTCAGGCAAATTAACAATCTCTGTGATTTAATTGGTCCTTTATACATTTATGACGGCTTGTGGCATATGGGGCTTGAATGTCAGGCACAGTGCACATCAGGGTTGTGAAAAGTTTTTGGGTTTCAGTGCAGTATCTTTGAACATGTGAGATTGGAGCAAGATTAGTTAGTAAAAGGTGAAAGGACCAGGTTTATAATTCTGTAAAATAAGATGGCAATGGAAGCAACTAAAACTATCCAGCAGATGGAAGAATTATCTCTCTCGAACACCATGGACAAAAATCTAAAGGAACATGAAATAAAAAAGGAAATGCTGCTTAACAGAATCGAACTTTGCAAAGTTGATGTCTTTTTTATTTTCTGTATTTTTGATTGTGGACTAAAATTGGAAAAGGACTGCTTTTAAAACCAAGGACTGTTGAGGGATTATGATACTTTTTAAACCAAGTAATCTGACAGTCATTGTAGGTGCTATTTACACAGCTGCTTGATTAAGCAGTCATTGAAGTGTAGTTTACAGATGAGTTGGACCCAAGGGCTATGTATAAATGGAGATTCAGTTGGTAATGTTATGGACCAGGCCAGACTCCTCAAAACATTTATCAGTGATAGGCAACATGGTTTTGTGCGGGGGAGATCGTGCTTTACGAACTTAATAGAGTTCTTCAAGGAAGTAGGGAATCTAATTTAAAAATCTAATAAATAACAGTCACCAAGTTGTTAGATGAAGGAAGGGCTGTTGATGTCATACACATAGACTTTAGTAAGGCGCTTGATAAAGTTCCCCATTGTAGACTAATGGAGAAATTGAAGTCACATGGTGTGCAGGGTGTTCTAGCTAGGTGGATAAAGAACTGGTTGAGCAACAGGAGACAGATAGTAGTTGAAGGGAATTTCTCAAAATGGAGAAAGGTGACCAGTGGTGTTCCACAGGGGTCAGTGTTGGGGCCACTGTTGTTTGTAATGTACATAAATGATCTAGAAGAGGGCACTGTTGGTATGATCAGCAAGTTTGCAGATGACACAAAGATTGGCGGAGTAGCAGAAAGCATAAGGGACTGTCAGAGAATACAGGAGGATATGGATAGACTGGAGAGTTGGGCGACAAAATGGCAGATGGCTTTCAATCCAGACAAATGTGAGGTGATGCATTTAGGCAACTATAATTCTAGAGCGAATTATACAATGAATGGAAGATTCTTGGGAAAAGTTGATGGCAGAGAGATCTGGGAGTGCAGGTCCATTGTACCCTGAAGGTTGCTGCACGGGTGGATAGAGTGGTCAAGAAGGCATATAGTATGCTTGCCTTCATTGGACAGGATATTGAGTATAAGAGCTGGCAAGTCATATTAAAATTGTACAAGACATTGGTTCGGCCGCATTTAGAATACTGTGTACAGTTCTGGTCGCCACATTACCAAAAGGATGTGGACACTTTGGAGAGAGTGCAGAGAAGGATTACGAGGATGTTGCCTGATATGGAAGGTGCTAGCTATGAAGAGAGGTTGAGTAGGTTAGGTTTATTTTCACTAGAAAAGAGGAGATTGAGGAGGGACCTGATTGAGGTTTACAAAATCATGAAGGGTATAAACAGGGTGGATAGAGACAAGCCTTTTCCCAGGGTGAAGGATTCAATAACGAGAGGTCATGCTTTCAAGGTGAGAGATGGAAAGTTTAAGGGGAATACACATGGCAAGTACTTCACACAGAGGGTGGTGGGCATTTGGAACACATTACCAGCAGAGGTGGTAGAGGCAGGCATGGTAGATTCATTTAAGATGTGTCTGGACAGATGCATGAGTACGTGGGGAGCAGAGGGATACAAATGCTTAGGAATTGACCGACAGGTTTAGACAGTATATTTCGATTGGCTCAGGCTTGGAGGGCCAAAGGGCCTGTTCCTGAGATGTAAATTTTCTTTGTTCTTCTTTGTTCTATTTCAAGAAGGTAGCCTAGACCCTAACTTTGCTAGTTGTTTTAAGCAGGTGTAGTGTGGATATTCCAGGAGAGAATCAGCTGGTTAAACCACTTAGTTTTAAACAAAACAGAATTTAATTACAAGATTATCAAATGAAACAAAACAACAGAAAACAGAATGCTGAATAACTTATCCTATCCAAAAACCCAGCAGATTAACTTGACGTCATGACGCTGTTCCAAATACTTGCAACAATCTCCATAAACACCTCTTGGCACAAAAAGAAAAATCAAACACAGGTTCTTACAGGATAGAAGTCAGAGAGAGAGAGTACCAGCCTGGACCTGATTCTTTGGGTCCAGCAGCCTTCCTTCACACTACCTGCTAAAACAAAACCAAATCAGAGAAAGGTTGAGCTGGGAGAAATGGCCACCCCCCTTTCATTATGTAAGTGTGTTTTTAAACTTGAAAGCTTTCTGCCTGAGGCAGTATCTGTTAGCTATGAACAAATTAGCCCTAAAACCCTTCACCTCCGCCCTCCCCAGACCTGTCGGAATCTGTGTCATTTACAACCTCTGCGAAATAAAAAAGCCAAGGACTGCATAACCTGTTAAAGTAGCAGGTTCATCACACCTCCCCACTTAAAGAAATGAACCATCAATATTCAAAGATGGCTTCATTTTAAAACCCCTTAAAATTGTTAGTACTCTAAAACACATGTATACATTACATTGACTATAAAGGTGCAAGCATTCACTATTACATTCCGTTTCAATCTGTTGCATTCCTGCCACTGAATGCTTCCATTTCTCATTCATGTCTTGACAATGCATCGGCAATCACGTTTTCTCGTCCTGCCACATGCACAATTTTCAAATTGAATGGCTGTAACAACAAGCTCCATCTAAATCTGTTCTTAAATTTCTCAACAAACTTCAATGGGTTATGACCAATGTATATGATTGTCTCAGATATGTTACTGGTAACATAAATACTGAAATGTTGTAATGCCAATACCAAGCTCAAAGTCTCCTTTTCAACCGTTCTGCTGATGAATGTTCAATTTCCTGGTGAAATATCCGATAGACCTTTCTATCTTCTTGTCGTCTTCTCACAAGAGCACAGCACCAAAATCCACATCACTTGCATTGATAGCCTCCTTGAATGGTCTTATGTAATTAGGTGTGGCTGATATCAGGGCAGTGGTTAACACAACTTTCAGGTTGTCAAATGCCTTTTGATAGTCCATTGTCCATTGAAACTTGTTGCCTTTCTTTCGCAATTCAGTGAGTGGAGCAGCCATGCTGCTAAAATTTGGTACAAATTTTCGATAAAATCCACTCAATCCCAGGAAATGTAGTACTGCCCATTTGTTGAGGGTGTGGGGAACTCCCCCAGTTACTTTTGTTTTTGCATCCCATGGGGCCATTTGTCCGTTCCCAATAACATGGCCCAGGAAGGTGACTTGGGCTTTGGCAAATTCACTTTTCGCCAGGTTTATCACCTAGCCTGCCTTCCGAAGTCGATTGAACAAGTCTGATAAATATTGTAAATATTCCTTCCCTGTGTGACTAAATATCACCAGATCATTTATACATATGACGCGATTGGGTAATCCAGCAATGACCTTATTGATTAGTCTCTGAAGTGTGGCTGGCATATTTTTCATACCAAATAACATGACTTTAAATCGATACAGTCCATTTGGCATTATGAAAGCCGAAATTGCCTTTGCTCTTTCCAACAAAGGTATCTGCCAGTATCCTCTAAGAACGTCTGATTTAGAAATATAAGTTGCTTGTTCCATCTTCTCAACGCAGTCTTCCAACTGCGAAATCAGTCCTTGTAACTGCATTGACTTTGCGATAGTCCACACTTAACCATTGGGTATGATCTGATTTTGGCACCATTGCTATGGGTGAGCTCCAGTCACTGTAACTCACTTCGATTATGTTGTCTTGGAGCATGCATTCAATCTCCTTTGAACCTGTGCCAACTTTAGAGGATTATGCCTACAAGGACATTGCTTAATCAGAACAGCATCTTCTGTATCTACTTCATGCATAATTAGGTTAGTACTTCCCAGCTTATTTCCATATATCTCCCCATGTGATAGTAACAACCCTTCCAGACCATTTCGATTTTCTTGTGGAAGGTAACTCAATAATTTATCCCAATTTTTGACAACGTCCTCATTGTCCAATTTAATTTGAGGAAGATCTAATTCAGAATCCTCTGAACTTGATTCTTCACTCTGTGTTGTAATCATTAACACATTCTCCTTTTGCTTTCCTTCTCTGTCAAAATACCATTTGAGCATATTCACATGACACACTCTGTGAGATTTCTTTCTGTCTGGAGCCCCTATCAAGTAGTTTGCTGCACTCAACCACACTTTTAAAAGTTCACCTATCACTGGAAATAACACTAATACCTTATACCTGATTAGCAAATTGCAGATATTCAATTTCTTGGCTGCTTTCTATTCCATTGTACACTGTGATACTTTTAAATGCTGTCTAGTCAACTCCCCTGCTCTATTTAATCATTCTCTAAAATTTGATACATAGTCCAAATATGTGGTCTCTGAATTCTGACTTACCAATTTCTCCTTGATCAATTTTAACCGTCCTCTCAATTCATGCCCAAAAACTAATTTAAGCACTGAATTTCGTTGATTCATTTGGTGCATCTCTGATCACAAAAATCACAAACTGAATTCCCTTATCCCAATCATCTGGATAGTCCTGACTTTCAGCCGCCAACATGGTCTTTAATGTCTGATGCCACCTTTCTCACGCTCCCTGTAACTCTGACAAGCATGCAGCAGATTTGAATTGTTTTATGCCTAAGCTGTCCACAACTTCTTTGAATAATTTTGATGTGAATTTTGACCCTTGATCTGACTGTATTTCTGTTGGTAGTCCGTATCTAGTGAAAAGCTTGAGCAAGTCCTCTACATTCCTTTTAGCTATGATATTGTGCAATGGATTGGCCTCTGGAAATCTAGTTGACACATCTGTTATTGTGAACAAATACTGATTCCCACTTTTTGTTTGAGGTTGGGGACCTACGCAATCAATTAAGACTCTTGTAAAATGCAGGAATAGGTATTAATGGTCCGGGTTTTATTACTGCCTGTGGTTTTCCAATTACCTAACATGTATGACATATCTGGCAAAATTCAGCTACATCCTTGTTCAGTGCAGGTCTGTAATAAGGCTGTTTTTGTATTTTAGCTTGTGTTTTCCTCACTCCTAAATGACCCTCAAGTGGTAGCTTATGTGCCACTTGCAATACCTCCTTTCTATACCCCACCGGCAAAACAATTTGTTGAACTTCTGCCCATTTCTCATCTGCCTGATAGTCTCTGTTTCCTCATTAAGACATAATTTTTAAAATAATAACTTTCAGGGATACATTGTATGTCTTTTTATATAATTGCTTTAAATTTTCATCTTTCTGCAGTAATTCAGTTAATTTATCTGAGCTAAAGATGTCTACTGTGATATCTATCTGTTCCTGGTTTGTGTCAACCATCTGATCAAACAGGGTTTCTGCTAATTCCACTTCAACTTTCTTATCTGTACTCTTTGATGTCTCCTGTTTCAGCTGGTGACTTTGTGACCTCATTACCACAGTCAGGAAAAATTCCAGGATATGTGTCCTGTAGTAGTTCAGTAGCCTGAGTTTTCACTGGCTTTTCAACCACAGTAGGCAGTACTCCTACCAGTGAATCATCTATATCATTAGCAAGGACAAATTGTATTCCTGGAGCTGAGAGTTTGTCCAGTACTCCTACCACAACTTCTCCACTCTTCTCTGGACACTCTAACCTCACTTTACATAACTGAGCGCTTTTTGTCTCACCATGAATTCCTGTTACTGGTAGCTTTTCTGGCAATAGTCCTTCAAGGGTACATATCTCCTCATCTTTCAGCATTACAGACTGAGAGGATCCTGTGTCTCTTAATATTGTAACCTCTTTACCTGCTGCTCCTGGCTTATGCGAATAAACTTTACCTCCGCAGGAATATGGTTTAAAAAGATCTGGCACTTCTTCCTTAAGCAACCTCCGACCAGCTCGCACATTCTGGTGCAGCTTTCTAGCCTCCACTGTGCTTTCTGTTACCACTCCAACAAAATTCACTAGCCTGTCCTTTTTTACTACATTTGGCTTCCCAGTGCTTTCCCTAACCCACCAACACTGTCATTTCACATGGCCTACTTTATTACAGTGAAAACACTGGAGCTTTTTAACTCATCTGTCCCCTTCAAGGGTTTCCTTTTTACCCTATGGTAAGTTATCCTTATAATTTTCACCAAGATCTACCTTTTCCTTTCCATGTGAGGATTTCTCTTTTCCCCAATTTATATCTCTCATGGATTGAAATTGATTCTGGAAGCCAAACTTTGCTTTATGGATCAACTCATAATCATCAGCCATTTCAGCTGTTAATCTTGCCGTTTTAACTTTCTGCTCTACCACATGAGTTCTCACCATGTCAGAAGGTAAATTTTTGAACTCCTGTCCAAGTGTCAATTTCTGAATTCAAACTCCCTCTCTTTTTTCCTTTTCTCTCTCCTTTTTCTCTTTCCTCTGCTTTTAATTGTAATTCCCTGCCTTTTGCCTCTAACTCAAGCTGCTTCATTTGCAACTGAATCTTAGCCATCTCTAAAGATTCTGATGGTGTTTCCAGCAAATTTAAATGCTGACCTATGGCTGTAATTATCTATCCTTTCCTCACAGAACGAGGCAGCTCCAGCTCCAGCCTGCCTGCTAATTCCAGCAGCTTGGCCTTAATCACCTTTTGTAAAACCCTCAAGGTCACTTCTTCCACCCCAGAAAACTCTTGGTAAGTGAAAGAGCCATTGCTATCCCAAGCACTGTTTAAACCAACACCTGGAACAAAGGACCATAACACCTACCGCTTGCTGCCTTTGAGTCCAACAACCCTAATCCCAATTTGGAACTATATATGGTAAAGAGCTCACAATCTGTTATGGACCAGGCCAGGCCCCTCAAAACATTTCAAGATTGTAGCCCAGACCCTAACTTTGCTATTGTCTTAAGCAGGTGTAGTGTGGATATTCCAGGAGAGAATCAGCTGGTCAAACCACTTAGTTTTAACAAAACAGAATTTATTTACAAGATTACCGATTGAAACACATACAACAGAAATGTGGTTTTATTGGTCGAGGGATTGAGTTCCGGAGCCGTAATGCTGCAACTAAACGAAACGCTAGTGCGGCCTCACTTGGAATATTGTGTCCAGTTCTGGTCGCCCCATTGCAGGAAGGATGTGGAAGCATTGGAAAAGATGCAGAGGAGATTTACCAGGATGTTTCCTGGTCTGGAGGGAAGGTCTTATGAGGAAAGGCTGAGAAACTTGGATCTGTTCTCATTGGAGAGAAGAAGGCTAAGAGGGGATTTGATAGGGTCATACAAGATGATCAGAGGATTAGATAGGGTAGACAGTGAAAGTCTTTTCCTAGGATGATGAAGTCAGCTTGTACAAGGGGGTATAGCTACAGTGAGGAGTGATAGATTTAAGACTGATGTCAGAGGCAGGTTCTTTATTCAGAGAGTGAAATGCCCTGCCTGCCAATGTAGTTAACTGAGCCACATTAGGGCATTTAAACAATCCTTGGATAAGCACATGGATGATGATGGGATAGTGTCAGGGCATGGGTTTAGATTAGTTCACAGGTCGGTGCAACATTGAGGGCCGAAGGGTCTGTTCTGTGCTGTATTTTCTATGTTCTATGAAATCAGAATACCAAATAAACTATCCCATCCAAAAACCCAACAGACTATCCCAACGTAATGAGGCTGTTCTAAATACTTGCAACAATCTCCATTGGCACAAAAAGAAAACAAACACCCTTTGGCACAAAAAGAAAAATCAAACACAGGTTCTTACAGGATAGAAGTCAGAGAGAGAGTACCAGCCTGGACCTGATTCCTTCACACTACCTGCTAAAACAAAACCAAATCAGAGAAAAGTTGAGCTGGGAGAAATGGCCACCCCCTTTCATTGTGTAAGTGTTTGCTTTTTAACTTGAAAGCCTTCTGTCTGAGGCAGTATCTGTTAAATATAATCAAATTAGCCCTAAAACCCTTCACCTCTCCCCCAGACTTTTCAGAGTCCATGTCATTTATGAACACTCTTGAAATTAAAAAAAAGCCAAGGACTGCATAACCTGTGAACAGCTGCGGCCCCAACACTGAACCCTGCGGGACACCGCTTGTCACCGGCTGCCATTCCGAAAAAAAACCTTTTATCCCAACTCTCTGCCTTCTGTCAGACAGCCAATCCTCAATCCATACCAGTAGCTCACCTCGAACACCATGGGCCCTCACCTTGCTCAGCAGCCTCCCGTGTGGCATCTTATCAAAGGCCTTTTGGAAGTCTAGGTAGATAACATCTACTGGGTTTCCCTGGTCTAACTTATTTGTCACCTCTTCAAAGAACTCCAATAGGTTTGTCATGCACGACCTCCCCTTACTAAATCCATGTTGACTTGTTCTAATCCAACCCTGCTCTTCCAAGAATTTAGAAACCTCATTCTTAATGATGGATTCTAGAATTTTACCAACAACTGAGGTTAGGCTAATTGGCCTATAATTTTCCATCTTTTGCCTTGATTCTTTCTTGAACAAGGGGGTTACAACAGCGATCTTCCAATCATCCGGGACTTTCACTGACTCCAGTGACTTTTGAAAGATCTCAACCAACGCCTCCGCTATTTCCTCAGCCACCTCCCTCAGAACTCTAGGATGTACCTCCGGGCGTCGTGTGGCCAGGGTCTGGCGATGGAGGAGGCCAAGGACCTGAATGTCCTTGGCGGAGTGGGAGGGGGAGTTAAAGTGTTCAGCCACGGGGCGGTTGGGTTGGTTGGTGCGGGTGTCCCAGAGGTATTCCCTGAAATGTTCCGCAAGTAGGCGGCCTGTCTCCCCAATGTAGAGGAGACCACATCGGGTGCAAGGATACAGTAAATGATGTGTTTGGAGGTGCAGGTGAATTTGCGACGGAGATTAAAGGATCCACTGGGGCCTTGGAGGGAGGTGAGGGGGGATGTGTAGGCGCAGGTCCTTGGCCTCCTCCATCGCCAGACCCTGGCCACACGACGCCTAGAGGCAGAGCACCTCATCTTCCACCTAGGAACCCTCCAACCACATGGGATGAATTTAGATTTCTCCAGCTTCCTCATTTCCCCTCCCCTCCCCCAAATTCCGCCCCCCCACACACCTTTTATCTCAGCCCGCTTGGCACACCAGCCTCATTCCTGAAGAAGGGCTCATGCCCGAAACGTCGTGCTGCCTGGCCTGCTGCGCTTTTCCAGCACCACACTTTTCAATTCTGGTCTCTAGCATCTGCAGTCCTCACTTTCTCCTACCTGGAGTGACAGTCTATGTCCTTGTAAGAAATAGGAATTCTTGTTAAGTACAAAAATCCCCTGGTCCATGCTTTCTGTCAACTTAGGTCTAAAAGACAGGGAAGTTGGAAAATTCAGCAAACTTTTTAGAATTGTTAACTTTTGTGATGACTGTGGGAATTATGGAGTTTGATTTTGAGTTCACTATGCCAGTGAGATAGAACACAGAACATAGAACAGGACAGCACAGTACAGGCTCTTTGGCTCTCAATGTTGTTCCAACCTTTTATCCTGTCTAAGATCAAACTAACCTACATACCCTTCATTTTGCAATCATGCATGTGACTATCTAAGAGTTGCTTAAATATCCCCAATGTATCTGACTCGACTACTACTGCTGGCAGTGCATTCCACACACCCACCACTCTCTGTGTCAAGAACCTACCTCTGGTGTCTCCCCTAAACCTTCCTCCAACCACCTTAAACTTTTGCCCCCTCATGATAGCCATTTCTGTCCTGGGAGGGAAAAAGTCTCTGACTATCCACTCTATCTATCCTCTCATCATCTTGTACATCTCTATCAAGTCACCTCTCATTCTTCTTCGCTCCAATGAGAAAAGCCCTAGCTCTCTCAAACTTTATTCATAAGACATGCCCACCAGTCCAGGCAGAATCCTGGTAAATCTCCTCTGCACCCTCGCTGAAGCTTCCTCATCCTTTCTATAATGAGGCAACCAGAACTGAACACAATATTCCAAGTGTGGCCTAACCAGGGCTTTATAGATCTGTAGCCTCGCGGCTCTTAAACTCAATCCCTCTGCTAATGAAAGCCAACACACCATATGTCTTCTTAACAACCCTACTAACTTGGGTGGCAACTTTGAGAGATCTGTGGGTGTGGACCCTAAGATGCCTTTAACCCTGTAATCTGCACTCAAATTTGACCTTCTAAAATGAATCACTTCACACTTTTCCAGGTTGAACTTCATCTGCCACTTCTCAGCCCCAGCTCTGCATCCTGTCAATGTCCCATTGCAATCTACAACAGCCCTCCACACTATCCACAACTCCAGCAACCTTCATGTTATCGACAAACTTACTAACCCACCCTTCCACTTTCTCATCCAAGTTATTTAGAAAAATCACAAAGAGCAGAGGTCCCAGAACAGGTCCATATGGAACACCACTGGTCACCAAGCTCCAGGCTGAATATTTTCCATCTACTACCACCTTCTGTCTTCTATGGGCGAGCCAATTCTGTATCCAGACAGCCAAATTTCCCTGTATCCCATGCCTGCTTACTTTCTGAATGAGCCTACCATGGGGAACCTTATCCAACGCCTTGCTAAAACCCATGTACACCATATCCACTGCTCTACCTTCATCAATATGTTTTGTCACATCCTCAATGAATTCAGTAAGGCATGACCTGTCCCTCAATAATCCTTCCTGGACACACCTGACAGAATCTGCTCCATCCAAACTATTTGCACTAAGGAGGTTCCAATCAATATTAGGGACGTTGGAGTCTCCATGACAAAAATCTGCCTCCTAATCTTCTCCTCCATGTCTCTGTTGCTTTTGGGCGAGGTGGCGGGGGGAAACCCCCAATAAAGTCACAGCTTCTTTCCTATTTCTGATTTCCACCTATACTGACTCTCAGTGGACAAACCCTCCTCGATGATCTCCCTTTCTGCAGCTGTTATACTATCCCTGATTAGCAATCCACTCCCCCATCTCTTTTACCTTCCTCCCCATTCCTTTTGAAACACCTAAACCCCAGAATATCGAACAACCATTCCTGCTCCTGTGAGATCAAAGTCTCAGCAATGGCCACAACATTACAGCTTCAAGTACTGGTCCATGTTCTAAGTTTATCATCCTTATTCCTGACATTTCTTGCGTTAAAATAGACACACTTCACCCCGTCACACTGGCTGCAACTTTGCCTTATCAACTGTCTATCCTTCCTCACAGACTCTCCACACGCTGTATGTGCCTATTCACCAGCCACCCCATCCTCTGATCTGTAGCTCCAGTTCCCATCCCCTGCCAATCTTGTTTAAACCCTCCCAAAGAGCTCTAGCAAACCTCCTGCCCAGGATTGTTTCCCTCCAGTTCAGGTGCAACCCATCCTCCTTGTACGGGTCCCACCTCCCCCAGAAGGTACCCCAATGATCTACAAATCTGAAGCCCTCCCTCCTACACCAGTTTTACATCCACGTGTTCAGCAGCACTCACACTCCGTTCCTAGCCTCACTAGCCCATGGCACCGATAGCAACCCTGAGATTACTACTCTGCTTGTCCTGCCTTTTAGCTTCCAACCTAAGTCCCTAAGTTCACTTTTCAGGTCCTCGTCCCTTTTCCTAGCTATGTCATTGGTATTGATGTGTATCTCAACTTCTGGCTGCTCCCCCTCCCCCTTAAGAATACTGTAGATTCAATCCAAGACATCCCTGACCCTGGTACCTGGGAGGCAACATACCATCTGGGAGTCTCGTTCGTGACTACAGAGGCTCTTGTCTGTTCCTCTAATCACTGAATCACCTAGAACTATTGTTCTCCTATTCTCCCCCACTTCCCTTCTGAGCCACAGATCCAGGCTCAGTGCAAGAGATCTGGCCACTGTGGCTTACCCCTGGTAGGTCTTCCCCCACAACAGTATCCAAAGTGGTATACTTATTATTCAGGAGATTTGCCACAGGGGATCCCTGCACTGTCTGCCTGTTCCCTTTCCCTCTCCTGACAGTCACCCACTACCTTTATCCTGTAACTTAGACGTGACTACTTCCCTAAAATTCCTCTCTCAGCCTCCCGAATGATCCGAAGTTCATCCAGCTCCAGCTCCAGTTTCCTAACGCAGTCTGTGAGGAGCTGGAGTTGGCTGCAGTAGTCACAGGTGAAGTCAGAAGGGACACTAGTGGTGACCCTTACCTCCCACATCCTGCAAGAGGAGCATGTAACTGCCCTAGCCTCCATCCCCTCTGCTCAACATTGCCAAGAGTTTTTTTAAAAATTACAACCTTACCTTACCAACCCCCAGACAGAGTCTTTGTTTTCGTTTAGAGGAGGAGGACAGATGGGAGACACTATACACGTGGTATTCCGGGTTTAGCCACTGCCCGAATACCTGTATGTTAGTTCACTTAACCAGTAGTCCCCGTGTCTGTATTCACTCCTGTTCAGCCTTCGCTCCAATAGTTCACAAGGTAAGTATTTAATATTCTAACTTATCTTCCTGGCTGCCCTCTGGCTTGTGCTCTCTTGACTCCCACTGTTGAAATGGAGGACTTGGGGGAAAAGAAAGAAAAAACGTTATCGATTCAATAAAGAGAAAAATATCAAGATAGACAATTAAGAAAGGAATCCAAGGTCAGGAGGATGGAGGGTAAAGAAAATACCTCAAATGCAAAGTAAATCTCTGATAAAGAAAGCCTGAGCTATAATCTAAAGTCCAGTGAGGAAATGCTTAAACTCATACAGATGCTACCAAAATTTGAGAGAAAGCATGTTGAGTCTTTCTCTATGACATTTTAAAAGGTAGCAATTTTTGCTTCAGTGTTTACTGTGTAGAAGGACATGGAAGAAACAGAATGTGTGTAAGTAGATGATGACATCTTGAAAAATGTCCATATTACAGAAGAGGAGGTAATGGATGTCTTGAAACATATAAAGGTGGATAAATCCCCAGCACCTGATCAGGTAAACCCTAGGACTCTGGGAAGCTAGGAAGTGATTGCTGAACCCCTTGCTGAGATGTCTGGATCATCGATAGTCAGAGATGAGGTGCCAGAAGACTGGAGATTGCTAATGTGATGCCACTATTTAAGAAAGGTGGTAAGGAAAAGCCAGGGACCTATAGACCAGTGAGCCTGATGTCGCTGATGGGCAAGTTGTTGGAGGGAATCCTGCCGTATAGGATGTACATGTCTTTGGATAGGCAAGGACCAATTAGGGACAGTCGATGCAGATTTGTACATGGGAAATCTTGACTCAGTAACTTGATTGAGTTTTTTTCAAGATGTAACGAAAAGGATTGATAGAGCAGAGCAGCGGACGTGATCCATATGGACATCAGTAAGGCATTTGACAAGGTTCCTCATGGTAGACCGGTTAGCAAGATTAGATCACATGGAGTACAGAGAGAACTAACCATTTGGATACAGAACTGGCTTGATGGTAGAAGACAAAGGGTGGTGGTGGAGGGTTGCTTTTCAGGCTGGAGGCCTGTGACCAGTGGTGTGTCACAAGGATCAGTGCTGGGTCCACTACTTTTCATCATTTGTATCAATGATTTGGATGTGAACAAACGAGATATAGTTAGTAAGTTTGCATTTGACACCAAAATTGGAGGTGTAGTGGACAGCGAAGAAGGTTAACTCAGAGTACAACAGGATCTTGATCAGATGGGCCAATGGGCCAATGACTGGCAAATGGAAAATGATTTAGATAAATGTAAGGTGCTGCGTTTTGGAAAAGCAAATCAGTGCAGAATTTATACACTTAATGGTAATGTCCTGGGGAGTGTTGCTGAACAAAGTGATATTGGAGTGCAGGTTCATAGTTCCTTGAAAGTGGACTTGCAGGTAAATAGGATAGTGAAGAAGTATAGGTGTTACGATGTCATGTTGTGATTGTACAGGGCATTGGTTAGGCCACTTTTGGAATATTGTGTGCTATTCTGGTCTCCTTCTTGTAGGAAGGGTTGTGAAACTTGAACAGGTTCAGAAATGATATACAAGCATGTTGCCAGGGTTGGAGGGTTTGAGCTTTATGGAGAGGCTGAATAGGCTGGGGCTGTTTTCCCCAGAGTGTTACAGGTGGAGAGGTGACTTTATAGAGGTTTATAAAATCATGAGGGGCATGGATAGGGTAAATAGACAAGGTCTTTTCCCTGGGATGGGAGAGTCCAAAACTAGAGGGCATAGGTTTAGGGTGAGAGGGGAAGGATTTAAAAGGGGCCTGAGGGGCATATTTCTCATGCAGTGGGTGGTGCGTGTATGGAATGAGCTGCCAGAGGAAGTAGTGGAGGTGGTACAATTACAACTTTTAAAGGCATGAATAGGAAGGCTTTTGAAGGATATAGGCTGGGTGTTGGCAAATGGAACTAGACTAATTTAGTATACCTGGTTGGCATGGACAAGTTGGACCAAAAGGTCTGTTTCCATGCTGTACAGCTCTATGACCCTATGACTCTCTAAAATGAAATAGCCAAATTGAATCTTGACACTGTCCCTGCAGAGTAAGTTGACAGGTAAAGCTTATGAGATTTATGCTTGGATGTCAGAGGCAGTTTCTATGATTTGTGACACTATACTTGATTTAGTTCTTGAAGCTTAAAGGCATAACTTTTGAAAGGTAAAAAAACAGCTGGACAAACTTACATTTTTCTAAAAGGATAAAACAAAATAATTTTGACTAGTCAATATGGATAGTAGGAGTAAATACCATTAGGAAACTCTCAGAGAGATCATTCTCTTTGAAGAATTTAAAACTCACTACCTTGAGCAATTCAGATCCACGTTGAAGACCAGAGGGCTGCAACAGCTAGACAGGCAGCAGGAATGGCTGACAATTATGAGCTGGTTCATAAAAAACTAAATTGTTTTTCCATCATCCGCATAAACTTGAGAAGGATAAAGAGTGACAGAGTTAAAGGAAGGCAAGTAGCTTAGATAAAGAAGAGACAACTGAGAGTGCTTCAGGAATTCTTTTTCAAACTAAAAAAGAAGGTGCTGAGGGTGAATGTGAGAGTCATTTGCTCGTGTATTGCCATTGTCACAAACTGAACACCTTCATCCAAAATTCTGAAAGTTGAGATGGAAGTCCATAGGATGTACTGTTGTAAGAATGAGTCCAACAAAGGATCTCAGAAGGAAAAGGTTACAAAGGCCCAAAGGTTGGTGTGGAAACGAGCACCACCACTGGTGAGAGAGAGAGAGAGGGCTGGCCTGTTGGGATGGGCTTCATTTGAACCTTGCTGGGACCAAGGCCCTGGTGAATCCTATATCTAGGGTTATAGATAGTGCTTTAACCTAATTAGTGTGGAAGGGTTCAATTGAAGGGAACCTTTAACAAAGCTAAAAGAAATTGGAGAGAAGAGGTGCAGGCTAGTGCAGAGGTGAAAGATGATCAAAATATAAGAGGAAATGGTAGAAAATATACGCAGAAGAGAGCAGCAGAAATGAGAGCCTAATAAGTCATACTTGTAAAATGTTAGTGATTAGGGTTCTTTATTGAATGCAGGTAGCATTTGTAACAGGATAGATGATTTGACAGCACAAATGGAAACAAATGAATATGAGCTGATAGCTATTACATAGAATCCAATTCAAGGATATTTGATGTTCCAGACAAGTAAGCAAAAGGGAAGAGGGGGTGGCGTAGCTTTGTAAATAAAGGGTGGGATCAGTGCAGCAGTGAGCAGTGATATAGATGCACTTGATCATGATGTGAAATTATTTTGGGTGGAAATAAGGAATAGCAAGTGAAGTAAGTCATAGATGGCAGTTATATATAGGCCCCCAAAGAGTAGCTGTGAGTCAAAATATAAATCAGGAAATAACAGAGGCATGTAAGAAGAGCAGTGTAATTATCATGGTGCTTTAAATCTTCAGAGTAACTGGACAAAACCAGATGGGCCAAGGGTGACATGGGAGACACATTTGTAAAGTGCACCAGGATGAAAATTGATCATGAAAGTTAATTGGCAAGAAATACAAAAACAAAACCAAGAGCTTCTAAGATAATAGAGAAACAGTAAATAAAATAAGTTTGAATTCCTTGAAGAATTTAACTCAGAAATTAGTGATAAGGAACAGTAAAATGGCAGATAATTTAAACCATTCGCTTGCATCAGGTTTCATGGAGAAAGGGATGAGAATGATCTCAAAGGTAACAGTCAAACAAGACGGGAGGAAAGATTTTGTAACAATCTCTATGATAAGTGGCAAAGTATTTGAGAAATTTATGGGATTAAAGGCGGACAGGTCACCAGGACCTGATTGCCTCTGTCTCAGAATTTTAAAGAAAATGGCTGCAGAGCGAGTGGAGGCATTAGTTGAAATATTCCAGAGCTCATTGAATTCCAGAAGGGTACCAGTGGATCAGAAAACTGAATTGTCCCCTGTTGAAGGCCTATACATTCCAGGAAAGTATAGGCCAGTTAGCCTAACATTTGTCATTAGGAAAATGCTAGACACCATTATTAAGAAAGAAATAGCAGGATATTTAGAAAATATTAACACGGTCAAATCATCTTGGGGTTTTGTGAAAGGGAAATCACATTTGACGAATTTATGAGAGTTCTTTGATCAAAGCAGAGTTGATTAAGGGAAATCAGTTCATGGAGTGTTTTTTGGATTTTAAAAGGCATTCAATTAGGTGCCCCGTGAAAGTTTATTGCACAAGAACATAGAACATAGAACATAGAAGAATACAGCGCAGTACAGGCCCTTCGGCCCTCGATGTTGCGCCGATCCAAGCCCACCTAACCTACACTAGCCCACTATTCTCCATATGCCTATCCAATGCCGGCTTAAATGCCCATAATGAGGGAGAGTCCACCACTGCTACTGAGTGCCTCAGCCTTTCCTCATACGATCTTTCTACCATACCAGGCAACATCCTGGTAAACCTCCTCTGCACCCGTTCCAGTGCCTCCCCATCCTTCCTATAGTATGGCGACCAAAACTGCACACAATACTCCAGATGCGGGCGCACCAGAGTCTTATACAACTGCAATATGACCTCAGTACTCCGGAACTCAATTCCTCTACCAATAAAAGCCAGTACGCCATATGCCTTCTTCACCGCACTATTTACCTGGGTGGCAACTTTCAAGGAGCTCACATTATTGGCAGTAATCTGTGAGCGTGTGGATTGGTTATTACAAAGAAGGCAGAGTTGGAATTAATGGGTCTTATTCATGGTGAAAAGATGTAACCAGTGGAGCAACATGGGATCAGCCAATTATTTACTATTTATTTTATAGACCTGGAGGACAGAGCAGAATGTAATGCATTCAAGTTTGTTAATGATACAAAAATTGGTAAGAGGACATGTTGTGATAGGACATGAGGAATCTGCAAGGGGATGTAGATGTATTGAGTGTATGGGAAAAAATTTGGCAGATGGAGCTTAATATAGGAGGTCATGCACTTTGGATTGGCAGATTATTATTTAAATGGTGAGAGACTACAAAAAGGTACAGCACAGAGAGAATTAAGTTTCTTGTGCATCACACACAAAAAGGCAGCACACAGCTGCAGCAAGTCAGTCAGAAAGCAAATGGAATTTTGGACTTTATTATTATTGGAGGTTGGAGTTTGAAAAAATAAGAAAGTTTTTTTACAGCTGTAAAGGGTGTTGGTGAGGCTGCGCCTGAAGTAGTGTGTACAGTTTTGGTTCCCATATTTAAGAAAGGATATATTGGCATTGGAGGCAGTTCAAAAGAGATTCCCTTGGCTAAATCTAAGAAAAGCGAAGCAAGTTAGGCCTTTATTTATTAGAGTTTAGAAGATTGAGGGGCTTCACAGGGTAGATGTTTAGATAATGTTTCTGCAAGTGATGGAATCTCAAACTCGGAGTCATAATTATAGAATAAGGGGACACTCATTTAACATTCAAAGGAATTTCTTCTCTATGTGTGTCTAGAATTCTTTACTCCCAGAGACTTGTGGAGGTTAGATCACGGAAAGTGTTTAAAAAGGACATAGGTAGATTTCTGAAATATCAGGGAGTTGAGCACTTGAGGGCCTGGAATGAAAGAAGAATTGAACTCTGGGGTAAACCACCCATGGTGTTATTGAAGATCGGGATAGATTTGAAGGGTTGAGTAGTCTAGTTCTTTTTTCATTCATTCACGGGACATGGACATTGGTGGTTAGGCCTGCATCTATTGCCCATCCCCAGTTACTCAGAGAGTAGTTAAGATCGATTGATTGATTGATTTATTGTCATCTGTACCAAGGTACAGTGAAAAGCTTTATTTATGAGCAGTACAGGCAGATCATAGTAAACAAAGATGTTCAGATTAGAGAGACCGAGACAGAGGTATACAGGTTACATTGCATAGGGCAACACTAGGTAAGATCAGCGTTAGCAAGATCAGCATTATTTGAGGCTCGAAAGTCCATTTATCAGTCTAATAATGGCCAGGAAGAAGATGTTCCTGAACTTGCTGGTACATGTGTTCAGGCTTCTGTATCTTCTGCCCGGGGTGCGATGGGTCTTTGATGAGGTTGGCAACTTTTCCACGACAACAGACCATGTAAATGGAGTCCATGGATGGAAGGTTAGCTCCCATGATGATTTGGTCTGAGCACACAATCTTCTGTAGTCTCTTACAGTCCTGGACAAAGCAGTTGCTTCCAGGCCATGATGCACCCAGGCAGTATGCTCTCAATGGTGCATCTATAAAAGAGGATCCTTATGGACATGCCAAATTTCCTGAGCTGCCTGAGGAAGAAGACACGTTGTTGTGCCTTCCTGACAAGTGCATCTATGTGGGAAGTCCAGGATAGGTAGTCGGTTATTGTCAATCCGAGGAATTTGACGCTGTCTACCCTCTCAATCTCATTTCCATTGATGTAGATGGGGGCGTGTTCTCCTCCTTTCTTTCTTAAGTCATTGATCAGTTGTTTAGCTTGCTGACATTGACAGAGAGGTTGTTCACCAAGCCCTTTATTTCTCTTCTGTATTTTAAGTCAATCACATTGCTGTGGGTCTGGAGTCACATGCAGGCTAGACCAGGTAAGGATGGCAGATTGCCTTCTCTGAAGGACATTAGTGAACCAGATGAATGTCATGACCATCATTAGACTCTTAACTCAGATTTTTATTGATTTCAAATTCCACCATCTGTCATGGCCAGATTTGAACCCTGGTCCCCAGAATATAAACTCCAATCTCTGGATTAATGGTCTAGCAGTAACACCATCAGACCATTGTCTCCCCTATATATGTTCTGCTCCTGTTTCTCATGTTCTTATGACTATTAAATGCCCCTGATCAACTAGAACTGGTCAATAAATGTGAGCCTAGCCATGCAATGCACACATCTTATAAGCAAATAAAAAAGTATCATCAGTGAACATCCCCACTCCTGAGTTTATGTTGGAGGGAAGGTTGTTGATGAAGCAGCTGACGATGGTTGGGCCAAGGACACCACTCTTGAGGAAGTCCTGCAGAGATGTCCTGGAGCTGAGATGACAGACCTCCAACAACCACAACCATCTGCCTTTATGCCAGGTATGACTCTAAACAGGAGTGAGTTTTCCTCCTGATTCCAATTGATGGCTCAGATCCCTCAATGCCACATTCAGTCAATGTCAAGGAGACTCCTTCTCATCTGGTATCTGGAATTTGGCTTAGTATTTGGACTAAGAGTACATTGAGGTAAGGAGTTATCTGTGTGTGTGAATGTGACTGTAAGTATAAATGTGTGAGTGGGAGTCTGTTCTTTTCTCAGAGATGATGGTACTGGGTTGGGGGTTGGGTGAAGGATGCTGGTTAACAGCTGCTTTTCTCTATCTATCTCGCTCTCTCTCTGGGTTTATTGTTACCTAGAGACAGGAGCTGGCTCTCACCCAGCTTTACCCACAGTTCTGTGCTTCCCAAGCTCTGATGGGAAATGGCTGTGAGTGTTGCAGTCTTAAAGAGACAGTATTTTGCTGGACGATACATGGTATCTTGAAGATGTTTTAAATTTCAAAACAATCTAACCAAATCTCATGCTGAGGAAATGTTCCAAGTTGCAGTAATCTTTCAGTCCAGTGCACTGCCGTGTGGCACGAACAAAGTGGGACTGCTCTGACCTCAGTGCCAGGGCTGATCATTGCTGAGCAGTAAAACCCTGTACCTTCTCTCAGCTCCCTCAGTACCCAGGCTTTTCCTGCTGGCAATGATCAGACTGCTAAATAAAACAGCTGGATCACAGCCTACACCCATTGCCCAGTTGCACTGGTTTAATTTGATTACACATAAAACTGACCAGGCAGACTAGTTGGAATATGGACCAGTTCTAGTAGAGTAATATTGAGCATAGTGGGTAAAGGTACTGCCCAGTCTCTCCCACAGACCACTACTGGCTGCAATACTGCAGCACCTTATATGACTTTGTTTAATCCTCACTGTTACACCAAACCCCAGTGTGGCTGACAGATTCCAGTGATAAAAAGGAGCAATTCACTCCCATCTGGAACCAAATGCTCTGTGTGTGTCTCAGTATCAATTCTTCTACACATAAAATACACAGCAGATAAATGAGAAATATATCACATAAGGGTTTCATAGCTCATGTATATTGATTGATAAATTTATTGTTGTCACCTGCACTGAGATATAGTGAAAAATGTTGTTTTGAGTGCTATAAAGGTAGATTGTACCATACAACGTGCATCAGGATAACAGAATAGGGGTGGTGGTTAGTATTCCATCATACTCCTCACGTGCCTTGCAGATGGTGGACAGGCTTTGGGAGTATGGATGTGAGTTACTTGTTGTAAGATTCCTAAACTCTCACCTACTCTTGTAGCCACTGTGTTTATGTAATGAGTCCAGTCCACTCCTGGTAACACCATTGAATGTCAAGGGGCGGTGGTTAGATTGTCTCTTATTGGAAATGGTCATAGCCTGGCATTTGTGTGGCACAAATGTTACTTGCCACTTGTCAGCCCAAACCTGGATATTGTCCATTTCTTGTTTGCTTTTGAACACGGACTGCTTCAGTATCTGAGGAGTTGTGAATGGTGCAGAACATTGTGCAATCTTTGGCGAACATCCCCACTTCTAACTTTATGATGGAGGGAAAGTCATCAATGAAGCAGCTGAAGATGGTTGGACGAAGGACACTACCTGAGGAACTCCTGAAGAGATGTACTGGAGCTGAGATGACTAACCTCCAACAACCACAACGACCATCCTCCTACGTGTCAGATGTGACTCCAACCACCGGAGAAATTGCCCCTCATACCCATTGATTCCAGTTTTGCTAGGGCTCCTTGATGCCACACTCAGTCGAATGCAGCCTGGATGTCAAGGGCTGTCACTCTCACCTCCCCTCTGGAATTCAGCTCTTTTGTCCATGTTTGAGCCAAAGCTGTAATGAGGTCAGGAAGCTGAGTTGCCCTGGCAGAACCCGAACTGGGCATCACTGAGCAGGTTATTGCTGAATGGATGCTGCTTGATAGCACTGTTGACAACATCATCCATCACTTTACTGATGATTGAGAGCCGACTGATGGGGCAGTAACTGGCAGGGTTGGATTTGCCATGCTTTTTTACGTACACAACATATTTGGGCAATTTTCCATATTGTCGGTTGATGTCAGTGTTGTAACTCTACTGGAACAGCTTGGCTCGGGGAGTGGCAAGTTCTTGAGCACAAGTCTTCACTACCATTGCCGGAATGTTGTCAGGGCCCGTAGCCTTTGCCGTATCCAGTGGCTTCAGCTATTTCTTTATAACATGTGGATCATGTAGACCTAAAGATATTTAGACAACCAGATTGTGAAGATCTTGGTCCCATGTCAGTCAGTCTACCTCTGATAGGATCCAACCAAGTCAAATGTCATTCACAATCCAGGACAATACCTGGTTTCTTGAATTTAGGCAAGCCAATTAGCTTAGCAAATCAAATCTTTAACATACAGATTTGAATTCCTCCAGTTATTTCTGGAAATAATTACATTCAAGCAACAGACCAGTGACAAGGATGAGAATTCAATATTTTGTCACTAGGATTTTATTGATTATTTGAATTATTATGCTGTCTGGATTTAGTCCTTGAACTAATGCAGCGTGATGTTAGCAATGATAGGGAATGCTCAAATCATCTTTTAAAAAATATAATTCATTTTTCACAGCAATTTGGGACTATAAGTTATGAAATGATGCTTTGTTCCTTCAAGCAAGATAGTCTTTGTAAAGAATGCTGGAAGGCATAAATACTGCACTATCCAATAGTATTAGCAGTGGAGGTTCATGCAACAGGCACTTGGAAAATATTTTGCATTTTCTCTACTTAAACTTACCATTCTGACAGTATTTCAAACAGTTGGAGTTTCATCCCACCCAATCCTTAAAGTTGTTGCCTATTTCCCAATCTCCTGCTCATTCCTCCAAACTATTTACCAAGCCCCTACGGTCCTTACACCTTCCATCTGACTCTCAAATATTAGCCATGAGAGATGCAGATAAAGGTGTTGTTTCTGTGATGACTTATGACAGGGAGGCAACAGGTTCTTGAGTGAAAGGATGGCAACTCCAACCTTTAGTTGGTTATATTTTCTCTCTGATCTTGACTGGATCAGAAGGCAGCTCTTCTCAATAACTTGCCAGAAAGTGATCATTTACTGACAGGTCCTGATTAAGAAAGAATTTTCTCCAAAAACAAAGTGATTTGCCCTCAATCCTTTTAAGTCAAAAGTCAAAGAGGCATAGTCCATATCCCTTGGATTTAATTGGTTTTTGCTGAGTTTTCAAAATGTTTTCCTCATAAATTAATATATCAGAATAGTTTTTTTTATTCATTCATGAGACATAGACATTACTGTCTGGGCCAATATTTATTGCCCAGCCTAATTATCTCTGAGAAGGTGATGGTGAGTGGCCTTCTTGACCTGCTGCTCTCCACGTGGTGGACAATATTAGGGACAGAGTCCCAGGATTTTGATCCAGTGATACTGAAGAAACAATTATATGTTTCCCAGTCAGGATGGTGAATGGCTTAGAGGGGAACTTGCAGGAGGTAGGCACATGTAACTTTTAAAAAAAAAATCATGGCAAGAGGGTTTTGCTAGCTAGGCAGTATTTCTTGCCCATCCCTAATTGCCCAGAAGGCAGTTTAAGAGTCAACCACATTGCTGTGGGTCTGGAGTCACAAGTAGGACAGACCAGGTATGGATGGCAGTTTCCTTCCCTAAAGGGCATTAGTGAACTAGATGCAGTGGTGATGGTGGTGGTGGGGTTGGTTGGGGCGGGGTGGGGGCGGGAGGGGGAATACTTAACAATGGATTTGTGGTTGTCGTTAGATTACTTTTCATTCTACAGTTTTTTTTTAAATTGACTTCAAATTCCACCATCTGCAATGGTGGGATTCAAACCCAGGTCCCTAGAATATTATCTGGGGCTCTGGACTAACAGTCCAGTGATTACACCATTAGGCCTTTGTAATCCCACTGCCCTTGTCCTTCTAAATGGTGGAGGATGGTAGGTTTGGAAGGTGCTGTTGAAGGAATATTAGTCAGTTACTGCACTACATCTTGTAGATAGTACAAATTGCTGCTGCTGAGCATTGGTGGTGGATGGGGTGTGAATATATTGGGTTGATTTGTCCTGGATAGTGTCAAGCTTCTTGAGTGTTGTTGCATTTGCATGCTAGTGGGAAGTATTCTATCAAATTCATGAAGTGTGCCTGATAGATGGTGAACAGGCTTTGGAGAGTCAGGAGGTGAATTACTTGTCACAGTATTCCTAGCCTCTCATCTGCTCTTATAGCCACTATGTTGATGTGACTAGTCCAGTTAGTTTCTGGTCAATGGTAATCGCCAGGAAATTGATAGTGGTAGATTCAGTGATGGTAATGCCATTGAATGTGAAGGAGCAATGGTTAGATTCTTGTTGGAGATGACAATTGTCTGGCACTTGTGTGGCATGAACGCTACTTGCAATTTATCAATCCAAATCTCAATTTTGTCTTGCTGCAAATCTTGGGCAAAAATGGTAACTGATGTAGTTTTAAATGAAGGAATAGAGCTCATAAATTTAGAATACAGCATTTGTACTTGCTAGACTTTCTCCTATACTACCACTAGGAGTTCCAGATCATGGTTCTAGTTCCTAAAGTTTGGAAGGATTGAAATGGACACTAACTGAAAAAAACTCCACAGCGGCTGGTGTCCTATCACCAAGACACCCTTTATATACACATGGAGAGTCCTTGACACTGATCCAGCTCTCTCTGAGCCAGCTCTCAGGGTGATCAGAATCCCTGACACTCCTGTTTTTTTTTCTTTTTAGGTTTTTTTCCTTTCTTTTTCTTTTTCTTTTTTCTCCCCCAACACTACCGCCTAACTGCGGTAGTGCTTATTTTTTCCCCAGCACCCATGGTGTGTGTGTGTGTGTGCAGGTGTGAGACACAGTGAGAGACACAAAGTGCACGAATCTTTATTCAATTTCCACCAGGAAGAAAGGAAAACACCGGGTGGCCAGTGACAAGCAGTGCCCTTGACACTCCTGTTCTTCTTTTTTTTTTCTTTTCTTTTCTTTTTTTTGTGGTCGACGGACTCAACAGCACCACAGCCAATCCCGTTTATTTTTTTTTATTTTTTGACTAAATCAAAATAGAGTTGGACACTCCCCTTTTTATTTTTATTTAATATAGAGTTGGAAATCCCCTGTTTATTTTTTTTTTAATTTTAACCCCCACACTACCACCTAAGTGCGGTAGTGCTTATTTTATCCCCAGCACCCATGGTGTGTGTGTGCAGGTGTGAGACACAGTGGAAGACAAAGTGCACGAATCTTTATTCAATTTCCACCACCAGGAAGATAGGAAAACACCCGGGTGGCCAGTGACTAACACTGCCCTTGACACTCCTGTTCTTATCTGTCAGCCAGGGCTCTCTGATTGGACCAGATTAACAGCCCCAATCAGGGACCTCATATTCCATGGTCCACCTGGCTAACATCATTACAATTATTACATCCCTCCCCCTCTGACTCCGATCATAGGCAAATTATTTTTTCTGTAAGTCTTCCCGGGGAATTTCAGCACCAGGTCAGGTTCCTCCAGCTCCAGTTCCTCCGATGCGGGCGGTGTGTAATACACAACAGCTCACTTCTTGCACCTGGAGAACCTCAGAAGAAATTCATTCTCCTCTTCAGTTGGCAATAGCATCAAGGTGGTGACATCTGCTGTGTCCACCTCTGATTCCAAGGTATCTTCAAGTTAATAGCCATATTGAATGGAGAATGAGTCCTTTAAGTGTCTAGCTCACTATATTTCCCTACCTGTCTTTCTTTGTCTCTGTGTATCCACCTCAGCCTCTTCCACACTTTCAGTCTCCGCCTGTCCATTTTTCCCATTTTTGCTCTTGGAAAAACCTGAAATTTCTGGTTATTCACATGTCATCCAGATAAATGGTGACCTGGGATAGACCTTGTAAAATATTTTCCATTGTCTGCTGGAAAATGACACAGGCTGATGATACGCCAAAAGGCAGTCTTGTATATTGGTACAAACCCTGATGGATATAAATTGTAGCATACTTCTGGGAATCCTCAGCTAATTACAATTACAGGTAGGTATGACTCGGTTCAGCTTCATGAAGGACAGCCACACCATCAGTTTTGTGGATAAGTTCTCTATATGAAGGACTGGGTATTATTCAGTTGTAAAAGGTGGTTTATTGTTTGTTTAAAATCCCCACAAAGGTGAACTGACCCATCAGGCTTCAGAATCAGTACGGTCAGTGTTGCCCATTCTGCAAACTGTCTTGATTTGATGATTCCTTCACTTTCCAACCTTCTGATTTCTGCTTCTACTTTTGTGCATAAGGCAAATGGCTCAGTCAGACTGGTGAGGGTGTCCACTTCCATTGGAATACCCTGCACTTGCTCCACTTGCCACATTTTCTAATGACAAATCCAGCTGTAGTGTCTGCTGGAAGTTCAGTTGGGCTTCAGCTAGTAGATACATTTGCTTGATCACATCTTCAATTCCATTCTTGTCACCACTGAAATAACTCCACAGAGGCCAGTATCCCATCACCAAGTTAACATTTATTTACACATGCATAGTACATGATACTGACACAGCCAGCTCAAAGCCAGCTCTTAGAGTGAGCAGAACCCCTGACATTCCTAATTATATCTGTCAACCAGGGTTAATAGCCCCAATCTAGGAACGCATATTCGAGGAAGTCCACCCTGCTGATCTCATTCCAATCACTGCAGCGCCAATGCAGTTGTAACAGGGAAAAGGAGAATCGTTGTGAGCAGCTGCTGTACAAAAGAAGTGGAGGCAAAGTCTGTGATCTGATTGTTTTGAGCTAATTATTGAGTTTCAAACTCAACTTAAATAATGTGCTCCTCTGTGGAGAATTTCTGGACTAGATCAGGGAGTTTGTTGGTACTTTATTTAGAAATATCTGTTTCACTATGAAGCAGTTTGCAGGCTGCTATACTGACTAATTCATTAAAAGTGTTTATCCAGTTTTAAACTATATAATTGTCTTAGTATTTTTTATGTTAAATGTTTTACTTTGTCATGCGTCATAATTAACATGCTGGTTTGACTCTACAAAATAGCCACTGTCAGTTTATCAGGGTGACACAGCCATGCCGCGTGATATCTCACACAGTGGATCACTCACTGTGACTCCAACTCCTGCGGAGCCCTGAAATGGCATTCCAGCAGATAAAAGGAAGTTTATTTAACATATAAAAAATAAGAACTGTTGGGAAGAAGGGGGAATTCAGCTCCTCAGATCACATCATTTATCAGACATCATGAAGTATTTGCAGCCAAAGTGTTAAGCTGCCTTTCTCTCAGGTACAGACACACCTAGAACATAGAACATAATAGCGCAGTACAGGTCCTTCGGCCCTCGATGTTGCACCGCCCTGTCATACTAATCTGAAGCCCATCCCACCTACTCCATTCCATGTGCGTCCATTTGCCTGTCCAATGACGACTTAAAAGCACTTAAACTTGGCGAATCTATTACCGATGCAGGCAAAGCATTCCATACTTTCCAAAGCTTCCACATCTTTCTTATAATGCGGTGACCAGAACTGTACACAATACTCCAAGTGTGGCCGTATCAGAGCTTTGTACAACTGCAGCATAACCTCCTGGTTCCAGAACTCAATCCTTCTACTAATAAAGGCCAAAACACTGTATGCCTTCTTAACAACCCTGTCAATCTAGGTGGCAACTTTCAAGGATCTGTGTACATGGACACTGAGATCTCTCTGCTCATCTGCACTCCCAAGAATCCTACCATTAGCCCAGTACTTTGCATTCCGATTACTCCAGCCAAAGTGTATCACCTCACACTTGTCCACATTAAACTCCATTTGCACCCTCTCAGCCCAGCTCTGCATCCTATCTATGTCTCTCTGCAACCTACTACATCCTTCGTCACTATCCAGAACTCCACCAACCTTAGTGTCGTCCGCAAATTTACTAACCCACCCTTCTAAGCCCTCATCCAGGTCATTTATAAAAATGACAAACAGCAGTGGACCCAACACCGACCCTTGCGGTACGCCGCTAGTAACTGCACACCAAGATGAACATGTTCCATCAACTACAACCCTCTGTTTTCTTTCAGCAAGCCAATTACTGATCCAAACTGCTATGTCTCCCACAATCCCATTCCTCCACATTTTGTATAAAAATACTGTGGGGAACCTTATTGAATGCCTTGCTGAATTCACCTTTTTTCTGGTTCTTTCTCGTGAATCTATGATCAGTAAATTATGTAAAACATTTCAGTGCATGTTGCAAAAATAATTTACCAAAGCAATTATTTGGTAAATTGTTGGTAAGCAGGTTTCTCATAGTGTCCAGCTGGTTCTCATCCTCCATGGTGAGGACCATGTCATTGAGATGGAGATCATTTAGGGTCTTTCAACTACTGAGTGAATACCAAGTCCATACTGTACATCAACCAATACCAGATCCAAACTGTACATCAACCAATCAGCTCAATGAGCTACCTGCAGAGTTAGACTTTCATCCATCAACTTCTGCTTCTTGGAGAAGTTCCACATGAAAACACTGATGCAGCCATCATCCTTAAGAAAAACAAATGTGCTTCTCCCTGTATTCCACACTCAGAGAGGTCACAATGGTTGCTGGGAGACCTATTTCGCCACCTATTGATGGCATAAGAGGCAGGAAGCAGAATCATGGGAATCCAAAATAGAAATAATTTTCCATAATTTCAATCAGCATCCAATTCAACAACTGAGTGATCTTCATGTTTGAAGCATGGACAATAATCAAAACTAAACCTCCATCAGACTGATTGAAAGTAAGGAAATAGTTTTCCATAAACAATGCAGTTCATGGGTCTAATTAGTTATTAACTTTACAAAGCGTGAAAATAATGCAACTTTCAGTGTCTGAACAATCTTCTTTATTGATCCCTGTATCACTCTTTTGTGTTTCTTACTCCTTTAGATTTTGCCTTCTCTTGTCTTTCTCTCACTTGCTTTGCCTTATCTACCCCTCTTACTCATTCCTATTTTTCCTCTTTATCTCCATTGTTTCCCCTTCTCTCCCTCTTCCCTTCCCATTTTTCCCCATCTTTATCACTCTCGGTGATCTTCCTACCTCCCCCTCCCCGTACTGCTGCACAAGTTTCCTGCCTTCTCACTTAAGCTGGTTTCATGTGGTTACAAACAATGCATGGCAATTAGAGCTTCACTCGTTTGCTCAGGTACAATTAATTGGCTGCAGTAATTAATTAATGTGTTGGAAAGTCAGAGCAAGGGGAAAAAAAACTTCCTCCCACTTTTCCTATCAGGAATTTGCTCCTGACTGTTCAAGCTGCACTGAAAAAAATCCAAATATAAAAAAATCTTTGGAACTTTTCTTATCAAAAATCAAAACTTTTGTTCCCCTCACAACTAATGCTGAACTCATTTCAGATAATAGATAGCATGACTAATGGCTGAAGCTTGTAGAAATCATTGGGAAAATGTCCTTGGAAGACAAATGCATTTCAGCAGAATAATTAACTTAATTAACAAATTCACATGCATATTCATCAGGCTATTAATGTCTTCTCAGCTCAGCTTGATGAACATTGGTGTAATAACCATCTCATTTACATAGTGCATTCTACTGCATTCAATAAGAAACATGCCTCTAGTTTGCATGCTTGTCTCAGAGCTCAACCCAGCTCCAAGTACACAACAGCCAGTCATTAACCTATCTATTAATTGCCCTGTTCCCCAGACTTGAATTGCAGATTCTGTTTCCCCGTGACCATGCAGATCTTCAGTCCCCTCTCCCTCTCATGCTGTCTCTCTATCTCTGTATGTCTGTCTCTTTCTTTCTGTCTCTCTCTTTCTTGCTCTCTGGGGAATATCTTGGCACCAGTTCTAACTTTCTGTTCCCAAATGCTGCCAGCCTGCATCATGTGAAATTGCCATTTCCCTGGCTCTCTGTGGAGTAATCTTTAAAGGCAGTAAGGTGTGACGCCAAGGACTGGCAGCTTGGCAGCACAGCCTGCGGTTAGCTGAATGCAGGAGATTAGAGAGTGGGGGCTGCCTACCATGGACAAGTACAATGGTATAAAAAACAGCAGCTGTCGGTATAATTCCTCTAACACTCTGCTTGTGTTCATATTAGAAAAACAGATTAAGCCCCACGCGATACTCATTTATTCCTGACATACGTTAATATTGTATATCTTAATCTGAAAAAGCATCAGTATGGCATCGTGCTCCAGCTCTAGAATTGAGGAGGTGTGAAGCTAACATTTTATGAACAGATTCTGCATCACACGTCAAAGAGAAAGAAACGATGAATTCAAGAATCATCGCAGGCGCAGCAAATGTTAACGTGTAAACGTACAGAGCTTCGTTGTCAGAGGATGTGGAAATGGAAGGCACACTGTGTCCATTAAGCCATTGAGACAGGGCAGGATGAGAGCTGGATGGAAATTCAATTGCTGGGGCTTCAAACAAGAGAAAGGAGAGCGTAAAGTATCTGTAAACAAGGGTTTGGAGAATAAAGCACCCGTTGCAGTCTGGGAGTTTAATGACGAATTTAGTTCCAGATTTGGGGACACAATCCCTAGGTCACAGTGGCATTAGTGAAATGATTTACAATAATCATTATCCCTTTGTTTAGGTCCATTTAAGAACAACAAACTGAATATACACACAACATTGCAAGCACTTTTCCCCAGCCCATATCAGACTCGCTTGATTTCTCACCCCCGTGCATATCCCAGACCCTTCCATTGCACAAATCTCAGCCCCCCGCCCCCGCTCTAGGTGGGGGTGAATTATTTCCTTTTCCTGTTTCTGGCTCTTGTTTTGCAGCACTAACTGATGGAGTGAGCAACGCCTACTGACAGCACACTGTCTTTTGCGAGAGGCACTTGGAGCCGAATGAAACACGAGCCAAGACACAAAGTCAAGGCATCCCAAAGAACAGTCACTACATCAAAGGTAAAATAGCGAGCACAATGAACCAGCTGATAATGGCACGTGTTCTTAGCACTTGTAACTGAGTCTTAAGCTGCCTCGACTGCCAGGATAAGGATTACTCTCTTTAAGTGGAGAGGGTTGTTTTTATTCGGCAGCTATTCCAAATTACACTCAGCCACACTGCCCAAACATTCAGGAATACCAGTAGAGATTCTGCTGATTGATCCAAACCTGTTTAAATCAGGCTAACGGTCAGAGTCAGTGTTTATTCAGCAGGGTAAGGGTCACTCACTGTCTAACTGTACACTCAGTATTTATTCAACTAATGCTAAAATTTCTTCTGTTCAGTAAGAATAATCTAAATATGCCAAATTGTTATAACAATGTACAGGGACTAAATGTTGCTCATCAAACAGACTGTGGTTTGTACACTCCACACAGAATATGCCTTGCCCTCATCTGCATATCTTTCAGTAAACAAACTGCAGGAAAGGTTTGAAATAAATATTTGATAGATTCTCAGTTCTGTGAGAGAAGCAGTCTCCAGGTAACTGTGTCTTGGATTTATCTGTTTTCTATCTGAGGTCAGGCAGGGAGGGAGGAAGTATTCTCCTGCATCACCCTCAAATCCTCTGCTGCTTGTTTGATGTTCCATGGAATTCTAATTTATAGCAGTTTGACTTCCATTTACAGAACGTTGCTTGAGCTGGTGTGAGATGAAGCAGATTGTCTGTGTGATCCAGCCCTCCACCCAACAGAAAGCAGCTTTTTACTGGGAACAAGAAGTACCATCTGATCTCAGCAACTTCTGGGAGGTCCCAACAGGTGACAGGGACTGCATGGGGTTCGATATAGAGTAAAGCTACCTCTACTCTTAAACTGAAAGAAAAGCTTCCTTGACACTCCGAGGGGATGAACAGCAGAGGGTTAGATCTAAAGCTTTTATTTGAATGATGGCTAGCGTTCCCTGCTCACCCATTCACCCATTCCCTGCTCACCCATCCCCTGCCCACCCATTCCTAATTAAAAGCTGGAAATACAACTGCTGATGTGATGAAAATCCTTGGATTCCTCCAATGAAGGGGTGAGCTAATTCAAAGGTCACATACTGAGAGCCACATCGTCTGAGCAAAATATTCCATCCGTTTCTCATCAGTCCATAACTGGAGACTAACACAGGATCATTTTTGAAGTTTTAATCGCACTCAGGCTGGTATTCTCCTGGAGCTGCTGTTGAATTGAGCACTGACAAGCAGGTAAGATGCTGCACAGGCATCTGTTGGTGCTACAGCCCTCCCCTGTGTTACACACAATGCTGTAACTAATACTACCCAGAGAAATGACACTCTTTACATTCAGCTCGTGTCCTGCCAGGAAACTGTAAGATTCAGCCATGGCTGTGAGTTGGCACAGGAGCCCATCTGCGTACTGCCAAAGCTCTCCACTGTACCAGTCCGCTGTGCACCAACTGCATACTAATTCAGATATTTCAACAATCAGAATTGCTTCATCCATTGAATGATAAGGAAAGAATCTCAGGTCCAACACATGATACCTGCTTCTGGAGGGATGTTTGGTTCCACAACAGCAAATTACATTCAGTTGCTTGTTCAGGAATGTGAATGAGAAAAATTCCTTTACTTTTGAAGTTCTGCAGCTGTCAATATTTATCAATTAATAATTTTAGATCAGTTATGTGCCACTGTGCATTGTGACCAATAATAGAGTGGGGCTATCAGCTGAAAATAAAGTCATATGTTCGTTCATGAATATAATTATGTTCCAGTAGTGACATTAGCGACAGACACCTATACATCCAATAAAAACCCATTATACACAGTAAAAACATGACATACCTGATAGACACACCATATTACCAAACAGATACCCAAAATAACCGGTAGACGCATCATAAATTCAGGAAAACCCTGATCTACCCAATAAACACCCTACAT
Source organism: Chiloscyllium plagiosum (assembly GCF_004010195.1). NCBI lineage: Eukaryota > Metazoa > Chordata > Chondrichthyes > Orectolobiformes > Hemiscylliidae > Chiloscyllium > Chiloscyllium plagiosum. The sequence continues at coordinate 220,767 of NC_057742.1, forward strand.
ATCAGATAGATACTTGTATATCCAATTAAAAACCTCACAGCTGACAACAGTGGATTAAATAGTGAGTCAAAGTTATAAGTTGAAGCATTTCGATTATATCAGAATGAACTGATTTTATATAATGACATTAATGTAGCAGATGTAGGATTCAAAATCAGTTAAGGCAAAAACGTTAGGAGATAAGTTGAGTGCAGTAGGACTGAATCCCCTGCTTCCATGAGTGTCAATCAGACTCACCTATCAAAGGGAATTTAGAGAATGCTGTGTGTTCTGTTTTACAGAGACATGGCTCAATCCTGCTGCACCTGACTGTGCCTTACAACCTGAGGGTTTCTCAATCCACTGGATGGACTCCATGGTTCCTTAGACAAGACAAGGGGCAGCGGAGCACTTCATGGTGCTCAGATGTAATGGCCCTGGTGAGTTACTGCTCCCTGAACCTAGAGTATCTAATGGTGAAGTGCTGTCCCTACTACCTGCTGGGAGAGTTTCCTCCTGCCATCCTGACAGCAGTTTACATCCCACCCATGCTGAAATGAACAGCGCGCTTGATGAAATATGCATTGCTACAAATAGCTTTGGGATGGAATTTCCCGAAATTCCATCATAGCCAGTGACCTCAACCAGGCCAATCTCCAGTGTGTGCTTCATCTCCTCTCCCACCAAAGGCCCAAACAACTTGATGCATTGCTACTCAATCATCAAAGATGCCTATCGCTCCATTCCCCGCCCTCATTTTGATAAATCAGACTATAAGGCTATGCTCCTTCTCCCAACTTACAACAGAAACATGAAGATTCAGTACAGAAAGTTGTACAGCGCTGGTCTGAGGTAACGGGTGAGCTCCTATGTGACCACTTTGAGTCGGTGAAGTGATCCATTCTCAAGAACTCAGCGGCCAACCAAAATGAGTATGCCACCACTGTCACAGATTTCATCAGTAAGTGTGTCGATGACTGCATACTAAAGAAATCAATCTGAATGTTCCCCAACCAGAAACCATAGATGAACCAGAAGATCCACTCCCTACTGAAGTCCTGTCTGATGTATTCAAGTAGGGTGACCCTGACCAAACAAGAAATATAGGTACAATCTTCACAAAGCCATCATAGATGCTAAGAGATAATACCAAATTAAACTGGATCCCAGACTGACCACACAAACACATTAAAATATGGCAAAGCGTACATAGTACATTGGGCTACAAAACAACTTTGAGTAGAATCGCTGACAACAATGCGTCCCTCCCTCATGAGCTCAATTCATTCTATGCTCGTTTTGAACAGAAGGTTAGTGAAACGGTGTCACCTGCCCCAACAGCTTCAGGTGAACCCATTCCCACAGTCACTGTCAGAGATGTCAAATTGGCCTGTCAAGGGTGAACCCACAGAAAGTGACCAGCCCAGATGGAGGGCCCAGCTGTGCACTCAGATCTTGTGTGGACCAACTGTCAGTAGTATTTGCTGACATCTTTAACCTCTCCTTATTTCCAATGCTTCAGAATGATCATTATCATCCCAGTGCCAAAGAAAAATCAGGTAACGTGCATTAATGACTACTGCTGGGTGCCTTTTGACACCCATCATTATGAAGTGCTTCGAGAGGTTAGTAATGGCAAACATCCACTCCAGCCTCCCAGATTACCTTGATCCCCTAAAATTCACCTACCATCACAATAGGTCCACAATAGGTATCCTACATTAATCTCCCTAGCCCTACACTTAGCCCTGGAACATCTGGATAACAAAGACACCGACACCAGACTCCTACATATTGACTTTAGCTCAGTTTTCAACATCATATTTTCAGCCAAACCCATGTCCAAACTCTGAGACCTAGGACTCTGCTGCCTGCACTGCAACTGGATTCTTGACTTCCTGAACATAGTCCACAATCAGTAAGGATAAGCAACTCCATCTCCTCCACCATAATCCTCAACACTGGTGCCCTGCAAGGCTGCATACTCAGCCCCTTGCTATACTCCTTATACACTCATGACCATGTGGCCAAATTCAGCTCTAATTCCAATTACAAATTTGCTGATGATACAACCATAGTGGGTTAGATCGCAAACGACAAGACAGAGTACAGGAAAGAAGTAGAGAGCTTAATGGCATGGTGTAAAGTCAACAATCTCTCTCTCAATGGCAGCAAAATGAAGCTGGTCATTGATTTCAGGAAGCAAAGTGGAGGATACACCCCTACCTGTATCAATGGTGCTGAGGCAGAGATGGTTAAAAGCATCAAGATTCTGGGAGTAAATATCACCAACAAACTGTCCTGATCCATCCATGTCAGCACTACGGTCAAGAAAGTACACCAATGCCTCTACTTCCTCAGAAGATTAAGGAAATTCTATATGTCCATAAAATTTCTCAAACTCTTGAACTTTCTTACCTCCTTTAAGATACTCATTAAAAATTGCCTCTTCCACCAGGGTTTTGGTCAATTTGTAACACAGAAGCAGGCCACTTGTCCATAGGTCCATGTATTTACCTCCACATGAATCTCTGCCACCCCTCTTCATCTCCTTCTATCCACATATCCTTTAACTATAGTAAGTTTATCCAGCTTCCCCTTAACAACATCAGGGCGACTGATCTGAGTTGCTCCTTGTGAGAGGTGTTTCATATTCTCACCAGTTTCTGTGCTAAGACCTTTCTTCTGAATTCTATATTTATGGTCTTTAATTCTGAACTCCCACAAGTGTTCCTTTCTGTATTTGTTGTATCAAAAAACTTTGACCTTTCAAAGTCTATCAAGTCCTCTCTCAACTTCTCCTTCCAGAGAAAAGAACTTGAGCCTATTTAGCTTTTCTAATCATTACAACCTGGCACTTCTTGTAAGTTTTTGTACCTTCTCCAGTGCCACCGCATCCTTGTAAAATAAGATGACCAGAATAGTTCAAAGTATTACATGTATTTAAAAGTTTTACCACGTACCACACCAGGAGTGGCATGGTGGCTCAGTGGTTAGCACTGCTGCCTCACAGCACCAGGGACCTGGGTTCAATTCCTACCTTGGGCGACTCTGTGTGGAGTTTGCACATTCTCCCTGTGTCTGCGTGGGTTTCCTCCGGTTTCCTCCCACATTCCAAAAGATGTGCAGGTCAGGTGAATTGGCTATGCTAAATTGCCCATAGTTTAGGTGCATTAGTCAGGGGTAAATGTAGGGAAATGGGTCTGGGTGGATTACTCTTCAGAGGGTCGGTGTGGACTTGTTGGGCCAAAGGGTCTGTTTCCACACGTAGAGAATCTAATCTTAGTTTTTCAATGAGAACCATAGAGCTGTACAGCGTGGAAACAGATCCTTCTGTCCAACTCATCCATGCTGACAACATGTCCTAAATTAATCTAGCCCCATTTGCCAGCATTTGAGCCACATCCCTCTAAACCTTCCTATTCATATACCCAATCAGATGGTTTTCAAATGATATAATTGTACCAGCCTCCACCACTTCCTCTGGCAGCTTATTCCATACATGCACCACTGTCTGCATGAAAATGTTGACCCTTAGGTCCCTTTTATATCTTTCCCCTCTCATCTTAAACATATGCCCTCTAGTTTTCGACTCCCCTATCCTGGAAAAGTGACCTTAACTGTTCACCCTATCCATGCCGCCCATGATTTTATAAACCTCTACAAGGTCACCTCTCAGTTCCCATGCTCCAGGGAAAGTAGCCCTAGCCTATTCAGCCTCTCTCTATTGTTCAAAACCTCCAACCCTGGCAACATCCTTGTAAATCTTTTCTGAGCCCTTTCAAGTTTAACAACATTGTTCCTATAGCAAGGGGACCAGAATAGAATGCAGTATTCCAAAAGTGGCCAAATCAATTTCCTGTACAGGACATCCCAACTCTTATACTCAATGCACTGACCAATAAAGCTGAAAATGTGTTGCTGGAAAAGCGCAGCAGGTCAGGCAGCATCCAAGGAGCAGGAGAATCGATGTTTCGGGCATGATCCCTTCTTCAGGAATTAAGAAGGGCTCATGCCTGAAACGTCGATTCTCCTGCTCCTTGGATGCTGCCTGACCTGCTGCACTTTTCCAACAACACATTTTCAGCTCTGATCTCCAGCATCTGTAGTCCTCACTTTCTCCGCACTGACCAATAAAGGCAAGCATACCAAATGCCTTCTTCATTACCCTGTCTACCTCTGACTCCATTTTCAAGGAACTATGACCCAGCACCCCAAGGTTTCTTCGTTCGGCATCACTCCCCAGGACCTTGCCATTAAATGTACAAGTCCTGCCCTGATTTGCCTTTCCAAAATACAGCACCTCACTATTATCAAAACTAAACTCCATCTGCCATTTCTTGGCCCATCGACCCATCAGATCAAGGTCTTGCTGTATTCTACGATAACCTTTTTCACAATCCACTACACCATCAATTTTGGTGTCATCTGTAAACTTACTAACCATCCCACCTATATTCACATCCAATTCATTTATATAAATGATAAAAAGCAGTGATCCTGCACTGATCCTTGTGGGACACAAGCCTCCAGGCCAAAGCACAACCCTCCACTTCCACTCTCTGTCTCCTACCTTCATACCAATTTTGAATCCAAATGGCTAGCTCTCCCTGGATTCCAAGTGATCTAATATGCCAATCAATTTACCATGCAGAACCTTGTAGAACGCCTTGCTGAAATCTATAAAAACAATGTCCACAGCCCAGCCCTTCATCAATCTTCTTTGTCAATTCTTCAAAAAACTTAATCAAGTTAGTGAGCCACAATTTCCCACGCACAAATCCATATTGACTATCCCTAGTCAGTCCTTGCCTTTCCAAATACATATAGATCCTATTCCTCAGAATCCCCTCCAACCAGTCTATAGTTAAATAATGGCACCACATTTGCCACCCTCCAGTCTTCCGGTATCTCACCCATGACTGTTGATACAATTATCTCAGCAATCACTTCTCTAACTTCCCACAAAGTTCTGAGATATACCTGATCAGGTCCCGGGGATTTATCTGTATATATGTAATATGAACACTTTTCACGATATCACTATTTATTTCTCTGAGTTCTCTAGCTTCCATATCATTCTCCACAGTGAATACTGACGCAAAATACTCATTTAGTATCTCACTCCAACTACCACAGTTCCACACATGGATGGCCTTGTTGAAGTTTAAGAGGCCCTATTCTGTTCCTATTTGCTATTTTGTTCTTAATGTATTTGTACAATCTTTTTGGATGCTCCTTAATCCTATGTGCTAACGCCGTCTAATGTCCCCTTTATGCCCTCCTGATTACCCTTCTGAGTATATTCCTATTGCCCTTATACTCCTCGAGGAATTCTCTCAATCCCAGCTGTCTATACATGCCACATGCCTCCTGCTTTTTCTTGACGAGAACCTCAATTTCTCTAGTCATGCAGCATTCCCTACACCCACCAGCCTTGCCCTTCACACTAACAGGAACATACTGTCTCTGGACTCACATTATCCCATTTTTAAAGGCCTCCCACTTTCCAGCTGTCACCTTACCTACAAATCAGCTTTTGAAAGTTCCTGAAATACCATCAAAATTGGCATTCTTCCAATTTAGAACTTTAACTTTTAGATCAGGTCTATCTTTTGTCATAACTATTTTAGAACTAATAGAATTATGATCACTGGCTCCAAAGTGCTCCCCCATTGACGCCGCAGTAACTTGCCCTGCCTTATCTTCAAAGAGGTCTCTGCATCTAATAATAATGAACTCCAGTGCTTGATATGAAATTGTTATGGCTTTTTAACCAGTGTCACTACCTTATCTCTAATGACCTGTAAATCTGTTAAGAACACTGTGAATCTTTATTCATCTCGCAAAAGGCATGGGAATACCCTCTATGCAACACCTCATTCTGACTTGGAAATATATTGCCATTCCTTCACTGTTGCTTATTTAAGTTCTGGAACTGCCGTCCTCACAGTGAAAGTTTAATGATGCACTTTGCTTTGAGGAAGTGAATGATTGAGGCAGTTCTGTGATGTAGTGTGTGATATGGCAGATACTGGCTGTATTATTGAGCATTACTTATAGAGAGACAAACAACCCAAAAGCATGCGGACCTGTTCCCAGAAGGCACTGCAGTTGGCAGCATTACACCTCTCTAACCCCTGTGGTGACAGTACATGGATGGCAGGCTGCATATTCATTATAGTGATTGATTCCACTGGCTTACAGCACTCAGTGGGTGCCTGGGTACCATAGAGGAGGGGTACTGCTACATCTGTGTAACTGTTGGGGCCTATCCAACACTTATTGCATCTCCCTCAGGCCTCTGCAGTTTCTTATGGGTTTATTTTTGATGGGGGATGGTTGGTGCTCACACCTCTCAAATTCAGCAAGGCAGGCGCTGTGTGAACGACAGATTGAACCTGCGATCCTCACACAAGCTGCTTAAAAAGGCAAATCATAATTTTGTCTTGTGAGATTGAAGTAAGGCTGGCTCAGCACACAGGCTGTGGTCTCAGTCTCAGGCCCAGTCTCAGTCTGCCTTCTGACCAGTGTCGTCTAAGCATCACTAGAACAGTTCCATTACTGAGCCCTGATGAGAAACCCAGCCTCCAGAAACAACACTAAAGGGTCAGAGTGACATTGCCATATGTGGATTGACAGTCTGCAAAAAGTGTCGTGTCAGCAAAGTTCATCAATTCTGTGGGACAGTCCTCTGGACCTTGCCAATTGGCTCTATCTGTGCAAGTGAGAATCATAATCTAATGATCTCTAAATTGGATGACTGTGAATTGATGCATGTTGTGTCTGGGCAGCAGGTCATGTCGAAGATTTTTCTATATGATACTTTCACCTTTCGCAGAAAGATCGAAGAGAAATTCCTGCGTCTTTTTTTTCCTGTTTGTCCATGAGATGTGCGCATTGCTGGCTGAGCCAGCATTTATCATCTCTCAATAATTGTCCAGAGGGCAGTTAAGAATCAACCACATTGCTGTGGGTCTGTATTAGTGAACGAGGTGGGTTTTTATGACAATTGACATTGGTTACATTGTCACCATTAGACTAGCTTTCAATTCAGAGTTTTATTGAAGTCAAATTTCACCAGCTGCTATTGTGGGATTCAAATATGTGTTTCCAAGTCTTTAGACTGGGTCATGGATTAGCCATCCAGTGACATTACCACTATGTCACTGCCTCTACACTGGGGAGATCAAACACAGACTGGGTTACCATTTTGCAGAATATGACCATTCAGACCACCAGCTTCAGTTAACTGTCATTTAATTCTCTATCTTAGCCTCAAAGTAACCTTTTTGTCCTTGTTATACTATTCCACTGTAGCTCAATGCAAGCATTTTACTGACTTCTGAATTCAATATTGAGTTGAGCTATTTTAGATGTAGCCTCTGCCACCATTATGTTCTACGTTTCTTCTTAGGATTATTTTTCTCTCGCTCATGTTTCTTTCTTGTTTCTTTTTCTACCATTTAGATTTGGTAGTGATTCAGGATCCTGCCATTGAAACCTTCTCTAGACACACCTTTTATTTCTTTGCATTTCCCATTCCCCTCCCTTTGATCCTGTAATGTGCAATATTTTCTCATTTAATCTCTACTGTTTTACACCCTGTGACAGGTCTTCCTTTTCATTTGTGAAAAACATGCTACAATCCCAATCTCCAGAAGGACAAAGGCAGAAGGTACATGGGAACATCACCAGCTACACTTTCCCTTCCAACCCACTCAACACCCTGACTTAGAAATATATCACTGTGCCTTCCCTGTTGCTATGTCAAAATCCTGGAACTCCCTCTCTAATGGCATTGTGGGTCAACCTACAGCACATGGACTGCAGCAGTTCAAGAAGGCAGCTCACCCCCACCTTCTCAAGAGGAAATTAGGGATGGACAAATAAATGCTGAACTGTTCAGTGATGCCAATATCCCATCAAGAAATCTTAAAAATTAAAACTTATCATGACTAAATGTCAGCTTGGCCCTGGGCAATTAAAATATTTTTAATCAGTGAAATACTTCCAATAGCCTGAGACATAACCAACAGTCACACATGGACCTGCCCACTCTCTCATCTACATGATATCCCTTCACTGAAATTATCCCTTGACCTCCGTCAGTGTTTTGATGACACTCAGCTCACTTGTACATCACATCGCTCAACTCCACCATCACTTTCTCTGTGATGCCTTACATCACAATACCACAAGTAATACATACTGGAAGAGTCCATACAGCCTCTCAGATCTGCTTTCTCTATTTAATGTGTTCCTGGCTGATCTTGGGCTTTAACACCACATTCTCACCCACTCTCCATATTCCTCAAGTCCCTGAGAGATCAAAAATCTGTTGATTCCAACTTTAAATATATTCAATGTTAGAGCATCCACAGTTTGCAGGAGTAGAAAATTTCAAAGATTCACACATCTTTGAGGGAAGTAATTCCTCCTCATCTTATCCTGAACACTTATCGTGAGACTGTGCTCTATGATCTAGATTCCCAGGCAGCGAAAATAATGTCTCACTGAAGCCCATCCAGAATCTTCTAAATATTAATGACATCAGCTCTCATTTTTCTAAACTCCAAGCAATATGAACCCAATATATTCAGCTTCTCATCATTAGATGACCCTCTCAACTCAGGAACCAATTTGGTGAACTCTTGGTGTACCAAGCTACAAGTCTCTCTTTCCTTAAATATTGAGATCAAATGTGCACACAGTATTCCAGATGTGATCTCATCAAAACCCTGCAAGATTGCAACAAGGCACCCTTACTCCTGTCCTCCAGTCTCCTTACAATGAAGACCAACATGCCATTAGCCCTCCTAATTACTTACAGTACCTGCAAGCAGCCTTTCTGCATAACTCTCTTTGGATGTCGAATTTTGACACCTTTTAAAAATATTCTGCTTTTCTGTTTTTAAGATCAATGTGAATAACCTCACATCTCACCAAATTAGATACCATCTGCCATCTTGATACTCATTCATTAAATCAGGTTGGGATAATTTATTATGTCTTCAACTGTGCATTGCAAACAATAAATGTATTTGATTACAGCCTTACCACTGATTCCACCTCCCACCAGAAAGCATATTGAAACAAACTCCACATCCTACTTATTACCAAGACAAATTATTTCTTTACCATGTTCTGCCTTTGTCCCACTTCTCTCTCCATCTTTAAAAATCTTCTGAAAACATGTTTTTCACAAGCTTCTGGCATGACCATTGCTGCTTCTTCTCCCTATTCCTTTAACTATTTTATTTATTGCATCTTCCCCTCTGCAAGAGTGGGGAGGAAAGTTTTCTGTGTTGAAGATGCTATATAAATGCAAGTGGTGCTTTATTGAGACAAAGAATGCTTACATTAAAATCTGAACAAGAATGTCAGGTGTTGGGCAGAACTAAGGATGTTTGCTGTTGTTGTCCCACTCAGTCAATATTGTGTTAATTGGCTTGTTGCAAACATTCAAGTTTAAGGACTGCTTTATCCTCATTTTTGTTTTACTTTTTGCAGTTTTTTTCCCTAAAGATGGAAAACAGGGGGTTATCACTCAATACAAGATCTCTTTTGATTCTGTGCTGCTCTATCTCCAGAATGATCACAGAAGTCACCAGTTTATGTTAAAGCTTTAATGTCAGTGGTTTGGAAAGGATGATTAGGAGAAAGGAATTTTGAAAATACATACCGAACACAGTGCTGCCTGCCCCTGGTGGACACGTTGGGTGACGGGGGTTGGAACATTGTGAAGATAGAGGACCAGAGAAATGGAGCATCAGTGAATATTTTGGAGTTTTGAATAATCTCCCATTGATTTGACTGTGTGTGCAGTGGGTCTTCTAAAGAGATGAATAAATCAGGCATTGTCCAGGGCAGCAGGATTCTTTGTTGGGAAACAGTGAACTTTGATGTTCTGAGAGTTAGAGTGATAAACGAGAAGAACAAAGCGAGGTCTTTGCTTTAGCTGCACTGCACCATTGCATAATCCACAGACTGGGGAAAGGTTCTGTCCAGGAAGACGCATCACCAGACACTGCTGTCTACAATGAGCAGCAGATTCTTTGCTGCTGGATTCAAATATTATAGATGGAAAGTGACAGATGGGAATAATTCTATAAGTGTCTTTCTCCTGTCCCACATAAATGTACAACAGGTTCCTTCCCCTGGGATCAGGAGTGATTATATTCCAATGGAGTCAGAAAAAGAGACAGATAAAGAAATTATTTTGCCTGTATAACGGTTCAAAAGAAATTTTTGTGGTGTACAATCTTGACCATAAACAAGTCATTCAGTCCCACCCTTGAGCAAGACTCATGGTGTTTGGGAGCCAAACCTGCTGTGGATTTGGGGGCATTGGTACAGAATGCTGTGAGTGTGGCAGCTGTGTGGCCTGTGTGTTTCTGTCACTGAGACCATCAATGTCATTTGCTGTATGGAAGCAGATGGGATGTAGTTGTGATGCCAGCATTGAAATCCGGCTGCTTTAAAATCACTGGGGAGGCTGTAAAGCTGCTGTTTGCAACACGAAGCACCTCCCCCATCAATGCACATAACACACTGACAATAAACAGGAACTCTCACACAAACAGCTCCATTCCAGGAAAAGTGTATCATATCACATCCTGGCCACCACTGAAAGAACAATGCCTGCACACCTACCATTTTTAAAAAAAATTTCATACACTTGAAAGGAAACATTTGCAGGGACCATTACAAGGACCAGAGAATGGTTGTGAAGAGATGCTTTAAGATAATCGGCATCATTATCAGGGCTAGATTGAGGCTGGTACTCAATGGTCAGACACAGGTGACCACTGGACATGGCACACCAGTTGCACCAGTTACCTGCAGAAACCCTAGCTCCAGCATTCACATCCATATACTGTCGTGCTTGACTCTCAATGACACTAACCATTTCACTGCCTGTTAATACAAAACTACATCTGCCATCCAAGGCTAAAGTAATCCAGACAAGTAGAATAAAACAAATCCTAGCTATCATCAGTTCTGAGGAAGGGCCACTTGAACCAAAATGTTAACTTTGATTTCTTTCCGCAGATGCTGTTAGATCTGCTGAGCTTTTCCAGCAATTTCTGTTTTTGCTTCAAAATAAAACAATTGCCAGCTTCCTCTTATTTGTAAAAAGCATCATACCCTCAGCCTGTTTTACTTAACCTGATATGTGTACATTTTCTGTGTACATTCATGAGGTAAAATGCTCCAATTTTCTGCACTACATGCTTTATTCGAGTGTTCCCAACTCCCACAAATTCCTGTAATTTGCAAACTTATATATACAATTCTCTATCACTTATGCCAATCATTGATAAATCCACTTGAAAGCTGAGGCCCCCAGTACAATTCCTTTTAAACACATTTGTCATATCCCTCAAAACAAATATATTCTCCATAATCCCCCAAAACAGAATATATTCTCCATAATTTACAACTTCTTGTCTCTTAACTGCTAACTAATTCCAATCCAATGTCACAAGCTTGCCACCAGTTCAATGTGAATTCATACTAGTGTCACAATCCCCTAAGAATTTGACAACGTAACAAAGAAGGAACAAATCATCACAACACAATCAAAGGAAATCGCTGAATAAGAATTCATTTTTTAACCTTTAAACTATCTGACTTGGAAATATATCGCCATTCCATCAGTTTCACTGGATCAAACTCCTGCATTTATCTCCACAGCAGCATTGTAGGTCTACCTACAGCACATGGGCTGCAGTGGTTCAAGAAGGCAGCTGACCACCACCTTCTCAAGGACAATTAGGGACAGGCAATAATGCTGGACCCAGCCACCAACGTCCGCATTCATGATTGAATAAAAACTAGCAAACTAATGAAAATTGATAAATGGTGAAAGATATTTAAAATAAGCACATAAACTTAAATAGTTGATTAAACAAAAAAGTTTCCCTCACAAACATCGGTCCGTGTGTTCACAGTCTTTCTAACTCAGCCTGTGCTGTTCAAGATCTCACACCTCCCACTCAATTTGTTATGCCCCAGAGTTACATTCATCAGCAATTTGGAGTGCATCTGACCTCCCTCAGCATAGTTACCAATGTAAAGGTACATGCTAACCCTTTCATGGATGTGAGAAGGGCAGGCAAAACCAGCATGTCTTACTTGTTATCAATTGGCCTTGAGAAGGTGGTAGTGAACTGTTTTCTTGAATAATTGCAGCTTTTTGATGTAGGTAAACCCAACAAGTATTGTGGGAAGAGTTGTCAAAGTTTGATTCAGTTAAAGGGCATATTTACAAGTCAGGATGATGTGTAGCTTGTAGAGGAACTTACAGGTTATAAACATTGCAAATGGGAGATTAAAAGTTGAAGCTTTTTATCTTATCCTCCTCAGAACTAGGTTGTAAAAAAACAGACTTGAGAAAAAGCAAATTCATTTAATGCAGAATGAAAAGAGGGTGCTGATTGGTTGGGACATCATTGATATGGAGATACTGCAAAAACAGTTAACTGTCAATCTTCATTCTCAGATCAGGCAGATAGATTCTAATCAGTCAGAATGTTGTCATGGGAATAAAGCAGCATTTAGCTGTTTTCTTGATCCATTTGTTTTAAAAAATGGTGCCATGTCTGTACAAATTTGTTTGGCCTACATGAAACAGGCTCTGCTGTATTTGTATATGTAGTATCAGACTGCAGGCCCAGTTGATGTTCTTGAATTGATTTCTGGTGCAGTTATCAACATGACCTGGGTTACTTAATAAGTGATGTACAATAACACAATCACATCTAATGGTAGATATACTTTTCTGAGATTTGCATGCACTGACTTTCTTCAATGGTAAGATCATTTACCTCCTACCCCTTGCACATGGCTGGTATGTCGGTGACAGATTTACAATATTTCAATCCACAGTCACATACAGCTTCATAAACTCCACTCTGTGCTCAAACTTCCTACTGAATGAAATGATCAAAGTGGTGGATGGGATTACGATTCTTCACTATTGATTGACTTTCTTCAAAAGCGGCTCTGTCACAGCTTACTTCAACAACTGTCCATGTTCTAGTTGTTCACCTTCCTTTTCTGCAATTATATTCCTTTGGAAAGAACTATCCTGTTTAAGAATCTTTTGGAATTGTCAAAGGATCCAGAGGTTCTATGAAGAACAAAATAAGTAGAAACCTGTTGTGAGCTGGAATGTGCTACCTGAGGATGGTCAAAACAGATTCATAGAAACCTTTGAAAGAGAAGTAACTGAGAGGAACTTCCAGGGCCATAGGGAAAGAGCAGGGAAGTGTTGCTAACTGAATAGCTGATTCAAAAAACAACATACTGGCAAAATATTTTCCTTCTGTTCTGTATTGTTATTTAATTCTGATAATCCATTTACAAATCCACATTGACTCCTTCTACTCAACTCAAATTTCTACAAGTGCTCAAAGTCCTGTCTTCACATTTAGGATACCCTCTATTATGTTATTTGGCACTACCACTGTATGGTACAGAGGGAGAGATTTTTAACAAATCTAGCAAATCCAGATTGGGCATGCATATATGCCAGTCCACTGTTCACACTAAGCAAGGCAATCAATTTTAGTTCAATGAAGAGTACAGGAGCAGCACTAGGCATTCCTAAAAAGGAAGCATCAACCCAGTGATGCTTCTTAGCAGGATTACCTACGTGACAAATATTTGAAGTAGCTTGTGATAGTCAGGCTAAATACTTCCACAACTAACAGATTATGTCTAAACTCTGTAGTCATGAATGGACTGGAGGAGGAGGCTCCGGAAATACCCCCATGCTCAATGATGGGAGACCTGGCCTGTCAGTTCAAAATGTAAATCTGATTCTGAAACATTTACAAGAATCTTTAGCCAGAAGCGCCAATTGGATGATCCATTTTGGCTTCCTCCTGTAGTCCCAAGCATCATAATGGTATCTTGATCACAGACAATCAGTGCATGAATGAACAATGAGCCTTGCCTCTAAACCTCCTGCCAAACCCAAGAGCATGCCCCACATCATTTATCTTTGTTCTGCCTTCTATGTGATCCTGGGACTTTGGGAGAGTGGAGATTCCGACAGTAGCCACTGCTTCCTTTGTGGCAGTGAGCACAAATGCTGATTGGTCAGAGATCTTGGTTCCAGGGGAGGGCCCATTGGTGTTCTCAGTACTGCCTGATTGATGCCTGTTGGGTTTTTTCTGAAGTCTGCAGTGTGGTCTGTCTCCAGCTCACAGGCAAGGCCCCCATCACCTCAACAAGATTCTGCCCCTTCACTATGATTCTCTGTCCACAGATCCTGCCAAACCTGCTGAGTTTCTCCCACATTTTTTGTTTTAATCACAGATTTCCAGCATTCACAGTAATTTGTTTTTGTTTTCTCTAGTTTTGTTAGGTTCCTTGGATGAGAGAGTTGTCCAATGACAAGAGGCTGAGTAAACAGGCTTTATATTCCCTGGAATTTTGTAAAATGAAAGATCATCTTATTGAAACATAAAAGATTCTAAAGGGGCTTGACTGGGTCAACACATTGAGGTTGTTTCTCAGACTGGGGAAGAGAGTATTCAGCAAAGCATTGAAGAATGAATAGACAGAGTTTTAGTCTCTCAGGGACTTGAGGTATAGAAGGAGTGGGTGAGTAATTGGAATTGAGGCAGAAGATCAGCCAGGATTGTGTTGAATGATGAAGTGGGCTCCAGGGGGCTAATGTTCTTCATGTTCTGGGCTGAAAGCTATCAGGTACTGGAGCTTTGTCAATTTGAAATCTCATTATTTTTACTTAATCCATTTGAAACCCTATTTTGATTCCAACAAATTCCTCCTTTCCATTTGTTTTAAATTTTGTAGTGCCTGTCCGAAGGTTTGTATTCTGAAGCTGAGCCAATTATTTTCACTCTCTCTTGCTCAGAGCTACAGAGACAAACCAACTGATCCCCAGTCAGGAACGTTAACCTGGAACATCCAACATTAACCAGCAATGCCATTGTTAGGTGGAGATGTGGCTTGTTAATACAAATACATATGTGTTCAGCATCCATCCCCCAACCCATGTTGTCAGAGCAGAAGAAAGACAGAGGGAATATATTGTTTCAACACAAGGGTTATAACAAGCTGAGATCATCACTTCAATATTTTTTAAAAGCTGCATAAGATTTAAACAAGCCCAGAAAGGAGTCACAAATCTGATGCTTTATGGTCACATTGTAGATAGCTTTTAGAAGTCACCTTTAAATGTTTTATAATCATCTAAAAAAAGATTGCTTGTTGAAAACAGATGTTGTGGAATGCCAGTTACAAATCTGCATCCTGTCTGCATTGCCCCTGGCACACGATTGGCACAGAGGGTGTTTGGTGATATTGATGTCCCCTATTCCCAGCTTTTAATTGTAGTGGATGCATTGAGGAACCTGGTTGGGGGGTGTAGCCTCTGCCAATTCTCGATTGCCTGGTTACTGCAGCATCCAAATTGTCATTGTATGTGGCAATTTGATTTATTTATATACATGAGTGTGATCTCATTGAGAGTGAGTCCTGCTCTACTGACGATCAAAATTCTCCTTCACTTGCTATCTGACAACGTAACATTATGTTTAAATGGCTATTGGAGACAGGGAGCCTGGTTTTGCAGATAAAATAAACAAGTTAAATCAGTCAGTGTAACAACATTGAGAATTTTGGAAGCTGGCCCAAGTGAAGAACCTACAGCCATTCTAGTTGTTTCATGAACCTGTGAATGGTTAAATCCTTAACTCTTACCCCGGTGGGAGCTGGTGGCTGTGTAGCGGTGATGACTATTAATCCAGTGAATGTTCTGGGGACACAGGTTTGTATTTTACCACAGTATGTGGTGGAATTTAAATTGAGTTGATAAATCTGGAAGTGAAAGCTAGTCTCTTTATCATCAGGGTGGTTAGCACTGCTGCCTCACAACACCAGGGACCTGGGTTCGATTTCACCTTTGGGCACCTGCCCATCAGATCCATTCTTCTCCCCTATCCCGTTGGTGCTCCAGTTTCATCCCATAGTCCAAAGATGTGCAGGTTAGTTGGATTGGCTATCCGAAATTGCCCATAATGTTGGAGAGAAAGTGAGGTCTGCAGATGCTGGAGATCAGAGCTGGAAATGTGTTGCTGGAAAAGCGGGGAATAGGAGCATCGACGTTTCGGGCATAAGCCTGAAGAAGGGCTTATGCCCGAAACGTCGATTCTCCTATTCCCCTGGATGCTGCCTGACCTGCTGCGCTTTTCCAGCAACACATTTCCTGCCCATAATGTAGGCAGGGATGTAGAGGGTAGGTAGACTAGCCATGAAAAATGCAGGGTTACAGGGATGGGTCTGAGTGGGATGCTCTTCGGAGGGTCGGTGTGGACTTGATGGGCCAAATAGCCCGCTTCGACGCTGTCGGGATTCTGTGAAACTATTATCTTTAAACAAACACAGAAAGTGCTGGAGAAACTCAGCAGGTTTGGCAGCATCTGTGGAGAGCTGAAAATGTGTTGCTGGAAAAGCGCAGCATAAGCCTTCAAGAAGGGCTTATGCCCGAAACGTCGATTCTCCTGTTCCCTGGATGCTGCCTGACCTGCTGCACTTTTCCAGCAACACATTTTCAGTTCTGATCTCCAGCATCTGCAGACCTCACTTTCTCCTCAAAGCATCTGTGGAGAGAGCAACGGAGTTAATACTTTGAGTTCGACAGGACTTCTTTAGAATTTCAGTGCACTTTTATTTGAATTCTTGTCATTTGCTTTTTAAATAAAACGTCCCTTAGTTCACTGATGTCTTCCGGGAAGGAAATCTGCCGTCCTTACCTGCACTGGTCAATTTATACCTGCACTGGTCAATTTATACCTGCACTGGTCAATTTATAGCTCTAATTGGGGTGACCCCGAAATGACTCTGAAATGGCCATTCAATCAGCTTGCAAGTTAATTCTAGGTCGATTCGGATGGGACAGAAATGTTGGCCTTGCCACATTCCATAAAAGAATTAGAAACAGCTACAAGACCAATCTCGGTGCGTCTCTGTGTTTCAAAGTTCAATAACAAAGACATCACAGACACAGGTCATTATTAATCCCGTCAATCCGAAATTATTCTACCCTTTCGCGCTGGATTCCAGCGAATTAAAACTTGAAGCCGCTCACAACGGTATTCTCAATTTGCGACAATTTTATTTCAAACGAACTCTGTGATGGAAGCCATGAGAATAAAGCCCGAGATAATCGGAGGCTGTGACTCTGACAGTGACACACAGAGAGAGAGAAACAGAGACAGAGAGAGACGAAGAGAGAGACAGACAGACAGAGGGAGAGAAACAGAGACAGAGAGATACAGAGACAGAGGGAGAGAGTGCTGGAGAAACTCAGCAGCTCTGGCGGCATCGATAGAGAGAGAGGAACCCAGTTCCCATTTCCCAGCGCGACATCACTCTGGAAACAGTGAACGGAGTGAGGGCAGTCTCTGGGATCTGCTCTGGTTCCTGTGTTTAAACTTCAGGTAAACTAGGAGAGGAATACGCTGGGATGGACCCGGGGTAACTGCTTTGCAGATTGTCAGCGGTTTTGATGGAGAAGGGAACGGAACTGGCCAAAGGGCAACACACCTCAGAAGGAAGAGACGCCTCAGTGAAAAGGAACCGAGAATAACTGCACAGCGGAACGGAGAAAATACAATGTACCAGAAACAGAAGGTGCTGCAGAAAATCAGCAGGTCCGGCAGCGTCTGTGAAGAGAGAGAGAGAGAGACAGAGACAAGAGACGGTGTTAATGTTTCAGTTCTGGTCTGACTGGGGTCTGGAACAATGCAATGTAACTCAGAGTAAATACAAAGACCGGGAGTACAGACGGTCATATCTCCCGAATTCAATGGTTTTGATGAATGTTTCCATGCTGTACATCTCTATGACTATGACTCTATGACTCGAAATGTTAACTCTGCTTTCTTCCCACGGCTGCTGCCACACATGCTGAGTTTCGCCAGTAATTTCTGTTTTTGTTCCTATTCAGTGGTTCAGAGGCGCCTTTGTTTGTTTGTAATTAGTTTTTAAGAACTTGCAGGATTTGTAAACAGTAGCCACGGCGCCTCTGTAAACTGAGGTCATACAGCGACCGGAACCGATCTAACAGGAAAACAGTGAATGATTAAAATTCGGAACCCTCTTCACCGAATAGTTGAATGGTGCTGGCGGCTGTGTAGCTAATACAACTTGTCTTCCATCTCCAGGTCCTGGGAGATGGAAAAAGCTTGTACAACTTTCTCTCCCTCTGTCACTCTCTGTCTACATCTCTCTGCTGTTTCCTGTTCCTCTCACATGCTCTGACCTTTACTATCTCCCTCATCCTGTCTCCGGCTCCTAATATTTATCCTGCTATTGTTTGTCTTTCTTTCTAAAGAATGTTGAGGATGAACACCGCAGCGCCTCTGCTCCCACACTCTGTTCGCTTTTGGCTGCTCTGGTGAGTCCGTGGTAGCGGTTTGCCAAGTGAGAGAGCAGTCGCTCACCTCTGGCCCTAACACCCCCGGAAGGACGGGGTGTCCTGCCTTTGGTTCCCTGACTGAAGCATCACTGGCTGGAGTCAATACTGGCGTCACAATCCCTGCCTGGAAACACGCGGAAATATTTAGTCCTGTGTTGAAATCTAAGACCGGCCTCAGGCACATTGCATTCAGTAATTCCCAACAGGTTACTCGTGGGAAATAATCCCGGGCCGGATCCCTGCTCCCGGATTCTCGAACCGAACACAACGGTCCTGGGTAAAAGCCCGGCTCCTGTCTGGCTGATGGTCACTCCTTTCTGGAGTGTATGTGAGGCAGGTCAGCGGGGGAAGCGTGGGACGCACAGGGCTAGGGAAAAGGACAAAAAGCAAGTGTAATCAAAGCTCCAGCACTGACAGAAGACCAGAACTAAAAGGCTGAGATTTCACCGAAAGCACATGGTCGTTAGGCACCGGCTCAAAAGATTGAAGCTGAATAATAAACAGCATTTTTAACATTTTTGTTTGAAAAACGATAGCATTCTTTAAATTCGTCTCCTGCAATCAGGATTCTGCAGTTATCTCTGAGCCGGCAGTCAGCATCAGGTGGGAATCTCTCTGGCTGGTACCTTTAACTCAAACACAAGAATAATTTGCAAAATTTTTGTTTTAAAAACTTGACATTTAGCAATGTAATTGGTTATTTTTTTAAAGAAAGTAATGACATTTATGATGAGCCCCGATTAAGAACGCGGGTTAGGCTGAGCAGAAATTCCGGGTTGGAGCAGGAAGCTTCCGATATCCTTTTTATCGAAAAGCGAATGGAAAACGGAACAAAACCAGAATTAGGTGCTTGTAAAAACAGATCATCAGACGGGCTTTAGAGAATGGGACTGATGGTGAGGGTTAACAAGTGTGTTTCGGGGTAAGTGTGAGAGTTTTTTTCTGAAAAGGGCGCAATTTGAAGCGGTGGGATTCGGTGAAACGGGTTTGAGTCGGAGTTGGGTCTCCTCCAGTGAGCCCGAGACAATGGGAGGTGGAGCGGGAGTGGGGGATGGGGTGGGTTCAAGGATTATGTTGGGGAAAGGGGGCAGGTTGCGAGGTGATCGAAAGGATTGCCCCGATTTAAAGGGAAGGATTGAAATGTGTGCATTGGGAAACGGGAGGTCAGTGAGGGAGGTGGGGGCGCAGGGAGGGGGCTGAAGACCACAACGAAAATATAGTGGACAAAAGACAGGGCTGAGAGATAATATTTTCTAATCAACTAATTATAGAAGTGCACACCCCTGGAGTAGGTGGGAGTTAAACCTACGTCTACCTAGCTCAGAGGCAAGGACAATACCACTGTGACACAGAAGCCGTTTGGGAACCAGAGATTCCCAGAGGTGTTCAGGTGAATGTCTTTCATCCTGAGGTCACAGAGAATCTTGGAACAGACTGTGATTGAACACGGGAACTGTCCCGGGAGGAGACGGGATTTGAGGGGGGTGCGGGGGTTGACATTGGGGTTTCGAGTCTGAGTTTGTGGCGAGCAGGAACACCGCTGTGGAGGGATTTGCGAGATGAGAAGACTCGGACGTTTGTAAAGGAGAGTTGTGGTGGGATGGTCGCGCTGGTGGACCTGAGCTTTTTGTTAATCTTGTGGAGGGATAGGTTTTTAAATGAAGAAAGTGCCACGGTTAGAGTCCGGACACTTTGGAAGTGTTTGGATGAATAAGAGGAAAGGTGATCTCGACCCTCCGTCGATGCACAGACGAAGTTCAAATACGTCAGGGTCTAACGCCGACCCACACCCTGACTTCTCGCTCATACTTCAGGAAGGTCGGTATTATATCTCCGCTGCATTGAACGGTGACTGACTATCATTGCTATGGAAATGCTATTTTTGCGGAACAATTTCTAAACAGATTTGAAGCATCCAGTTCCGTTCCAATTAAATCGAATCAGACAAATTATTCTAATAAATGTAGAGTCGCCCGATGTTACAAACTCGACTGTTTAAATAACGAAAACAAATAATCAAAATGGTTCATTAACATTGTAGAAATGTTTGACAATCTCAGTAAAATGAATCGAAACAGTTAGTTGAATATTGGATGATTTGAATATCAGTGTCAGACTCTGGGGGAGAGAGTGAAGAGCTCATCACATCTTCAGCAAGGCCTCGCTCTCTCTCAAACATTCCGATCGAATCTTGGGGAATTCGAGTAAAATTAAAGCATGAAAACATCCCCCCACCCTCCCCAGCACCACACCCGCTAACCCCAACCCTCTCCCTTCTCCTTCCCAAACCCCCAGATTCATCGAGAGGCGCCTGGTAGCTCCAGCACAAACCAAACCAGGCTAAACCACCGGCTGAGTTTGAACAGAACTCCCGGGTTTTTTCTCCAGCTGGAGAATCGGTCTATTCCTCTGGGATAGAGTTGGGAGTATTCCGCATTCCGGCAACCGGTGGGATTAATCATCGACTTCCTGAAGTCCACCACTTCCTTTGAAAAGGAATCCCAGCAGCAAATACCAACGAGGACTCGCGAAATGGTGGGCAATGGAAATGAGAGCGAGGAACAAGCAGCGACTTCAGATCAGGTTTTATTCATTAGGAAGCACAGTGGTAAATTCCGATCTTAGAAAATATCAGAATTAATAGCAGAAAATTCCAAACTCAGGAACATGACAAACACCAATCACACGAAGCACAGATCCCTCGAACTTTACACCTTTATAATTAAGGCAAGAAAGCAGATTCATATCAAACCAATTGGATACTTAATCAACCCTTTCAGAAAACAAAATCCACAGGCTCGTGTCCAATGGATGTTCAAGAGGTTTCTTCACTGAAACCAAACGCCAAAGGAAATGTTTTAAACAGTAATTACACAAAACTTATCCTCTCCGTATTAAGTTAAATGTGGTTTCCAATGAGAACTCGGACGTTTTGTCCGTTGTCGCTCTGAACTGAGGAACACTATTGCTTCACTCACTCTCTCACAGAGACACCACACACCTTCCGAGAAATTCCCTCTCGTTATTTCGCGCAGATTCGCCGACATGTTTGGAGAAATGGCGAACAGAGAAATTCGATCGGATATTGGTCATTTCCTGATCAGAGTCACTGAAACAACAGGCTTTCCGAATTCAGAGCTACACCTGGGCCAGAGATTGGCTCCCATTGTAAACCACACTGACTGGAGAGAATTTCACAGGAACCCACAGCAGCCAAATAACATGCAAGACACAAAACACAACTCCACTAAACATGGTCTGTGCAAAATTTAGCTGTAAACATATTTAAGTGCATAATCCTGTAATATTTATACACGTTAAATAATATATACAGTTAAAATAGAAACCTGGTTCGAAGCGACAGTCATCTACAACATCAGAGATCCTTGTATTTTTTTTACATGGATTGGAATAACACCATCAGTGACTCAGTGAGAATATTTACCCGTGAGTCCGGCTGTGTTCCCCTGCCCTCTGCCACTCTCTGAGTGCACCTGCCAATCAGTCCCATACTAGCTGCGGTCCAGCCTGGGAAGACTCCCACCTTCCAGAGCAGTTCCCTTGACATTGGCCTCACTGAACTGGGGACAATCCTCACTTCCCACCACCCGCCCTCCTCCATTTTGTTGCTGAGGCCTCGGCCCCATCCCTGCCACAATACTTCTCATGTCAAATGTCACCTTGTCTAAATTTTCGTTCGTTTTGATAAACTGTGTGTAAAAATTATTGATTGTCCGGACCGTATTTCCTCCGAGTGGTCAGCCTCTGATTCACCGAACCCGACATTTAATCAAATTATTCAAGTGTAGAGTTTTACATGTCCTATCGAAACAGCGAATTAAAACCGGAATATCCGACTTTCCGCTTCTTCAACGATTTTAAGAAGAC
The DNA here is from genome assembly GCF_004010195.1 of Chiloscyllium plagiosum. Taxonomy (NCBI): domain Eukaryota; kingdom Metazoa; phylum Chordata; class Chondrichthyes; order Orectolobiformes; family Hemiscylliidae; genus Chiloscyllium; species Chiloscyllium plagiosum. Next base: position 243,094 of record NC_057742.1, read on the forward strand.
TTTTCGAGTCAGTTTGAATTCAGCGCGGTGTGGGGGCCAGGCGCTATCTATAAAATCTCCTACATTCGGAATTTTAGGGATGTGTGTAACCGAGTTACCAATAACAGGTTTTTTTTACATTTTTGTCACTGTCACTCTCGGAGATTGAAGCACCGCGGAGCAGCCCGATTCCTCCTTTTCCCGAACTGTGTCGTTGCAACATCGGGGAGAGTTACAGAATGGAGATGAGACTAACCGGAGAATGCTCGGGAACGGCAACACACCGGGGCGACAGCAATGGCGTGACAATAACGTTGGAAGGAACATGTTACTTCGGAGTGAAACTGGAGTTTTCTCCCTCCCTCTCTGCCCTGGCTGCACTATGTCCTATACCATTCCGTTTTCCTCCGCACCTCCCACCCCCTCCCTCCCTTCCTCCCCTCATCTTTCTGTCTCTCCCTGTCCACATACATTGAACAGCCGCAGGAATTAAACCCAAATACAATAACAATGTTCTCAGTTGAGAGAAGACGGCAAACAACAGGAAGGAAACAGAACCGAGGAGAGAGAGAGATGAAAGAGAAAGAGCGAAAAACTGACGGACATGGGGAGAGAGGGAAAGGGACGCGTACAGAAAGCGAAGTAAGAGAGAATGCGACGAGGAAATGGTTATTTCCAACCCACAAAATAAATTTGCAACCGTGCAGTTGTGAATTTCTAACTCTTGACTGGTCCCAACGACACTGACCTCACACACACACTGAACTCTCTCTCACACTGATCTCTCTCACACACTAACCCCTCTCTCACACTGATCCCTCTCACACACTGAACTCTCTCTCACACTGATCCCTCTCACACACTAACCCCTCTCTCACACTGATCCCTCTCACACACTGAACTCTCTCTCACACTGATCCCTCTCACACACTAACCCCTCTCTCACAGACTAACTCCTCTCTCACACACTGATCCCTCTCTCTCATACTTATCCCCTCTCTCACACATTGATCCCTCTCTCACACACCGGCCCCTCTCTCACACACTGATCCCTCTCTCACACACTGACCCCTCTCTTACACACTGACTCCTCTCACACCGTTTCTCGGTCTCACTCATTTACTCTGTGGTTGGGACTGAGATTTCAATTTCCTGACCCCGGTTTAGGTTCCAGTTTCGCTCTCGGTTGATTCCGGGTTTGCTATCATTTCCCCAAAAACATTTTCATTCGGGAGTCTCATTATTTTTGCGACACTAACTTGCTCGGGTCTGGGACACTCAGCTCCCCGCTCCTTTCCTGCTGGAACTGCCAGACCCCACACTGTCTCCCAGAATTGCCCGGTCTAATCCCAGCAGCCCGAGCTGGTCTCCTTATGTGTCGTCTCCGATAGATTGAGGCGAGGTTGAGATTGAAACTGATTTCCCGGAACGACAACACTTCCTTCCCTCTCTTCCCTTCACCCCCACCCAATGCCATTCTGTTCAGTAAAACCCCAGAGCAGCAGAGTGACGATTAAGGAACCGAATTGAAATGGAGGGGTGGGGGATGGGGGTGGAATATGTTCCTGAGAATGACCTTGAACTGAAAGCGGTGGAGATGAAGGGGAAAGATGTTTAAGGTGAAGCAATGATTTATGGGGCTGACGGGGGTCAGAGGTGGGCAGGAATGTGCCTCTTTAGTTTCCCAGTCAAGGTGTTTTAACCACTTGTTCCGAAAAGAGTCAGATCCCTGTGGATCCCTCGCAGACTGAGACCTATTTAAAAGGAGATCCACAAAGGATCCCCGACAATCTCTCGGATGGTAGCGGGACGATAGGAAACTGTTCATTTTGTTTCGAATTGACGCAAAAAAACAGGAATTTCTGGGTGTTAGCGCATTAGAAAACGCTCTCACTTTTTAAATATTCCTTTTGCATAATAAGTTTGCTCTTCAAACATTTTACAAAACAAAACAATTTGTAACAAAAGTCTTTTCACAAATAGAAACTCTTGTAGCAGTTCCTGGAAAATAAATAGAACTTTTATGAAATATCGGAAGAAATGGACTTGAAAGACCAGTTACCGAGTTCAGGAGTCAGTGCTAAAGGCTGGTTGGTCCAAATCACACAGGAACAGGAGGAGGCCATTCGGCCCTGAAGCCTGTTCTAGGTTCAACTCCATCCGACAGGACCTTAATGTTTACTTGCATAGATTTTCCGTTATTGCTTTTCACTGGCGATTGTCCGCCGCACCGTCTCCAGCCACATTGTTATAACCAAATCTTTAATGTGGAGATCAGAGACCGTGGGACAGCCAACGACGAGTTTATTCCAGGAGAGCAGAGGTGAAGATCTCATCCATCCGGAGGATGAGAGAGAGTGAAGATAGCATCCGTCCCCTCGGACACCGAGCATTCCACAGACAGACTCACAATCGACTTTCTGTGTCCAAGGTGCAGGCTCCGCTCTCTCTCTCTCTATCAGTCTGGTCGGTGTCTGTGTCTCTGTCCGTCTCTCTCTCTCTCTCTGTCTGTCTCTCCTTCGCTCAGGGTGGTCTCTTTCTGGGGGTGAGTCTGTCGCTGGAGCAAAGCCACTCAGTCACATCCCTTCGCTGGCCAAAGTCACTGGGAACTTGTCTACAGTTAATTGTGGAAAAACGCGTTCAGTTCCTCGTAGACTGCAGTCCTATCGTGGTGAATGTGGGAATCATAGGCAGTTAGGCTGTCCGAGTGCAGACCGGGCCGGAGTAGCAGCCCATGGGCAGCTCCTCGGGAGCTGGGCATTGCCGAATAGTGCATGGTGTAGTGATAATTCTTCTCGTGCTCCGGGGGCGACTCCGGCTTCAGGGAGTAGGAGCCGCCGTTCGTGCAGAGAGAAGGGCTCAGGGAACCTTCCAGCTCGGAGCCCGGGTATTCAGGAGAGCCGTTCCCATACAGGTGTTGCTCATAGCCCCCACAGTAAGAGTGGGAGCGCAGTGGGTGGCTGCTGGTACCAGCCCCAGCCTGGCACTGTGGGCTCGGCAGCCGGGCACATTGGTACGGGTATGGGTGCATGGCGAAGGTGGAAGTGGGCGGCTGCAGACGGCCGGGCTCTGCGGTCTGTTCGCTGAGGAAGTTGCGGGAGTTGAGCTGTAAGCAGCCAGCCACCAGGTTGGTAGTCGGCTGGGATAGGCCTTTACACAGAGTCTGCACATAGGACACAAGGTCCGGCCTCTTGCCCGACCGCAGGATCTCCGACAGAGCCCAGATGTAGTTCTTCGCCAAGCGCAGAGTTTCTATTTTGGAAAGTTTTTGCGTTTTTGAGTAACACGGAACAACTTTGCGGAGATTGTCCAGGGCGGAGTTCAGGTCGTGCATGCGGTTTCTCTCCCGGGTGTTCGCCTTCTGGCGCCTCAGCTTGAAGCGCTCCAGTCTCGCCTTGGTCATCTTCCTCCTTTTCGGGCCCCGCTTCCTGGGTCGGGTCCCATTCTCCTCCTCTTCCTCCACCTCCTCTTCCTCCTCATCTTCATCCTCCTCCTCCATCCCGGTTTCTGCCTCTTCATTGTCCTGGGCCACACTCACCGAGTCCTCAGCCTGACTGTCCTGAGGGTCACAGCTCTCGCTATTGCGTTCCTCCCTCAGTTTCTCTTCATCGCTCTCACTGTCCTCCACCCAGGCGGGGTATTTGTGAGCCTCGGGCATGAGGTTTGAGTCACTGAAGAGCCGGGCCAACATGCTGCCTGTCAGAAACGGGAGGCACAGAGAATTACAACCTCACTCACTCTCCGCCAGGCTCCCTCCACCCAGCTCCCTCGCCCCGATCTCACTCTCCGCCCGGCTCCCTCAGCCCGACTCACTCAACCCAGATCCCTCAGCCAGGCTCTGTCAACCCCCCCCCCCCCACCCTCAGCCCGGATCCCTCCGCCCAGCTCCCTCCGCTCGCGGTCACTAAAGCCCTCAACCAAAAGCTTAAAGCCGCTTCTTACCGATATCCCGGGAAGAGGGCGGCGTGAAGAGACGGTCAAACGACCCCAGGACATTTGCAGACGCTCTAAGTTGGAGCAACCAGGCCTCAGTCCGGCTCTCTGGGAGCTCTCTCCCCGGGACACGCACATCCCGGGCTGTGCGGTTCCAGTCTCTGAGTGCTTTCCCCACTCCCGGCTCCTCTCTACATTCCCAACCCGAATGGGCTTGGTGGGGGAGGGGTTGGTGGGGGTGATTGGGGGCTTGTTTGCGGGGATAGGGGCCCTGTTAATCCCGGGTCTGGAACGAGTATATCTCTGGTTAACGGGAATGGCCGAAAGGCTGTGGTAAGGTGTGAAGGTGGTGGTTGGATTGTGGCAGAGGGAACTTTACAACAGCTTCCAGACACTGACATTGTGAACATGTCGGGGATGATTCCATCATCGGAAATCGCTAGTTTTATGGCGTTAATTTCAGCCTCTCTCGGAATGTCTCCTTGACCAGATTTCAGATTTAATTTGACAAATTTATAAAAACGCTTCGATTTTCAGGGATTTGTGTTGTATACAGTTTCAATATATTCACGCTCGCGTTTGCTAAATTCTGAAAATGAAATCGTTCATCATTTCTTCTGGAAAGAATTGTAAAACCCTGGGAGACAAATTAACCTCAAGGAATGAAGCGAATTGCGGCGTCAGCTCTTTCTCCGGAGCAGAGTGATCCCGCTCTGTCCTGTCCCCGGGGCTCGTTCAACTTCACCCGCAGGAAACTTAGCAACTTGCACCCTTGAAATGAATGTGTAATTCCTTCTCAAAATCAAATGAACGGAGCGGAGGTGTTGAGGGAGGCGGCTCTCCCGTTTGATTGAAGGGCTTGGGGACTTGGGGAAAATGAGAATTCCGAGCTGGCTTGTTAAAATTTTCACCAAAAGCGGCTGCCGTTCGCTCACGATCCGTTTAAACAAATTCTATCTCCTCACAAAAATCTTGTTGACCGCTTGCTGGCTGCAAGTCTCTAAGTTTTAGTGAGACCTGAGCGGAATGGGGGAGGGGGGATGTCGGTGTGAAATTGCATCCCCCGAACTCCGTTCCCCTCCCCCCCCCCCCCCCTCGCCCCCTTCCCCAATGAGCCCCTTCCTTACCTGCTGCCCTCAGCCGAGCCTTAGCTCATTGTTCAGAGGGACCTCCTTCTGGGATTCGCTGCTTTCTGGAGGCTCTGGGCAAAGCCTCTCATCGGCTCAATCTATCGACAAGGAGGAGAGTGGCACCTTCACCAAACTGCGGTACCCGCTCTGATGCCAGGCCATATGGTAGCACGTCATTGGCAGCAGCATCACATGAGCGGGCGGTGATTGACATGCGGCTGTGAGCGGCCTGTCTCCCGGGACACAGGGGGCTTGTACTGACCATCTGTCAGCGCCTCATCCCGGAGCCGGCACCGGGGGCCGGGACTGGGGGGGTGGGGGGAACACACGGACACCCCCCCTCCTCCCCAGACCCTCGCCCCCCTCCCCACCCACACACACACTCCGAATGTCTCGTCGTTCCTTTTTTACGCAGAAAAGTTAATGGCTAACGTTTCTGAGAAACGAAATGTTCTCAATGAATCATTTCCGATCGGTTCCCACACAAGCCCCGGGCCGTGACAGCACGACATGCTGCTGTTGCCTTTCCCCTGGACCAGGCAGGCACGCTGCTGCTACCGTCTCTCCCTCCCCGCCTCTCTCTCTCACTCTCCTCCCATCTCTCCCCCCCATCTCTCCCCCCGATCTCTCCCTCTCCCTTATTACTATTCATTTTATATTTTCATATTACAGTTTTTCTCCTGTTTTTTTATTGGACATTCACCTGTACATCCCTTGGTATGAGATTAAAGCTAGAGAAGTGTATCTGAAGCAAATGGTGGGTTCAGAGGCTCACAGAATAGAATTCATCAAATGGTTATGGCAGAGAAGTCTCTTTCCCATCCCCCCTCTCTCTCCTCTCTCTCTCTCTCGGAGTTTCCCGGCCATTCCTTCAAACAAAAAGCCACCGCTTTGGACGGTGCTGCGCCCCACATACCCGCGGTACCCAGTCCCCAACATGCTGCTCCTAACGTACGCCACATTTACCCCATGTTTTCAGTCTTTTCTCGAAATAGACTGAGCCCATTCTTTCAGAATTTCCACTGGAAACTCAAATCAACGCCTGAGAAGTTGGATTGACCCCGTGCATTTTGTAATTCAAAGAAAAAAATTAACACTGGGCACTGAGGATGCTGCAAACCTGATAGAAAAAGCGAAGCTGCTGGAAGTACTGAGTAGGTCAGAAAATGACTTTCCTCGTCCTAAACAAACACATTGATCTTTAATTGAAGCAATTGTACAGATCTCCAGCTATTTACGCTATATTCCCGAGTTCCCGAACACCCGCATTGCTCCTGTATTTAACCCATCATCCAATATTTATTCCACCTTACTTCACTCCTTCACGGGACTGAGCCCAGCATTTATCGCATTTATTGCCTGTCCCTAGTTGCCCCTTGAGGAGGGTGGGGGTGAGCTGCCTTCTTGAACCGCTGCAGTCCACAATGCCCTTAGGGAGGGAATTCCAGGATTTTGACCCAGTGACAGTAAAGGAACGGCGTTGGTATTCCCATGTATCTGCTGCTGTTGTCCTTCTAGATGGAAGTGATCGTGAGGTTTTGGAAGGTGCTGTCTGAGGAACCTTGGCAAATTTCTGCAGTGCATCTAGTGGATGGTACATGCTGCTACTACTGAGCATCTGTGGTGGAGGGAGTAGATGTTTGTGGATGTGATACCAATCAAGCCGCTGCTTTGTCCTGGATGGTGTCAAGCTTCTTGAATGTTGTTGGTGCTGCCCCCATCCAGGCAAGTGGGAAGTATTCCATCACATTCCTGACTTGTGCCTTGTAGATGTGGACAGGCTTTAGGGAGTCAGGAGGTGAGCTATTCACTTCTAGATTTACAGAGTATTTACAGCAAGGGCTATCAGTGATGTAATGACATTGAATGTCAATGGGAGATGGTTAGTCTGTGAGGAGCTGGTCATTGTCTGTCATTTGTGTGGCATGAATATTACTTGATGCTTGTCAGCCCAAGCCTGGATATTGTCCTGGTCTTAGATACAGACTATTTCAGTATCTGAGGAGTCGTGAATGGTGCTGAATATTGTGCAATCATCGGTGAACATCCCCATTTCTGACATTATGATGGTTGGAAAGTCATTGATGAAACAACTGAAGATGGTTCGGCCGAGGACACTACCCTGAGGAACTCCTGCAGAGATGTCCTGGAACTGGAATTACTGACCTCTAACAACTACAATGTTCTCCTTTTCTGCTAAGTATAACTCCGATCAGTGGAGACTTTCCCCAAATTCCCATTTACACCAGTTTTTCTGGGGCACCTTTATGTCACGCTTGGTCAAATGTTGCCTTGATGTCAAGGGCCATCATTCTCACTTCCTATCTTGCTGTCAGCTGTTTTGTCTATTGTTGGATGTTTACATATTACGTGTTTATCCTGGTATTATGTTGTTCACCCTGAGGGTCTGGTAGTTGCTCTTTATATTGGATATTTACCATTCAAAATTCTCTGACCAGGAAGTTATCAATGTGATATTGAAGTAATGTGATCAATATTTCTCCCATTTATGCCGGTTTTCTATGTACATAACAAATTAACTCTTTACCCACAGGGTTTTCCTTTGTTGCATTTATCCAGAACACATTCTACATTCTATGTCCACTGCTGACTGAATTACTGTCTGTTTATTATACAATCAGATACAAAAGTATTTAATTGGTGTTCTATTTATTATGTGTCTGTTGTATTGAGTATATAATATCTTGTCCTACTACTGAACAAGAACAACTTAACTGTTTTATTTTTGACTTGTACCTGATCTTTCTACTCACTAGCTGTGAGATAACCTTCAGATACCGCCAATATCAACATTTACATTATTTTCTTTCCTTCCAGGAGGGACTGACCTCCTTGAAGGTGGATAAATTACTGGAGCCACATTAATGGTATCCGAGGTTGTTAGAGGAAACCTTAAAGGAAACAGCAGATGCTCTGGGGATCATTTTCGAACCCTCACGAGATACAGGTGGTGTGCCAAGGAATTGTATCACTATTTAAAAAGTTGTAAGGCATCAACCAAATAATTATAGGCTGGGAATTCTGACTTTAGTGATGGGCAAATTATTGGAATTAATTTTGAGACACAGGATAAACTTTCTTAAAAAGATTCAAGTTAATCTATGTTAGTCAACAGTTTTGTCAAATAAATACTAAACTATATACTTAATGAACTAAATTAATTGAAATGATTGAGGAAACAACAAGGAGCATTATTGAGGTTGGAGTAGTGGATATCGTTTATGTGGATTTTAGAAAGACTTTGACAATATTCCTCATAGAATCATAGAACCCTATAGTGTGGAATCAGGCCATTCAGTCCATCAATTCCACACTATCCTTCCAAACAGCATTCCACTCAGACCCACTCTCCCCTCTAAGCCCGCATGGTTTTTTTTACCATGGCCATCCCACCTGATTTGCACATTCTTGGACCCTATAGGGCAATTTTTTAGTATGGTCAAACCATCTAATCTGCACATCTTTGAACTGTGGGAAGAAACCAGAGCACCTGGAGGAAACCCACTCCTGCATGGGGAGAATGTGCAAATTCCACATAGACACCCATCAAGGCTGGAACTTAACCTGGGTTCCTGGTACTGTGAGGTAGTTAACTGAATTACCTTGCAACACATGCCAGACTGTTCAGAAAAGTAAAACTCATTGGATAGAGGGAATGTTGTGAGTTGGATTCCAGATTAGCTCAGCTTCAGGAAACAAATAGTATTTGTCAATCGATGTTTTTACAACTTCCAGTGGTGTCCACAGGTCTTTGGGTCCCTTGCTGTTTGTGGTATATATTAATACCTTAGACTTAAATGTGGAAGGCCTGGTTGGGAAATTTGAAGAAGATATTAAAAACTGGCTGTTTGCCTTATGGTGAACAGGATGGCTGTTGATGGCAGCATAATATCATTGGTTTGCTCAAGGTGGTAAAAAAGAGGCAAATGGAATTAAACATGAGAAATGTGGAGCAATGTAGTTGAGCAGGGCCAAATAAAACATGGGACTACACAGTAAATGGGAGTGTATTGAGAGAGGTAGAGGAAGTGAGAAAGCTTGAAGCACACATCCACAGTCCCTGAAGGTGGCAGAATAGGTAAGACCAAAAGATCATGAAATGTGGGAGCCATTCTGTCCATCAAGTCTGTTCCACCATTCAATGAAATCATAGCTTTAACTCCACTTTGCTGCCTTTTCCCCATAACCCATTATTCCCTTACTGATTAAAAATTTATCTCAGCTTTGAATATACTGTACTCAATGACCCAACCTCCACAGCCCTCTATGGTAAATATGTCCACAGATTCACTACACTCTGAGAGAAGAAATTCCTCCTCAGTTCAGTCTTAAATGTGCAACCCCTTAATTAGAGATAACGCTTTCTGATCCTGGACTTAATGACAAGGGGAAACAACTTTCTGTATTGATCCCTGTCAACCCCCTCCCCCCTCCCCCCCCCCCCCCCCCCCCCAAAGGATCTTGCATATTTAATAAGATCACCTCTCATTATTCTACATTCCAACAAGTTCAGACCCAATCCACTCAACCTGTCCTCATAAGACTGTCCTTTCAAATTTCATAATAATTAAAGAACTTTCTCTGGACTGCCACCCATGTAAGTATGTCTTTTGCTAGCTAATAAGATGGTAAAGAATAAGGGATGGTTAACTTAATTGGGTAAGGTATTGAATACAAGAAGAAGGATGTAATATTAGAACAAACAAGAGCATCAAGTTCCTGATAGTGATGATCACCAACAATCTGTCCTGGTCCACCCATGTTGACACAATGTTAAGAATGTACAACAACATCTCTACTTCCTCCAGTGGCTAAGGAAATTCAGCATGCTCTCAAGTACTCTGAACAATTTATATAGATGCACAAGAGAAAACATCCCATCTGGATGCATTACATTGTAGCTTGGCAGCTGCTCTTTGCAAGATCACAAGAAACTACAGAGAGCTATGAACACAGGCCAGTCCATCATGCAAACCAGCCTTCCATTCATTGACTCCATCTACACACCCTGCTGCCTTGGGAAAGCAACCAACATAATCAAAGATCCCTCCCATGCTGGTTATACTCTCTTCCACCCTCTTCCATTGGGCAGAAGATATAAAAGTTAGAATACATGAATGAACAGATTCAAGAACAGTTTCTTCCTTGCTGTTATCAGACATTTGAACGGACATCTCAAATATTAATGTTGATTTCTCCCTCTGCACCTTCTCTGTGGCTATAACACTGTATTCTGCACTCTGTTGTCCTTCCTGGTGTGTTTTGTTTTGGTTTGATCTGTCAGTATAACTTGCAAAACAACACCTTTCACTATATTTCAGTACATGTGACAACAATAAATCAAACTCAAACTTAAAGACCGATTTTGCCTCATAGACCTTGCATTTATCTTGTAAACACATTCTTACCTTATAAGTAATGCATTTTCCCTGAAAACACTGTATTGATTTGTAATTCTTGTCATCTTTGTAATTCCCTTACATGCTCTATCTTTAGCTTATAAACTCTAGATTTCATACTGGAAAAAGTCTCAAGTTTCTTGAGACCAAATCAGGAATGACTTTTTTTTGTGACTGTGATGGTTGTCATTTAACATTATCCTTTGCCCCTTTGTGACCTATAACTAATTTATTAGAATGAATGAAGTAGTATAGAGATGTTGGCTTGTTTCTCCAAGGTTCATACTGAAGGTTAAATTAGATGAGAATGGTTTCATCAGTGACTAAAACTCTAGGGTACATTGTCCACAATAAGCAAGATCAATGAGGTAGCTCGTAATATGGAAAGAGAGATTTAGAAAGGACAGGATGACAGTGAATTCAGAGGAAGAGGGGAAATGGAAGCTGAGATGAAGATTGAAGCCTTTGAGATAAATTCACACACAGAAGCTGAGGGAAGAAAGAAGGAAAATATCACAGGGACAAACAGCGTTTGAAATTTCCATAGGATTCTATCAATCATCTCATACTCAGCAGCAGGGCAGCACAAATCTCAGTGTAAGTAACAAAATATAGCCATTTCTGTCATTTTTCAAAAGTATTAATTGAACTTAGAGCAATGGTCACTGCTGAAGTTGTTCCTGTTGTTTTTATTCAGTGGAGTTTTTGTGTGGATTCTCTTATCCAACTGGAGAAGCCACAGAAAGAGCAGATGTCACAAAAGCAGGAAAATTCCATGGAAATTCTACTCATTATTTTGATGCAGATACTTAACCTCTATCCTGATCAATTCCTTTACCTTTTGTTTCAAATTGTGTTTGGATTCTTATACTAAGTTTGAACTACTCTCCGGGGCCTGTCCCATCTGTCCCTACCTCTACAAATTGATCTCTTACATGAGACACACCTCTTGTTCCTTTACTTCATTAAACTCCTGACTGACCAATACCCCCTTCTGCCTCCCAAGCTGACATCTTCTCAGGCATTATGTCCCCCTGTTGAACTATAACCTGGTGTTGTGTGATTTTTAACTGTTTCCAAATTAGCATCATGACCCTGCTTCCCACATCACAATTAGCCACTGCTTAGTTTCTAAATTAGAGACAGTATTGATAGCTCCTCTTTCTGTAACCATTTCTACCAAAGCTCCTAAGGTATTGAGCAACCTCCACCTGTCCCACAGCATCTAAAACTCCCTTGATCAACTGAGCCATGATATTTTATGTGATTATGACCATGCTACAATATCTGTATAATCCTCTTTCGTCTCTCTAGTAGTTTTTGATGCATTCACCGTTTCATTCCCTTCAATGCCCATCTTGCACTATTCCAGTTCTGTTCTGCTCCATTTTGTTAGATCATCACCAACACTTTCCGCAAACTCACAGATTTAGCTGAGGAACTCCTCCCCCTCATCAAATCTATTGACAGACTTGGTGACATCTTGCCTGGTATGAAGCCAATTTCCCACAATGACTTGTAAGGAACTAGATAATGAAGTCAGCGTGACTAAGGGGAAGAGTAGGCAGGAAGCAGAGAATGAACGCAGAGGGACTGGTGGTCTGAGGTACATCTGTTTTAATGCAAGAAACATAGTAGGTAAGGCAGATGAACTCAGGGCTTGGATAAGTACCTGAGAGTATGATGTTATTGCTATTACTGAGATTTGAGGGAAAGGCATGGTTGGCAACTAAATATCCTTGGATAATGATGCTTCAGGCATAGCAAGGGAGGTAAAAGGGGTGAAGGAGTTGCATTACTGGTCAAAGAGGATATCACCGCTGTGCTGAAGGAGGGCACTTTGGAGGACTCGAGCAGTGAGACAATGTGGGCAGAGCTCAGAAATAGGAAGGGTGTGGTAACAATGTAGGGATTGTAGTACAGGCCTCCCAACAGCAAACGTGAGATAGAGGTACAAATATGTAGAGACACCATAGAAAGACGAAGGAGCAACAGGGAGGTGGTGATAGGAGATTTTATTTTTCCCAACATTGACTGGGATTCACTTAGTGTTAGAGGTCTGGATGGAACAGAATTTGTAAGGAACATCCAGGAGAGTTTTCTAGAGCAATATGTAAGTAGTCTAACCCAAGAAAGGGCCATACTGGACCTGGTGTTAAGAAATGAGCCCGGCCGGGATGTTGAAGTTTCAGTGGGGCATTACTTTGGGAAGAGTGATCACAATTCCGTTAGTTTTAGAATGCTCATGGACAAAGATGAGAGTGGTCATAAAGGAAGAGTGCTAAATTGGAGGAAGGCCAACTATACCAAAATTCGGCAGGAGCTGGGGAATGTAGAATGGGACCAGCTGTTTGAAGGGAAATCCACATCCGATATGTGAGAGGCTTTTAAAGAGAGGTTGATTAGAGTTCAGGAGAGATATGTTCTTGTGAAAATGAGGGAGAGAAATGACAGGATTAGGGAACCATGGATGACAGGTGAAATTGTGAGATTAGCTAAAAGGAAAATGGATGTGTACATAAGGTTTAGGCGACTGAAGACAGACAGCTTTGGAAGAATATCGGAGATGCAGGACCAATCTGAAACGAGCAATTAAGAGGGCTAAAAGGAGTCATGAAATATCTTTAGCAAACAATGTTAAGGAAAATCCCAAAGCCTTTTATTCATATATATGGAGCAAGAGGGTAACTAGAGAAAGGGTTGGCCCACTCAAGGACAAAGGAGGAAAGCTATGTGTGGAGTCAGAAAAAATGGGTGAGATTCTTAATGAGTACTTTGCATCAGTATTTACTAAGGAAAGGGACATGGTGGATGTTGAGGTTAGGGATAGAATCTTTGATTACTCTAGGTCAAGTCAGCATAGGGAGAGAGGAAATGTTGGGTATTCTCAAAGGTATTAAGGTGGATAAGTCCCCAGGTCTGAATGGGATCTATCCCAGGTTACTAAGGGAAGAGAGAGAGGAAATAGCTTGGCTTTAACAGATATTTTTGCAGCATCCTTGAAAACGGGGAGGTCCCAGAGGACTGGAGAATTGCTAATGTTGTCCCCTTGTTTAAGAAGGGTAGCAGGGATAATCCAGGTAAACTACTGGAGAAGATACTAAAGGATAGGATATATACCCATTTGGAAGAAAATGGGCTTATCAGTGATAGGCAGCATGGTTTTAGGCAAGGAAGGTCATGTCTTACAAAGCAAATAGAATTCTTTGAAGAGGTGACAAAGTTGATTGCTGAGGGAAGGGATGTAGATAAGAGATATACATGCACTTTAGTAAGGCATTTGATAAGGTTCACCATGGTAGGCTGATGAAGAAGGTGAAGTCACATGGGATGCAGGGTGTTCTCACCTAAGAGAGGTGATGCTGATCTCTTGCTGGCTGTCCAATATGGGGGTGAGATTCTCACTGTTTCTAGGAAATACCATGCAATGCTTCATTCCAATTGTGGGGAACAGCTGAGGCTATCAATATAAAAAAAAGTAACCATGAAATCTGATAGGAAATTTAAAGCAACTTCTTTGTCCAGAGATTGTGCAGGATGTGGATGATGCTCCCACAGCATGTGGTTGAGGTGAATAACATTCAAGGAGAATCTAATTGTACAATGCAGAGAGGAATATAAGTAGATGCTGATAGGATGAGATGAAGAGAGGGAGTGAGGAGGTTTATTTGGACACTAACACAGAGCAGTTGGGCTGAATGGCCAATTTCTGAGTTGGAATTTCATTGCACTTTACAACTTTGGTTCGTTGACTTCCAGTTTCTATCTCCTGAAAAATATGCTTGCTTTTTTTTATTCAATTCAAGGAATGTGGATTCACTGTTTGGGACTGCATTTATTACCTGATACTCATTATGCTTGAGAAGATGGTAGTGAGCTTCCTTCCTCTAACTTTTCCTGATGTTGAGAGACCCTCTCAGGTCAGGGCACAGAAGGATCTTTTAGAACCAGGAGCCAATTTGTCCAGACACCACTGCATGGACCCTCTGAGTGGTGACCATACAGCCTAGAGGAAACATTGACACAAAGCTGCCTTCTTCAACTATTGTAGTCCAGGTGCTGTAGGTAGATTCACATTACCATCAGGGAGGGAGTTCCAGGATTTTGACACAGCAACACAGAAATAACAATGATATATTTCTAAGTCAGGATAGTGAGTGGTTGGAAGGGGAACTTGCAGGTGGTGGTGTTCCCATTTGGCTGCTGATCTTATCCTTCTTATCCTTCCAGATAAAAGTTGTTGCAGGTTTGTAAGGGGCCTTATTGAATTTCTGCAGCATAATGTAGATGATACACACTGCTGCTACTGAGCCTTGGTGATGGAGGGAGTAGATGGTTGTGGAAATTATGCCAATGATGAAGTGGGTTACTTTGTCCTGCATGGTGTTGAGCTTTTCGAGTGTTGTTGGAGCTGTATTTATCCTAACAAGTCAGAGCATGCTATTACTTGTCAACAGAGAAAATAGCAGGAGTGGACCATTCACCCCATCGAGCCTACTCCTGTACTGAATTGTGAAGAAGCATCACTGGACTTGAAACATTAACTCTGCTTTCTTTCTCAACGGATGCTGTCAGACCTGTTGAGTTTCTCCAGCAATTTCTGTTTTTGTTTCAAATCTTCAGCACTGTAGTTACATATAGATTACATAGAAGAATACAGCGCAGTACAGGCCCTTTGGCCCTCGATGTTGCTTTCTCAACGGATGCTGTCAGACCTGTTGAGTTTCTCCAGCAATTTCTGTTTTTGTTTCAAATCTTCAGCACTGTAGTTCTTTGATAAAAATAAAGGGTACTGTTCTAAAGGGCATACAGGAGCAGGGTTTCATTAAAGGTTCGGGACAGGTAGAGACAGCTGTTAATAAACAGCATTCCAAGCTTTGTTACTTAGACTTCAGCTGGAGTATTGTGGACAATTCTGGATGTACATTATTGTAAGGATGTCAATGATTTGAAAAGAGTGCAGAAGAGGTTTAAGGGAATGGTTCCAGGGCTGAACCATTTAATTTATGAGACTACATTGGGGGTAGTTTCCCCCGAGAGAGGAGAAAGTTAAGAGGCAATTCGATTTCAAAATCATGAGAGGTCTGAACAGAGTGGATAGGGAGGAAGTGTATCCACTCGGAAAAGGACTAAGAATCAAAGGACAGAGTTAAAATGTTTTGCAAAAGAAACAAATGTAAAGTGAATAAAATGTTTTCACACAGTGAGTAGTTAGGGTGTAGAATGCACTGCCTGGAAATGTGGTGGAGACAGGTTCAATTGAAACTTTCAAGAGGGTCATTGGATGATGATTTAAATAGAAACAATGTCTAGGGGTATGGAGAAAGGTAGGAAAATGGCACTAGTGAAAACGTGTAGAGCCAGGTCTAGCAGGACAGGCTGTAACATTCCAATGATTCTGTGATCATGACTAACCCTTATTTATGTTATGGTTAAGATCTGAACACTCACAGACATTCGCTTTAGGAAGAGCCGCCAGGCACCACAATTTATATAAAGCTATTAAACTATCGCAAGAAATTCCGCACTTTGCGTCCAGAGGTATGTGTTCGCTTTCAGGAAATTGTCTCTGGTCCTGTAGCTGCTAATTGTTTCAACAGCCTAGTGGGACATGTGACAGCACACCCCCGGGACAGAGGGCCATTTGAACCTGGACCTTCTGGTTCAGAGATAGGGACACAGCCACTGCATCACCAGAGCTCCTCCTCTCCTGCCGCTGTCTCCTGAGGAGGGGATGGGGTGGGCTGTGATTGCGATGGCCTGGAATGAGTCCAGGGCTCAGACCTTCCTGACCCCCACCCCACCCCCTCCCCCTCCCCCTTTCTCTGTCCACCTGCCTAGTTCCTGGCTCCGGCTGCAATAATGTCACGGCGACCCGGGCGCACTGTATGAAACAAACCGCTTTAGAAAGAGAGAGACTCGGAAGTGGAGGAATGCAGGTAATCAAATCGATCTCATTTGGAAACGGAACGAATAGGCTTCCGATTCCTGGGAAGCGGATCAACTGGAACCTGAAATCACTCTGAGACAATAAAGCCGGAGCTGGGACTGAAAATAACTTTTCAATAATGTGAGCCAGATTATCAGAGATCCAGATAATCCGGATTACAGCAGATCAGAGCAAAGAAACCCCGCTGCGGTGAGCATTTTCAAAATAAACACAAGGTGAAATTGTAATTACAGTTAAACTGGCACGAACCCTCGAGGGAGGCAGGGATGGAGTTATAGAGGGAGGGAGACAGAGTTAGGTACAGGGAGGCAGTGTGAGAATGGGGAGATGGAGATAGAGTGGGAGGGAGAGATAGACAAGGGAAGAGTGATATAGAGAGAGGGAGAGAGAGTGGGTGAGACAGGAGGGGGAGAGGCAGGGAGATGGTGAAAAAGGAGAGTGGGAGGGACAGGGAAATAGGAAGCGTAACGAGGACGGCGATTGGTGGACAGAATCAACCAATGGGATACCGAGACCTGCAGCAAATGAGCGGCCTGAGGTCTAATCACCAAGAGGGAGAAATGAGAATGTAATGAAGTGGAAAGTCTGAAAGGGAGAATCTGTCCCATGCTGTAAGGGGAAGTTTGCGGAAATGTTTGTGAGCGAGAGGACAGCAGAATGTACAAAAACATTCCTCAGTGTAAAACGGGAAGCGCCAAATCACAGCAATTTCTCTCGGTAAATAAAACCAACAGTCGGCAAAGTATCAGCGATGTGGTTTTGAGCAGCTTCCGTTCAATTCAGCGCTGCATCTCAAACGGCGCTGCTTTCTGGGCGGGGGTACTGGGAGGGTACAGAGTGGGCTTGAGGAAAGTTCCCTGGCGGATGAGACCTTGCCGAGTGTCTGCGCTCAGGCCATGGGCTGTCACTTCACGAATCTGCCTTTGATGAATGGCATTCCAGCCTCTCCCGTTAACCGGCAGCTCTCAGTGCCCAGTCGGTGCCCAGTCACTGCCCAGACGGTGCCCATCTGATTGTGGGCGGCGGGTGGTGGGGTGTGGGGGTGCGATTAGAAGGTGCAGGATTTGAGAATCACGGAGGGCTTCAGCTGACACTTCCAGACAAACTGGCGAGGTGCTCACAGGGAAAGGGCAGAGGGGCCGAGGTTTGATCTAAGGAGCTGAGGATAACCCACTTTCCACTGCGTTCAATTAGCCACTACGGGATGTAGAGCTGAAAATGTGTTGCTGGAAAAGCGCAGCAGGTCAGGCAGCATCCAAGGAGCAGGAGAATCGACGTTTCCTGAAGAAGGGCTTATGCCCGAAACGTCGACTCTCCTGTTCCCTGGATGCTGCCTGACCTGCTGCGCTTTTCCAGCAACACATTTTCAGCTCTGATCTCCAGCATCTGCAGTCCTCACTTTCCCCACTACGGGATGTAGGCAGGTGGCGGGGAACGGGGCTCTGCAGCCAATGGAATTGAAGACCATACCTTCTGGAGATCTTCCGCCCAGCTGCTATCTCGCATTTTATACTACAGCCTGAATTAAATTTCTGTGCTCACCTCTCCCTCCACTCCCTTTCCAGTATTACTACACTCATCGAGTTATAGAGGGGCGGCACGGTGGCTCTGTGGTTAGCACTGCTGCCTCAGAGCACCAGAGTTCCAGGTTCTATCCTAGCCTCGGGCGACTGTCTGTGTGGAGTTTGCACATTCTCCCCGTGTCTGCGTGGGTTTCCTCTGGGTGCTCCAGTTTCCTCCCACAGTCACAAAGATGTGGGGGTCAGGTGAATTGGCCATGCTAAATTGCCCATAGTGTTAGGTGGATTAGTCAGAGGGAAATGGGTCTGGGTGGGTTACTCTTCGGAGAGTCGGTGTGGACTCGTTGGGCCGAAGGGCCTGTTTCCGCGCTGTAGGGAATCTAAAAAAAAAGATGTACAGCATGGAAACAGACCTTTCAGTCCACCAGTTCACACACCAAACTAGTCCTGCTTGCCTGTACTTGGTCCATATCCCTCCAAATCTTTCCTTTCATGAACTTATCCCCATGTCTTTTAAATGTTGTAACTTTACTCACATCCACAACTTTCTCTGGCAGTTCATTTCATACATGAACCATTGTCTTTGTAAAATGTTGTCCTTCATATCTTTTTAAAATATTTCACTTCTCAGCTTAAAAATATAGCCCCGAATTTTGAACTTCTCCACTCTAGGGGAAAGACCATTCACTTTATCTATACTGCTCATGATTTTATAAACCTCAATGAGGTCACCCCTCAACCTCCTACACTCCAGTGAAAAAAGTCCCAACCTTTAGGGTCTATTTTTATAATTCAAACCTTCCGTTCCCAGCAACATCCTGGTAAATCTTTTCTGAACCCTTTCCAGTTTAATAATAGCCTTCCTATAACAGGGCAAGCAGAGCCATACACAGTACTCCAGAAAAGACCTCACCAACAGTCTGCACAACCTCAACATGATATCCCAAACTCCTATACTCAATGGTATGAACAATTATGTTGTGTGCTAAATGCCTTCTGAACACTATGACACAAATTTCAAAGAAGATTGTGCTTGAACTCCTACGTCTCTCTTCTACAACAATACCCAGAGCCCTACCATTAATTGTATAAGTCCTGCCCTTGCTTGTATTACCAAAATGCAAAATCTCACATTTATCCAAATTAAACTCCTCAGCTCATTGACCCAATTGATCAAGTTCTCTTTGTAATCTTAGATAATCTTCTTCATTGTCCACATGCTACCAATTTTGGTGTTATCTGCAAACTTACGAATGATGCCTCTTCTTCTGTCTTCCAAATCATTTCTATAAATGACAAGCAAAAGTGGACCAAGTACCAATCCCTGTGGAACACCACTGGTCACAGGCCTTCAACCCAATGATCTCCACCTATTATTAACCCAATTTTGTATTTAATTGACAAGCTTAACCTGAACTCCATGAGATCTAACTTTATTAATTGTCTACCATGTGGAATCTTGTCAAAGGCTTTACTAAAGTCCAAGTAAACAATGTCTACCGCTCTGCCCTCATCGATCTTTTTGGTTACTTTCTTTAAAAACTCAATCAAGTTTGTGAGACATGATTTTCCTCACACAAAACCATGCTGACTATTGTAATCAGTCCATGCTTCTCCAAATGCATGTAAATCCAATCTTTCAGAATCACCTCCAACAACTTACCACTGATATCAGACCCACAGGTCTATAGCCTTTCTTAAACAATGGCACACGAGCTGCTTTCCACTCCTCCAGAACTTCACCAGTGTTTAAAGATGATACAAATATTTCTGACTTGATTGCTCAGTATAATTCATAAGAAACAACAATATAAAGGGGAAAAGACAAGAATTATACTGTGTGAGAGGAGAGTGCAGATTGGCTGACCAGTGGGCTGTTATTGGTAGAGGCAGTGCCATAGAGAGTTGCTTTGACAGTTAACTGCCAGACTTATTTAAATTTTAGTCCAGATGAGATGACTAGATTTGGTCATTGAAAAATGAACCAGCAAATGGCTGTCACCCATTTTCTGAGTTAAAAGTGGTGCACATATTATTTTTGTCTGCAAAGAACAGAGTATATGAATTTTAGTACTAATGTGCTGCCAGGAATGTCGATTGTATGTCCCAAACAGTGTATCAAACACTATATCCTTTTGTCTGTTCATAACTAGCAAGACTATCCCAACCAGGCCTGTGTTTGTAAAACGCAAAAAAAAAAGGGCCAATAGTAGATGTGATTCTCCTGAGTATGTGAAGAATTACACTGACAGCCAATTTAGGAGTGTCAATTTGGCTCACAGTATGATGCACTTGCATATAATGGAAAATACAAACATGAATGTACTGAGTCCTATTCTTTGCAGACAGAAAGAACATATACATGCATACTGCAACTGTTTCAACTCAACAAAATAGGTGAGTCATTTGCTGGTCCTTTTCTCAGGACAACGTCCTGACTAATCCACCAAACTGTCTGACTTAAAATTGAAATAAAGACCAGAAGTTAACTGTCAATCAACATCAATTTGTACACACTACATGTCAACACCTCTACTACGCATTGTCTACTTGCCAATCAATCAGCATTCGGTTCACATGCAGTATAAATGTTGATTTTCCCTTGAACTGGTCGGCTTTTGAATTGTTCTGAGGAGGGCAAGACTAAGAGCTTCAACAAAATGGGTATTTTTTTCAGCAATATTCAAGTTCTGTCCTACCAAATGACTGTTGTCATCTCCTTTCTGTTATTGCATTTTACCTGCGTCAGGAGCAGTGAGCAAATTGAAATATTTTGTGGTTCCTGTGCACTGAAATCACAATTCCCGAGTAATAGCAATAAAATGCATATCATGGTGACAGGTTAACAAAACCACCACCAAATTTGCTGCCTCCAAAACCAAAGCAAAAACAAAAAGTACTGGAGAAAACCAGCAGGTCCAGCAGCATTGGTGGTGTGAGAAACAGTGTGAACATTTCAAGTCTAGTAACCTTTCTTCAGAACTTTGGAAACCGCTTCCCAATTTTGAGTAAAATTTGGAATTCGGGAATTGATGTTGGTGTTGAGATAATGGGATGTTAGAATGTTGTTTTTGGATTTTGTTGTTGGGTTTTATTATTGGCCTGTTGGTGATGGTGATGGTTATGGTGATGGTCAGAAGTCACAAGATACCAAGTTATAGTCCAACAAGTTCATTTGAAATCACACAAGCTTTTGGAGCACATCCCCTTCATCATGTGCAGACAGAGAGGAGGGCACACAGACATAGAGTTTATAGGCAGATCCAAGGGCAAAGAGAATAAAATATCATACAGCTGAAATGAGTGGAGTGTTAGATAATACATCTCTGCATGTGACCAAGATTGTTATACGGTGTGAAAGGTAACAGGTGGTCATGACGGTGTTGGTGATGGCATTTATTGATGATGACGGTGTTTGTGATGGAACTGTTGATGGTGTTGGTATTGGTGTCGATGTTGGTGATGGTACTGTTGATGATGATGGCATTGGTGACAGTGATGGTATTGGTGTTCGTGCTGAGGATGATGTTGGGGTCGGTGTTGGTGTTTATGTTTGTGTTGGTGTCAGTGATGGTGTTTGTGTTGGTGATGGCATTTGTGTCGGTGATGGTGTTTGTGTCGGTGATGGTGTTTGTGTCGGTGATGGTGTTTGTGTCGGTGATGGTGTTGGTGTCAGTGATGGTGTTGGTGTCAGTGATGGTGTTGGTGTCAGTGATGGTGTTTGTGTTGGTGATGGTGTTGGTGTCAGTGATGGTGTTTGTGTCGGTGATGTGTTGGTGTCAGTGATGGTGTTTGTGTCAGTGATGGTATTGGTGTTGGTGATGATGATGGGATTTTGAAAATTAATTTCATTAAAACCTAATTGTGGTAGCAGATACCGAATTGTTATGATAAACACATTTAAAACAAATAACATGACATAGTGTATGTGCACAGAACAGGAAGAGAGATCCCCAAGGTGCTTATTTCCAGAAAGTTTCAGCAAATTTCAAGACAAATGGTAAGTCACCATCTCTCAATAATGCTACATCTATCTTTTGTATGCACATTGCATTAAATCCCATACAAAGTATTAACAATGTACTCAATCCAGCTGGTCAAGAATGAAAGAAATCATCTAAACTCATTATGTCTGAAGTGGCATTAACAGCTCCATGGTTATCTCCATTTTTATGAGAGACATCAAAACCACTTGGTTAAACTGAATTGCTCCTTTCAGGAACCCTGCGACGTGTTTAAAAACTTAAAAAGAAAGCTTTATTTATACAACTCTGAACTGTATCCCGAGACCTCACCTAAAAAAGTACAAGATCAGGCAACAAGCAGCTCCACTGGCTAACACCAATCTCAACATCACATGAAAGCTGTGTTCCAGGACGAATCCTGAATTTGCTCTGAAGAATGAACTGATTCCCAATCTACACGAAAGTAGGACTAATGGAGGTAGTTGAAAAATGTGTTGCTGAAAAAGCGCAGCAGGTCAGGCAGCGTCAAAGGGGCAGGAGAATCGACGTTTCGGGCAGAAGCCCTTCTTCAGGAATAGTTAATGGAGGTAGTTGTGTATTTTTGATGCTGCGGAGATATCAGGGGCAGAAAGAATAAAATATCATACAACTGGTATGAGTGGATAATATGTCTCTGCAGGTGACCCAGAGTGTGTAAGGTAACACCTCTACAGGTGATGGTCATACTACAGACTCCACGGGTCAAAGAGCTGCTTCTGTACTGGATGATTCTGTCTCCTATGCTGCTACACTTTGAACTACATCCGGCTGCATCCAAGTTTCTGTGTAAAGGGAATTCTGTCAGACCAGTCAACAGCAAGGAATTTCACTGGATTTTGACTTACTGGACTCTAGAACACATGAATTAACATCCATTTATAAAGTTCTTCATTTCTCTTCTCCAAACCCGCCTTTTCTTCCTTATACGCTTTTGTGAGTGAAGCAGAAAGGCTATTCCCGGGTGTGACTGTTTGTTTGAATAAACCGTCATTTTTGTTTAAACCGTGAAGAGTTTGCTGCGGTTCATTTTCAAAATGGAATCCACAAACCGAGGGTCCAGGGATCGCACCATCATTTATTCTGATACCGAAACAAAGATAAAAAAAAGCTTATAAAACAGAAAAGCCTTAATTTAGTTCACCGCCCCTCCCCCGTGAGCAATTTTTTAAAAAAACCATAAAATAATTCGAGAATTTACACAATCAATGGCATTTAATTGTATAAATAATTACAATATTTTTGCAAAATGCCGGGCTTTTAAATTTGCAAAGTAAAAATGGAAGGTTTACTGCTCCCTGCAGTTTGTATTCAAATCCAAAAACCATCCCATCCAATTCTCAATCTTTTACATCTCATTGAAGAGTTTGATAAAATAAAAACTCAGAATCTAATCCTTTTGTGTTTAATTTGTGGAATTGTGATTCAACACGATTCTATCGCACTCTTCCTTCGGGCGGCTGTGCTAGAGATACTGATAACAGCCAGTGAGATTAAGCAGCTCCCGGAGGGAGTGAGGTGTTGAGATTCGTTTCTGCTGTGCACCGATTGATTGCTGGGGTTGCCCGGTGCTGCCGTCTTGCTGCTGAAGCCTCGGTTTGTTCTGGGGAACGGCCATCGGCCTCAAACGTTAACTCCGTCCAAGGAGTATTTCCGGCATTTTCTGTTTTGAAGAAGGACCATTCGACCCGGAACATTAACTCTGATTTCTCTCCACAGATGCTGCCAGACATGCTGAGCTTTTGTAGCAATTCCTATTTTTGTTTTCTATTCAGTTGTGGTTTGTGTTAAAGTCACTTTATCTCAGTTTTCAAACGCACTAACTGGAGGAGGTGGAAATGTGAAGGTGAACGGTTCCCGGTAGTTAGTGGAGCAGACAGTGATTAAACAGTTCCTTTGACCAGTTCACACCTGAGCGCAGCCAATGTCTGTACAGATAGAACCAGAGTGAGTTCCGATCCCATTGCTGAGCGAACAGAAAGGACCCTCCCTCCATCAGCGGCCTCTGCACCGATGAAGCCATTGGAGGGAGGCGTGTAATGTACAGTAATAAATTGTGAATTGTGACTGGGATCGATTCCAAAGTATAACCAAGCAGATTTAACTTTTTGATCGCTGTTTGCCTGCGTCCAATCGCCGCCTCCCTGAATAAAGAAAATGGGGTGACAGACGGGTCTTAACATCGCTTTATCCTCGAATTCCGTTAGTTCCTTAGAATCAGTCAGTGGCACATAACATCAGCAACTCCGCAAAGTCTCAGCGCATCCTTAAACGGACAGGCCAGAGGCTGCAGCGCTGCTGTTCCGAATATTAACCCCGAGTTATTGGAGCTGCTCAGGATCCCACTGGGAATGGGACTTCTCAGAAACATTGGCAATTGTGAGGGTCAGCCCCACCGCAAACACTGGGAGCATTCATTCCTGGCGGGAAAGTGTTACAAAGCAAGATCCAATGGCACTAACCAGGCAAAACCGGGCACTGACCAGACACTAACTGGGCACTATCCAGGTACCAACTGGACATTAACCTGGCACCAAATGTGCTCGGAGTCGCCCCCATTGCATTTTGTCTCCTTCTCTGTCTCGGTTTCCGAGGACCCACCCCCCGTCACTGTGGTTCCGTTTCATGCTTCTGTTTGGTTCAGCTTTCCTCCCTCAATCTTTTACAATCTATTTTATTCCTCTGGGACTTTTTCCCGTTTTACCTCATTCCTCTTCCTTTCCCTGTTCGTCTATTCTCACTCCCACCCGACTCCCTCATTCACTCACCCACTCTCTCCCTCCCTCACTCACTCCCTCCCTCACTCTCCCTCACTCACTCCCTCCCTCACTC
>NC_057742.1:268623-294858 GCF_004010195.1 Chiloscyllium plagiosum
CCTCCCCTCTCCAATTAATCCCCCATCCCAAACTCTCCCTCCCCAATTTCCCCTCTCAACATAACTCCTTCTCCAATGAATACCCTCTCCCCAACATCACTCCCCTTATCACCCCTCCCCAACGTCACCCCCAACAGCACCCCTCCCCAACATCACCCTCTCCTCAATATCACCCCTTCCGAACATGGGTGGCACGGTGGCTCCGTGGTTAGCCCTGCTGCCTCACAGCACAGGGGCAGGTCTGGCAGCATCTGTGAAGATAAATCAGAGTTAATGTTTTGTATCTCATGACCCCTCCTCGGGACTGATGGAAGCTAGGAAAGTGTTGGTTTTACTGCAGAAGATAGGTTGGAGGGGAAGCATAAAGAGTAAATGATAGGTGGGAATAGAGCCCAAAGAGAGGGAGGAACAGTTGGACAGACAAAGGAATGGATAACAATCTGGCTAGGAGGATGACTATCTGTTAATGGAGGCTATTAGTTGCTAACAATGGCTTGTATGTAATAGCAGACCAAATGATCACAAGTCCTGTTGTGTGGGAGTGGGGGCTAGGAAATAGGGGAGTTCAAGCCCTGAAGTTATTGAACTCAATATTGAGTCCACAAATTTGCAGGGTTCCCAGGTGGAAAATGAAGTGTTGTCCTTCCAGCTTGCTCTGAGCTTCTCTGGAGCACTGCAACAAGCCTGAGACAGAGATATTGGCCAGGGAACAGGGTAGTTGAAGAGGCAGGAAACTGGAAGTCAGGATCATTTTTGCAGGTATTCTGCAAAGCGGTCACCCAGTCTATGCTTCATTTCCCCAATGTAGAAGATACCACCTTGTGAGCAGCAAATGCTGCAGACTAGGTTGAGTGAAGTGCAGGTAAGGTATTCTTGGGCCCTTGGATGGTGAGGGAGGGAGGAAGTAAATAGGCAAGTGTTATACCTTTGGTGATTGCACTGGAAGGTGCTGTGGAGCTATGCATAGTCAACATGGTTTTGTGCAAGAGAAATCATGTTTTTTTAAGGAAGTAACCAAAAAGATTGATGAGGGTAGACCAGTAGCTGTTGTTTACTAGGTCTTTAGGAAAACCTTTGACAAGTTCCACATGGTAGACTAACTAGTAGCAAATTGATTCAGGGATTCAGCAAATTGAATACAAAATTGGCTTTATGGTAGGAGACTGAGGTTGGTGGTGGAGGGTTGTTTTTTGGACTAGAGGACTATGACCAGTGGTGTTCCTTAGGTCCACTTTGCTCTGTCATTTATAGAAATTATCTGGATGAGAACATAGGAAGCACAGTTAGTAAGTTTGTGCATGACACCAAATTGGTGGTATAGTGGACACTGAAGAAGGTTATCTAAGATTACAAAGAGAGCTTGATCAATTGATCAATGGGCTGAGAAGTGGCACTTGGATTTTAATTTGGATTAATGTGGAATTTTGCATTTTGGTAATACAAACAAGGGCAGAACTTATACAATTAATGGTAGGGCCCTGGGTAGTGTTGTAGAACAGAAAGACTTAGGGGTTCAGGTACATAATTCTTTGAAATTTGTGTCATAGATAGACAGGGTGGTTAAGAAGGCATTTAGCACATTTGTCTTCATTGCCCAGACCTTTGAATATAGGAGTTGGGACACTTTGTTGAGGCTGTACAGGATGTTGGTGAGAACTCTTCTGGAGTACTGTGTGCAGTTCTGATTGCTCTGTGATAGGAAGGATATTATTAAACTAGAGAGGGTTCAGAAAAAAAATAGACCAAGATGTTGCTTGGAACAGAGGAGTTGAGTTATAAAATAGGCTGGATTGGCTGGAACATTTTTTACTGGAGCAGAGGATATTGAGGGATGACCTTATAGATGTTTATAAAATCATGAGGGGTGTGGATAGGATGAATAGCAAAGGTATTTCCTCTAAGTTGGGGGGAGGTTCAAACTAGGGGGGCATATTTTTATGGTGAGAGGAGAAAGATTTAAAAACAACACGAGGGGCAACTTTTTTACACAGAGTGATTTGTGTGTCAAATGAACTTCCAGAGAAAGTGGTGGACGTGAGTGCCGTTACAACATTCAAAAGACATTTGGATAAGTACATTAATAGGAAATGTTTGGAGGGATATTTGCCAGGAGCAGGCAGGTGGGACTAGTTTCATATGGAAACATGGTCAGTATGGACTAGTTGGACCAATGGGTTTGTTTCCTTGCTGTGTGACTTTATAACATTTCCAGTCAAATAAGCCCAAGGTTGGTCATGAGAATTCAACAGCAGGACAAAATCAGAAACATCAAGATTCTTTATTGTACTGAGTTCAACATCATGGAGATCATGTTCTATAAAATTTCAGCTTCAATTCACCCTTATAAAGAGTCTCTCAGTTTTGTGCATTGCAGATCATCTCGCTTAGGAAACTACTATAATTGACTGGCCCACCTCGGGGTGAACACTGAACTTTGATTAAGTTTGTTTCAAGGACCATCAATACCAAGCCCACAATATCCGTATGCCCAGAGGAAGGGCAGTGGTGTCGAAACTACAGGAGATCCCCCTGTACCAACAATGATAACATTAGCTGCTATGGGTGTTCATGTCAATCCCTCATTGGACTCTTCAGTCTTAGAAGAACCCACAAAAGATAATGATAACACATACAAAATCAAAGAAGAAGGAATTTGCCATGATTGAGTTACACAGAAGACCACTTGCAACAGCTTCTCTTCCTGCTCTTGTCTCATTACCTCTTGTGTCCCAGCAGGATTTATCCTTGGTCTCTCTATTTATCATCGACATGCTTCACTTTAACAAAATCAACTAAAGTATCAGTTTCCACATTTATGCTATGACACCCAGCTTGACCTGACAATCACTTTACTTGACTGTTCCCTCATTTTGAAATGATCATGCTTTTTACCTGACATTCAGTAACTGGTGAACAAAAAAAGAGCCAGTTGAACATTGGAAAGGCCAAATGATTATTTTCAGTCCCTGCTCAAACTCTTCCTCGCAACAGTCTGTGAGATTAAGCCAATCTATTGTGGTGTCATACTTGATCTCAAGGTGAGCTTCCAATCACACTTTTGTGCATTTACTAATGCTGTCTATTTGCACCTCCATAATGGAACCTAACTTCGCCCATGCCACTGCACAGCAGCTGCTAAAATCATGCCTTCATTACTTCTAGATTTGGCCATTCCAATGCATCCCTAGCTGACCTCCTACATTTTATCCTCCATAAACGTGAGCTCATCAAAGACTCAGCAATTCACGTCTTAGTTTGTATCAAGGCCAATTCACCCAGTAGTTCTGCAACTATCGCATACCTACATCCCAGACACCAACTCATCAAAACACACATCCAATCAAATCAGGCTGAGAGGGGGCAGATTCTGGCAGATTGCTGACATAGTCTCATTGCATTACTTTCCAGAAAGATTCTCTTTTATGCCCAAAGCCCGCACTATGAAACCAAAACTTCAAATGAGAGAATTCAGCACACCGAAACTGAGATATAGATAGAGATATAGATAATGGGAGAGGAAAAGATAGAGATGGAGAAAGAAGACAGAGAAAAAGAGTAAGAGAAACAAAGATATCTAATCAGAGAGATTTTAAATCATAGGAAATGGGGGCAGGTCATTCAGCAAACCATTCTATAAGATTATAGCTGATCAGATTGTGCTCTCACTCCAGTTTCCTACCTACTATTCATACCTGTTGATCCAACCTACACTGCTCTCTGGATAGAGAATTACAAAGATTAATTATTCTTTAAGGAAAGCTATTCTGTCTCATCTCCATCATCAAAGGGAAACTCTTTATTTTGAAGCTACATTGCCCTGTTCATGGTGTTCCTTTGAGGAGAAGCAATCTCTCAGCATTTGCCCTATTAAGCCCCCTCAGCATTTATATGTTTCGATAAGATCACTTCTCCTTTTTTTGAAGTCCAACAAATATAGCCTTGTCCGACTCAACCGTTCCTAACAGGTCAACCTCATCAGTCCAGGAACCAACAGGTGAACTTGCTCTGAGCTGCTTCCAAATGCAAGTATATAACTCCATGAGACCAAACAGTGCACAGTGCCCCAGCAATGGTCTCACTAAGTCTCTATATTTCTGTAGCAAGACAGCTCTATTTTTGTATTCCATCACTCTCATAGTAAAGAATAAACTTCCATTTACCTTCCTAATTTCTTGGTCTGTGCATGCTGATTTTTTGTAATTCATTCATGAGGACACCGAGATCCTGCTACCCCTTCTGTATCACAGCATCTGCAGTCTCTCAATTTTCAAAACATTCTGCTTTTCCTGTTTGTCCTATCAGAGTGATACCTCATATTTGCTCAATTTATGCTCTTCTGCTGAACTTTAATCTCTCCACATCCACAGAATCACAGAAATGTTAACGCACTGAAGTAGGGCACTGAAGATATTGGCACCATCTATACAAATAAGCATAATGACTTTGTGCTAATTTCCTGCCTTTTGCCCATAACCTTGCACATGGTTTTTGTTCAATATCCCCTTGAATGCCTTAATTGAACATGCCATACATCCAGGTAATGCATTCCATGCATTGAAAAATGTGGTGCTGGAAAAACACAGCAGGCAAGGCAGCATCCGAGGAGCAGGAGAATCAACGTTTCGGGCATAAGCCCTTCTTCAGGAATGAGGATGGTGTGCCAAGCGGGCTGAGATAAAAGGTAGTGGGGAGGGAATTTGGGGGAGGGGCGCTGGGAATACGATAGTTGGAAGGAGGTGAGGGTGAGGGTGATAGGCCGGAGAGGGTGTGGGGGCGGAGAGGTCGCGAAGAAGATTGCGTTTTCTCCTAGCCACTCAGAAGGATTCGTACACTGAACAAATGTTTTTTCCTAGCCAGCAATCTTCTTCCCAACCTCTCCGCCCCCACCCCCTCTCCGGCCTATCACCCTCACCTCCTTCCACCAATCGTATTCCCAGCGCCCCTCCCCCAAATTCCCTCCCCACTACCTTTTATCTCAGCCCGCTTGGCACACCAGCCTCATTCCTGAAGAAGGGCTTATGCCCGAAACGTCGATTCTCCTGCTTTTCGGATGCTGCCTGACCTGCTGTGTTTTTCCAGCACCACATTTTTCAACTCTGGTAATCCAGCATCTGCAGTCCTCACTTTCTCCTAATGCATTCCATGCCCCAAACACTCACTGAGGGTTAAAGCTTTTTCCTATTTTGTATTTGCTTCTTTTGAAAATCACTTCAAGTCTGTGCCCTCTCATTCTTGAACCTTTTATGAGCTGGAACAGGTTTTTCCTACCACCCTATACAAACACATTATGATTTTGAAAACTTTTATCAGATCTCCTTTTAGCCTTCTTCTCTCCAAGGAGAACAGTTCTAACCTCTCCAATCTGTCCTCATCACTAAAGCATGCCATCCCTGGAACCATTCTTATAAATGTGTACATCCCTTTCTATTGTCTCCATTCCTCATCTCTTTGCATGCTCTTCACAAATAGATGTGCTACTTATTTTTATATTGTCAGCAAATTTGGCAACAAAACAGTTGATCCCTTCATCCAAGTCAGTAATATAGGATGTAATTATTTGTGGTCCCAGCACTGATTCCTGTGGCACTGAAAATGACCCACTTACCTCAGGTCTCTGTTTCTTGTTAG
This sequence comes from Chiloscyllium plagiosum, assembly GCF_004010195.1. Classification (NCBI taxonomy): domain Eukaryota; kingdom Metazoa; phylum Chordata; class Chondrichthyes; order Orectolobiformes; family Hemiscylliidae; genus Chiloscyllium; species Chiloscyllium plagiosum. The sequence goes on from NC_057742.1 coordinate 274,252, forward strand.
TTAGTCAATTCTCAATTCATGTTATGTATCACTTCCATCACCATAATCGAAAGAAAGTGAGAAAGAAAAGAAATACAAATAGACAACCATGAATGTAAAATGGAGCCTCAGCGTAAAACAAGAATGAACAACTAAGAATATATGTCCAGCACTGACTGCTATCAGACTGAGAGCGCAACATTAATTTATGACTCTGACAGTGACGCCAACCTTGAAAACAACTTCTACTTCCTTTCCTGTGAATGTCAAAGACTAGAGCCCATCTCTTGATGAGTGCTGGCACAGTGGTGCCCAGGGTAATAGATAGTCAGGGACATGCTGCAGAACCTGTGTCGTCCTGAGTTGGTTGTGGGCCAACATGTGCCTAGTTTTCTCCATCTGCAAACCAATCAGGGATGAGAGGCACAGCTCCAACGTACCCCTCGCCATCTGTCACTGTACAGAATACACACCCTGAGTGTGTTTGTGGGGCTGTAATAGTATCAGACACTGATTCTGAAGGTATGTGTTCCTGTGTAGTGGAATATAATGATGGACAGATCACTGGAGGATGTTGGGGGCACCTATGAACAGATGGCAGAAATATTTGAAAACAAAGGGAAGGAGCATAAGAGGCTGCAGCACAATGTTCAATGGGAGCTCAGTCTCTGTCATTATGGCAACTGACTGCATGTTTCAAATTAATGTGTCTCAAACTGCAAGTATCCGGGAGTTTTTGCTCACAACAGGGAAATACTGATGCCACTCTAAGAGTTATAGTCAGGGGTAAATTTCAGTGTTACAATGAGGGATGCATCAGAGTGTTACAGCGAGGAGTGTGGGGTGTATCAGAGTGTTACCATGAGGAGTGTGGGTATATCGGAGTGCTACAGTGAGGAACATGGGTACGTCAGTGTTACAGTGCGGTATGGGATATATCAGAATATTACAGTGAGGGATGTGGACAATATCAGAGTGTTACAGTGAGGGGTGAGGGACATATCAAAGTGCGACAGTGAAGGGTGCGGGATGCATCAGTGTTTAATAGGAGCATGGTGTACGTCAGAGTATTGCAGTGAGGGGTGTGGGGAATATCAGAGTGTTACAGAGAGAGGTGTGGGGTGTTACAGTGAGAGGTGTGGGATATATCAGATTGTTACAGTGAGGAGTATGAGTATATCAGAGTGTTACAGTGAAGAATTTGTGATAAATCAGAGTGCTGCGGTGAGGGGTGTATGATATATCAGAGTATTACAGTGAGAGGTGTGGGATACATCAGAGTATTATAGTGATTTGATTCCTTATACTTTAGTGAGTTGTTTTAGTTTAGGAACTTGGTGTAAGCACAGATGTCTCATTGTAGAATGAGATATATTAAATCTATATGACGTGTTTCCCCTTTGAGCTTATCCATCACATGTGCTTGTCACATTGCTGATATCTGCTTTATCCGGTGGGATTGATGTGTTGCTGCATCTCTGTATAATTCCTGTTGATTCTAGGCCAAGATGATCTGAGGCAGAAGCTGCACTCAGTGCCAATGCACCAGGATTGCTGATAGTGCCATTCACTGAGTGTTTGTAGCCAGGCTGATCCAGTTGTGAATTGGTTTTCACTATTTTGTAACAATGGCATGGTCAGTGCAGAGACTACAGTCACTTATCAACCTGCCCTCTTTTTAATTTCAGTGGGAAACTGTCATGTAGTTAATGCCATTCTCCTTCCAGAACTGTCAATCAAAACAAATTGTTGATCCTAATTGTATGAAAAGATGAAACATTTAATTCCTGCCAAAGATTTTATGATATTTGCAAACTTGGCATGCTTTGTTTAGAATAAATAATCAGCTTCCTCTACCAGTGAAACACCAGAGCTGACATTCTCTTGGTGCCTGTCTCACCCAGACAGACACCCCATGGAGACTTGTGGGAGCTGTGACATCTGATCCAAGAACACATTGGCTCAAAACCTATTGGCTCCACGGAGAGATTGTGGCTCACAAACCACAAACCTCAGGGGTGAGAAATTGGCTCACCGTATTATTTTGGATGAAGGGTGTCGTAATTGATGAGCTGCCTGTGTCCTTTCAGGTCGAGCGGCCAATACGTGGGTTTAATGTACCCATCTCTTCTGAATGATTGCAACTTTATCCTAAGGGCTCCTCTTCTAACACTATCTGCAGCCTCTGCATTCAGCAGAAGTGCCAGGCATTGTAAGGAAAACATTACCAATCTCTCCCCTTTTAAAGACAGACTGCCTGTACACAATGGAAATTGCATAAAATAAATTGTATGCAATTGAAAGTTTTAGCGAATTGAACATGGGGGCAAAGAGAGGGTTCTAGATTAGTTCACGATGCTGTAAATATAAGTGGTGTAGGTAGCAAGAAGCAGAGAGAAGAAGGTTTTGTTGGGAGTCTGGGGTCCCTCAAGGACTAGCCTCAGAAAGAAGTGGGGGCGGGTTATCAGTGCAATAAATTCCCAGAGTATGGACCAAAGAACCTGACGGCAATAACATTAGGTTTCAATGACCTTATGTGTGCAGTCAGCATCCTATCACATTTCATTCCAAAACCACTAAATCACTGAGCACTCACACAGCTCAATATCCCATCACTCATCTATTCAGGGCTCAAACTAATATCAAATTGCTTCACTTTATCCTCCCACAGACCTAGCAGCAACTACCAGTCTCACACCCAGCCCTCATCATCTCCTCACATCTCCAGCTATTCAATTACAGCATAGAGTCATAGAGTCATAGAGATGTACAGCACGGAACAGACTTTTTGGTCAAACTCGTCCATGATGACCAGATATCCCAACCTAACCTAGTCCCATTTGCCAGCACTTGGCCCATAATCCCTCTAAACCCTTCTTATTCATATACCCATCCAAAATTAATGTTTCTCAAACATTAAATGTTGTAATTGTACCAGTCACCACCACTTCATCTGGCAGCTCAATCCATACATTCACCACCCTTTGCATGAAAAAGTTGTCCCTTAGGTCCCTTTTAAATCTTCCCCCTCTCATCCTAAACCCTGTAGTTTTGAATTCCCCCAAACCCGGAGGAAAGACCTTGTCTATTTACCCTATCCACGTCCCTCATGATTTTATAAATCTCTATAAGGTCACTCCTCACCTCTGACGCTCCAGGGAAGACAGCCCCAGCTTATTCAGCCTCTCCCTATAGTTCAAACCCTCCAATCCTGGCAACCTTTTTGTAAATCTTTGAACTTTTTCAGGTTTCACAACTTCCTTCCTATAGCAGAGAGTCCATAATTGCATACAATATTCCAAAAGTTGCCTAACAATGTCCTGTACAGCTACAACATGACCTCCCAACTCCTTTACTCAACGCTCTAACCAATAAAGGAAAGCATTCCAAACACCTTTTTCACTATCCTATCTAGAGTCATAGAGTCATAGAGATGTACAGCATGGAAACAGACCCTTTGGTCCAACCCGTCCATGCCAACCAGATATCCCAACCCAATCTTGTCCCACCTGCCAGCACCCGGCCCATATCCCTCCAAACCCTTCCTATTCATATACCCATCCAAATGCCTCTTAAATGTTGCATCTACTTGAGACTCCACTTTCAGGAGGGAAATCACTCAAGCATCACTGTCATTTTCCATCTTTCTCAGGAGAAGGAGGCAGACAATGAAAGGAAACAGAGCACAACAGTTTGGGACAAAGACATCTGCGTTTTCTGAATCTTACACAGAAACATTTCTTAATGTCATGGAGTTGACTGCGATGGAGTCATGGCTTATGACATACCTGAAAAATTTGGGGCTGGTGGCATTTTCCTGCCTTATGTCCATTCGCTACAGCCAGTTCACCCTCCCCCAGTTATCCAATATGATAAAAAAGCTGCCGATGGTCTTACTGTCTTGCTTCCCACTTGCACCCTCGCCTCTTCCCATACTCCAACTATCTCCTTCTGATTTCCTGCTCTCAGACATCCGAAGACAGCTACTTTCCCAGACATTGCAACCTAAGGTTGATGGAAATGAGCAACAGTGGAGCACTGATGGAGACGCAATCATTTAACCTGTGACCACCTCAGGCCCTGCCACTTCAGTTACCTTGGAGGCTGATATGGAGTTGGGATCTACACATAGTGAGTTATCTGGGCAATGACTGGCTGTAACCAGGTCAGGAGAAAAAAATGATTTGTTTGCAAGATCATTGGAGACAAGGTGATAAATGAGAACTATTGGAGAGGAGTCAGATGAGGAACTTGATAGGTTGCCATGCTGTTGATTGGTGTGAACACTGGAATGCTAGGTACATTGGCTGTACATTGGCTAAGGGGATTTTGCAGAGTCTGCCTTCTCCACAGCCTCTGCTCCATCTCTCAATCATTCTGCAGATGTAAAGTCTCTGCTAATACTGCACCCGACCTATGGCAGCTGCTGTGTGGACAAGTCACGTACTCCACTGACAACTCTGTGAGGAGGCAGTAAACTCCTGAGATCAACACAAGAGACCCAGAAAAACTCTTGGGGGGGATGAGTGGTGGGTGGTGTTCCTAGGAAATGGTGGTAGATGTTAAAAGGGCCTTGCACCATCAAACCTTTCAGTCTATATTGTCTCACAATTTGCTATCTACTCCCAAGACACATTGTGACTCACATACTGTAATAGCCACATCAGTGGCATTGCCCCATTTGTTTAGGGTGCTGCATGGGCAGCAAATCAAGTACAGAAGAACTAGGAGCAGAAATGGACCATCTGGCCCTTCAAGTTTGCTCTGCCATTCAAAAAGATCATGGCTGATCTTTTTGTGGACTCAGATCCACTTACCTGTCCTCTCATCATATTCCTTAGTTCCTTTATTGTTAAAAAAAAATCTATGTTAGCTTTAAAAACATTTACTGAAGTAGCGTCTACTACTTCATTGGGCAGGGAATTCCATAGATTTACAAGCCTCTGGATGAGCAAGTTCCTTCTCAATACAGTTCTAAGTGCATTAGAGAGCTGCGATTTTGTATGGTGCACTTTTCCTGAAGGAACTAGTCTATAAGAGGCAGGTTCAGTCACATGTGCTGCACAGAAAGTCAACAGGTCACTCACATGGAATTATCTTCCCCAGAAGGTAGTGGAGGCTGGGTCTTTAAACTTATTCAGGGCGAGGTTGGATAGACTGTCGACTGAAAGCTCTTTTGTTTTTGTTCCTTTTACAAGTGTGAATGGTCTCTCCCTAACTACTCTGTCCTGTCCACTCATGATTTTGAAAACCCCTATGAAATCTCATCTCATCTTCTTTTTTTCAAGGAGGTAGGTCCCAACTTCTTCAAATTATCCTCGTAACTGAAATTTCTCATCCTTGGAACAATTCTTGTAAATTGCTTTCTCACTCTCTTCAATGTGTTCACATCTTTCTGAAAATGTGGCACCCAGAGCTCTATGCAATACCTGAGGTGAAGTCTAACTCGTATCTTATACAAGTTCAACATTACTTCCCTGCTCATATTAGACACAGAATGTCGGAACAAAAATATGTCATTCAGTCCTTTGAACCTACACCATCATTCAATATGATTATGAATAATCATCCAACTCAGTACCCTGTTCCTGCTTTCTCCCCATTTCCTTTGATCCCCTTATCCTTTGACTGTGATCCTTGGTTCTGGACTCACCAGTCATCAAGAACATTCTCCCTGCATTTACTCTGTTTAATCCTGTTAGAAATTTATAGATTCTATGAGGTCTCTCCCTCATTCTTCTAAACTGTAGTGAATATAATCCTAACCAATCCAGTCTCCCTTCATACGTCAGGAATACCAGGAATCAGTCTAATAAACTTTTGTTGCATTCCCTCTATAGCCAGAACAGATAAGGAGATCAAATCTGCACAAAATACTCCAGTGTGACCTCACAAAGGTACTATACAATTCCAGTATACACCCCCACTCCTGCACTCGAACCTTGTAATTATGAAGGCCATCATACCATTTGCATTCTTCACTACCTGCTGCCCCTGCATGCTTACTTTCAGTGGCTGGTGGACAAGGACACCCAGGATTCATTACACTTCCCCCTTTCTCAATCTACTCTCCTTCTATTTTTGCTCCAAAGTGGATAATTATATGCATCTGCCACTTATTGAACTTGTCCAATTGAAGCTTCTTTTACATCCTCTACACAGTTAACTCTCCCACCCAATTTTGTGTTGTCTGCAAACTTGGACATATTATACAAAGTTCCCTCATCTAAACCATTAAAACATATTGCGAATAACTGGAGTCCTAGCATTGATCCCTGTGACCCGGGTTCAATTCCCGTCTCAGGCGACTCTCTGTGTGGAGTTTGCACATTCTCCCTGTGTCTGCGTGGGTTTCCTCCGGGTGCTCTGGTTTCCTCCCACAATCCAAAAATGTGCAGGTTAAGTGAATTCGCCATGCTAAATTGCCCGTAGTGTTAGGTGAAGGGTAAATGTAGGCGAATGGGTCCGGGTGGGTTACGCTTCGGCGAGTCGGTGTGGACTTGTTGGGCTGAAGGGCCTGTTTCCACACTGTAATTAATCTAATCTAATCTAATCTAATATTGTGATACCTCACTAGTCACTGCCCGCCACTCAGAAAAAAGATTTGTTTATGCCAACTTCGTGTTTCCTGTCTGACAACTAATTCTCTATCTATTTCGGTACAATCCCATGTATTTTAATTTTGCCTGCTAACCTCTTATGTGGGACCTTCTTATTAACTCTACTAGTTGCATCCTCAGAAAATTCCAGCAGATTTGCCAGGCATGACTTTCTCTTCATAAATTTATGCTGACTCTGTCTGTTCCTGTCACTAACTTCTAAGTGCTCTCCCATTACATCTTTTATACTGGACTCCAGCATTTTTTCCAATACCAATGTCAAGCTAGCTAGTCCATTTGTATCTATTTTTTTAAACTGCCTCTCCTCTTAAATTGTGGGGTTGCATTAGCTATCTTCCAATCCATAGGAACTGTTGCAGGGTCTATAGAATTTTGGAAGATGACTACGAATACATCTGTTATTTCCAGGGCCACTTCCTTAAGTTCTCTGGGATGAAGGTTACTAGGTGTGGGTCTTTATCTGCTTTTAACACATTAGTTTTGCCAAATCCATTTCCCAGTTAATACTAATTTCTTTCAATTCCACCATCCCATTAGACCCTCTGCTCCCCCATATTTTTGGGTTGTTATTTGTGATTTTGTTGTCATTCTGAAAATACCTCCCTTATTACAAGTGCCTTTCCAATCATTTAACCAATCCTCTACACATACTAATATACTACCTAACATTTAGCCAATAACACATGTTATATTAACTGAGTTAACATTTTGAGTCTGGTGACTCTTCATTAGAACTCTTCACTTGGACTCGAAACATTAAACTGTTTTCTTCCTATAGATGCTGCCAGACTTTGAGCTTTGCCAACAGTTTCAGTTATTGTTTCAGATAAGTTCTTTAGTTTATTTTGCTAACTGGCTTGGTTGCCTGTTTTTTGTCTCCTTGCTTTTTTTTTACATAAAGGTGTTATATTGGCAGTTTCCAATCCTCTGGAACTATTCCAGAATCTAAGGATCCTTGGAAGATTACTACCAGGGAATCCACTATCCACATGAGTTCTTCCTTTAATATTCTAGGAAGCATCCCATCAGATTGAGGAGTCCAACCTGTCTTCAGCTCCATTAGTTTCTCTAGAACTTTCTCTCTAGTGATAGCTATTACAGTAGCGCCTCGACATATGAACGACCTCATTCACGAACAAATCGGTTTACAAACAGGATTGTACGTAAAATTTTGCTTCAACGTACGTACGAAATTCAAGGTACGAACGAAAAAAGCCCGTGTGCGACCACGTGGTTTCATTGTTCTGCTTTGCCACGCGCTTGTTGAACTCAAAAGCTCACTGGCCCCGTGTGATTTCATTCAGTTCGTCTTTGGCGCGTGCGCTGTGAACAGCGTTCGTTGCTATGTCCAAGCATTCTTACGCTATTCGCACAATGGGAAAAATTGATTCAGTTTGCGAACTTTTCGCGAACCGGGTCCCAGAATGGATTAAGTTCGTAAGTCGAGGCGCTACTGTACATTTATTTCCTCTCTTCCTTTACTCCTTTATTACTTAGTCATTTTGGAATGCTATTGGAGTCGTCTACTGAGAAGATTGATGCAAAGTATTTATTCAACTCTTCTGCCATTTCCTGGTTCCCCATTATTATTTCCCCAGCCACATTCTCCAAGGGGCATGTGTTCACTTTAGTCTCTCCCTTCCTTTTTTTACATATTTAAAGAAGCTCTTGCTTTCCAATGTGATATTACATGCAAGCTTACCCTCTACATTTTTCTTCTGCCACTTCATTTTTTTGGTTGTCTTTTGCTGCATTTTAAAACTTTCCCAATCTCTGGCTCACACCATTTCAGGGTCACCACTGGGGGTGTACCACACTATCGAATGGTCAGTACTGATTGAATATTGCATTGTCAGAGGCTTAATACTGAGGGAATGCTGCACTATTGAAGGTTAGTACTGAGTTGGAGGGTTTGTACTGTGAGAGGGCTGCAATATCAGAGAGTCAGTACTGTGGAGTGTAGCACTGCTGCAGGGTCAATGGCTGAGGAAGTGTTGCACTGTTGGAGGATCAATGCTGAGGGATTGATGCACTTTTGGAAAGTCAGTGCTGAGGGACCACTGCACTGTTGAAGGATCAGTGCTTAGGAATTTACATTAAGGTTAAATTGGAATAATATCTGCTGCAATTTGTGCTATACTGGGTGTGATGCAATCCAGACCTGCTCACATGGTGATGCTGAATGTTGGTTGTCAGAATTGGGCATTGAACATTGGAATCGGAGATGTCACTGGATTGGGATCATTCTGTTCAGTTTTGGTCTCAAAGAACAAAGAATAGTACAGCACAGACAGGCTCTTTGGGCCATAAAGCCAGCCTTGACAGTCAATGCCTTTCTAAACTACAAACCTTTTGCCTCTACACAGTCTGTATCTCTCTATTCCCCCCTATTCTTATATCTGGTAAAATACTTCTTAAATGTTGCTATTGAACCCGACTCCACCGCCTCACCTGGGAGCACATCCTAGGCACTTGCCACCCTCTGTGTAGAAAACCTGCCTCTCACATCTTCTTTAAAACTTTCCCCCTTTTACCTTAAACCTATGTCCCCTAATAATTGACATTGCTATTCTGGGGACAAAAAAACTCCAACAATCCATTCTATCCATATCTCTCATAATTTTATAAACTTCTATCAGGTCGCCCCCTCAGCTTGTGATGAAAATAAACCAAAGTTCCAATCTCTCCTCTCAGCTAAAACCAGACAACATCCTTGTTAACTGTTTCTGTATCCTCTCCAAAGCCTTCAGATCCTTTTGGTAGTGACCAGAACTGTATGCAATATTTCAAGTGTGGTCTAACTAAAGTCTATACAGTTGCAACATGACTTGCCAATGTTTATAGTCTATGCCTGGACTGATGAAGGCAAGCGTGCAGGATGCTTTCTTCAGCATTTCGTCCACTTGTGTTGCCACGTAAAGGGGTCTGTGGATCTATACGCCTAAATCCTTCTCTATGTTGATGCTGTGAAGGGTTCTGCTGTTTATTATGTACTTTCCTTCTGCATTAGATATCCCAAAATGCATCACCTTGCATTTGTCTGGATTAAATTCCATCTGCCATTTCTCTGTCCAAGTCTTCAGCCTATCCGTATCCAGCTGCATCTTCTGACAATCCCCTTCACTATCTGCAACTCCCCCCAATCTTTGTGTCACCCATGAATTTACTAATCAGGTCATTTACATTCTCCTCCAAATTATTTACATATATTACAAACAACAGAGGTCCCAGCACTGGTCACAGATGGCCAATCAGAAAAAAACACCTTGCCACTGCTACTCTCTGTCTTCTACAACTAAGCGAGTTCAGTATCCATCTTACTAGCTCACCATGGATCCCATGTGACTTTAACTTTTGTATTAGCTTCCCATGAAGGACTTTGTCAAAGACCTTACTGAAGTCCAAATAAACTGCATCGACTGCCCAGGACTCATCAATTATCCTTGTCACTTCCTCAAAAACCGCAATCAAGTTTGAGACACCTACCCTGCATAAAGCCATGATCCCTGTCGTTTATTGTAAAAACAATTATTATTGTTTTAAGCAGCAATTCTGAGAAGGGTTAGTTGTCTCATTGCTGAGATGAATGAAGATCCTCAAATGAAGACATTTTGAACAGGTTCAGCCAATACCATTGGAGTTTACACAAATGAGAAGTGATCATATGGAGACGTATAAAATCATGAGGAAATTTGGCAAGGGTGTTTTGGAATTTTTGGTTACAGTGCAGAATTCTCTTCCCCAGAAGATAGTGCAGACTAGATCTGTAAATATATTGAAGGCTGTGTAAGTTAGATTATCGATAAACAGAGGGAGGAGGGATGTGGAGGCGGACAGTAAAGAAAAGCAAAGACCACAATCTGGTCAGCCACCATCTTATTGAATGGTGAAGTAGGGCTTGATGGGCCGAATGGTGTACTCCTGCTATTAGGTCCTATGTTTCCAGGGCGTTATAGAGCCCGGATCTCTGGCTATTTGTTTGCAATGACAATGACAATCATGGACAATGTCCCAACAGCTCTCGGCAAAACAACATGACTTTTGGTGTGAATTCTGAGTAAAGCTGGTTAACTGTTTCCGAAGCCTCTTTGGAGGCAATGTTTCTCTGTGTGAATCTGGTGCTACAGCCTTCAGGTATTTTAAATGATCAACATGACCGTTAACTGCTTGCTTTTGATTTTCTGTTGAATGGTTCTAGGAGTCACTTCGCCCTCTCCTTTTATGGTCACTTTTTTTTATTGGTCACTTTTTGATGGGGTGGGAACTCAGTGACAGAGCCAGCAGTTCACTCTATCCCCAGCAGGAGCGTACCTGGTGAAAGTCAGCACTGTCCCCATGACTTGTCCTACCTGCCTGTCTCCTTTTCCACCTATCCACTTCGCCCTCCTCCCTGACCTATCACCTTCATCCCCTCCCCCAATCACCTATTGTAGTCTATGCTACTTTCTCCCCAGCCCCACCCTCCTCTCATTTATCTCTCCACCCTTCAGGCTCACTGCCTTTATTCCTGTGAAGGGCTTTTGCCCGAAACGTCGATTTCGCTGCTCCTCGGAGGCTGCCTGAACTGCTGTGCTTTTCCAGCACCAGTCTAATCCAGAATCTGGTTTCCAGCATCTGTCGTCATTGTTTTTACCTGGTGAAAGCTGTCAGCCCAGATCCATTTGGCTAGTACCAAGCTGCAGTGGCATCTGAGTAAGTTGTGTGCCTCAGTGTCAATGCCCAGCATCACCCTGTCAGGTACCAGCTCCTGCTGCTGCTGCTGCTGATGGTCCTAACAAGAGCAGCAACATTCACTCGATCCAGCTACAGTGTGAATACGACGTACGGGCAGAATACTGTCCTCAAGGCATTTTGCTTAGGCCTATATTTAGACTGTGAAAAAAAAACACAAAACCCAACAGATGGAGAGAATATGTTTTCAAAATTTTATTCACTTCGCAGACCCATCAAAACATCACAACAGGCAGTTCTCAGTATTCACACTCGCAGAACCATTGGCGGCTGCCGCTGTCACAGTCACTCTCCCAGATGGTGCGATCTCACAGCCTGAGAAACTGTCTGACACAAGTGTGACAGTTCACACCTCACTACTGCTCACCACAGGCTCTCAAAAACACCAAGAACCAATCGCACACAATCCACTCACTCTCCCCATTTATTGCCGCATCGTTCGAAAAATCGGGATTTATGTCAGAAATTACACACACTGACTCTCACTGGGGCACAGTCCCACAGACACTGACTGTCACTGGGGTACAGTCCCACACACACTGACTATCAATGGGGCACAGTCCCACATACACAGATTCTCACTGGGATACAGTCCCACCCACACTGACTGTCACTGGGGTACAGTCCCACACACACTGACTCTCACTGGGGTACAGTCCCACATACACTGACTCTCACTGAGGTAAAGTCCCGCACACACTGACTCTCACTGTGGTACAGTCCGACACACACTGACCCTCACAGGGGTACAGTCCCACACACACTGACTCTCACTGGGGTACAGTCCCTCACACACTGACTCTCGCTCGGGTACAGTCCCACACACACTGACCCTCACTGGGGTACAGACCCACACACACACTGACTCTCACTTCCCACACTCTTTGACTCAGTCCCACATATACTGACTCTCACTGGGGCATAGGTCCCACACACACTGACTCTCACTAGGTCACCGTCCCACATACACAGATTCTCACTGGGATACAGTCCCACACACACTGACTCTCACTGTGGTACAGTCCCACACACATTGACTCTCACTGGGAGACAGACCCACACACACTGACTCTCACTGGGGCACAGTCCCACAGACACTGACTCTCACTGGGGCACACTCCCCCACACACTGACTCTCACTGGGTTACAGTCCCACACTCACTGACTCTCACTGGGGCACAGTCCCACATACACTGACTCTCACTGCAGCACAGTTCTACACACACTGACGCTCACTGAGGTACAGCCCCACACACACTGACTCTCACTGAGTTACAGTCCCACACACACTGACTCTCACTGGGGCACAGCCCCACAATCACTGACTCACAGTCCCACATATTCTGACTCTCACAGTGGTACAGTCCCACACACACACTGACTCTTACTGTGGTACAATCCCACACTCACTGACTCTCACTGTGGTACAGTACCACACACACTGCATCTCACTGGGGCACATTCCCACACTCACTGACTCTCACTGGGGAGCAGTCCCATACACACTGACTCACTGGGGTACAGTCCCACATATACTGACGCTCACTGGGGTACAGCCACATGCACACTGACTCTCACTGAGTTACAGTCCCACACACACTGACTCTCACTGGGGTACAGCCCCACACACACTGACTCTCACAGTGGTACAGTCCCACAGACACTGACTCTCACTGAGGCACAGTCCCACAATCACTGACTCACAGTCCCACATATACTGACTCTCACAGTGGTACAGTCCCACACACACTGACTCTCACTGGGGCACAGTCCCACACACACTGACCCCCGCAGGGGTACAGTCCCACATACACTGACTCTCACTGTGGTACAGTCCCACATACACTGACTCTCACTAGGGTAGAGTCCGACACTCACTGACTCTCACTGCAGCACAGTTCTACACACACTGACTCTCACTGAGTTACAGTCCCACACACACTGAATCTCACTGTGGTACAGTCCCACACACTGACTCTCACTGGGGTACAGCCCCACACACACTGACTCTCTCTGGGGTACAGTCCCACAGACACTGACTCTCACTGGGGCACAGTCCCACAATCACTGACTCACAGTCCCACATATACTGACTCTCACAGTGGTACAGTCCCATAGTCACTGACTCTCACTGTGGTACAGTCCCACAAACACTGACTCTCACTGGGGCACAGTCCCACACACACTGACTCCCACAAGGGTACAGTCCCACATACACTGGCTCTCACTGGGGTACAGGTCCAACACACACTGCATCTCACTGGGGCACAGTCCTACACACACTGACTCTCACTGTGGTACAGTCCCACATACACTGACTCTCACTGGGATACAGTCCCACACTCACACAGTGACTCTCCCTGCAGCACAGTCCTACACTCACTGACTCTCACTGGGGTACAGTCCCACATATACTGACGCTCACTAGGGTACAGCCCCACCCACACTGACTCTCACTGAGTTACAGTCCCACACACACTGAATCTCACTGTGGTACAGTCGAACACACTGAATCTCACTGTGGTACAGTCCCACACACTGACTCTCACTGGAGTACAGCCCCACACACACTGACTCTCACTGGGGTACAGTCCCACAGACACTGACTCTCACTGAGATACAGTCCCACAATCACTGACTCACAGTCCCACATATACTGACTCTCACAGTGGTACAGTCCCATACTCACTGACTCTCACTGTGGTACAGTCCCACACACACTGACTCTCACTGGGGCACAGTCCCACACACACTGACTCCCACAAGGGTACAGACCCACATACACTGGCTCTCACTGGGGTACAGGTCCAACACACACTGCATCTCACTGGGGCACAGTCCTACACACACTGACTCTCACTGGGGTACAGTCCCACATACACTGACTCTCACTAGGGCTGAGTCCCACACATACTGACTCTCACTGGGGTACAGTCCCACACACACTGACTCTCACTGGGATACAGTCCCACACTCACACAGTGACTCTCCCTGCAGCACAGTCCTACACACACTGACTCCCACTGAGGTACAGTCCCACACATACTGACTCTCACTGGGGTACAATCCCACATAGACTGACTCTCACTGGGTTACAGTCCCACACACACTGATTCTCACTGGGGCACATTCCCACATATACTGACTGTCACTGGGGCACAGTCCCACACTCACTGACTCTTACTGGGATACAGACCCACACACACAGATTCTCACTGTGGCACAGTCCCACATATTCAGACTCTCACTGGGGTAAAGTCCCATATACACTGATTCTCACTGGGGCACAGTCTCACACACACTGACTCTCACTGGGGCATCGTCCCACATATACTGACTCTCACTGGGTTACAGCCCCACACACACTGACTCTCACTGGGTTACAGTCTCACACACACTGACTCTCACTGGGTTACAGTCCCACATATACTGACTCTCACTGGGTTACAGTCCCACACAAACTGACTCTCACTGGGTTACAGTCCCACACACACTGATTCTCACTGGGATACAGTCCCACACTCACACAGTTACTCTCACTGCAGCACAGTCCCACACTCACTGACTCACAGTCCCACATATACTGACTCTCACTGTGGTACAGTCCCACACACACTGACTCTCACTGGGGCTTAGGTCCCACACACACTGACTCTCACTGGGGCACCGTCCCAAATACACTGATTCTCACTGGGTTACAGTCCCACATACACTGACTCTCACTGGGGTACAGGTCCACATACACTGACTCTCACTAGGGCAGAGTCCCACACACACTGACTCTCACTGGGGTACAGTCCCACATACACTGACTCTCACTGGGGTACAGTTCCAACACACACCAGTCCTACACACACTGACTCTCACTGGGTTACAGTCCCACACACTCTGACTCTCACTGGGGTACAGTCCCACACACACTGACTCTCACTGGGTTACAGTTCCACACTCACACAGTGACTCTCACTGCAGCACAGTCCTACACACACTGACTCTCACTGGGTTACAGCCCCACACACACTGACTCTCACTGGGGTACAGTCCCAAACACACTGACTCTCACTGGGGTACAGTCCCACATACAGTGACTCTCACTGGGGCACAGTCCCACACTCACTGACTCATAGTCCCACATATACTGACTCTCACTGTGGTACAGTCCCACACACACTGACTCTCACTGTGGGACAGTCCCACACACACTGACTCTCGGTGGGATACAGTCCCACATATACTGACTCTCATTGGGGCACAGTCCCACAGACACTGATTCTCACTGGGGCACAGTCCCACATACACTGATTCTCACTGGGGCACAGTCCCACATATACTGACTCTCACTGGAACACAATCCCACATATACTGACTCTCACTGGGGCACAGTCCCACACTCACTGACTCTCACTGGGGCACAGTCCCACACACACACTGACTCTCACTGGAGTACAGTCCCACATATACTGACTCTCACTGGGGTACAGTCCCACACACACTGACTCACAATGAGGTACAGATCCAACACATACTAACTGTCACTGGGGTACAGTCCCACACTCACACACTGACTCTCACTGGGGCACAGTCCCCCACACAGACTTATTCTCACTGGAGTACAGTTCCACACAGGCTAACTCTCACTGGGGTACAGTCCTAAACAGACTAACTCTCACTGGGTATAATCCCACACACACTGACTCTCACTGGGGTGCAGTCCCACACACACTGACTCTCACTGGGGTACAGTGCCACACACAAACTAACTCGACTAACTCTCATTGGGGTACAGTCCCACACACATTGATTCTACGTGGGGCACAGGTCCCACACACACTGACTCTCACTGGGGTACAGCCCACACACACTGACTCACTGGGGTACAGCCCCACACACACTGACTCTCACTGGGGTATAGGTCCCACATACATTGAAACTCACTGGGGTACAGCTCCCACACAAACGCACTGACTCTCACTGGGACACAAGTTCCACACACACTGACTCTCACTGGGGTACAATCCCACTCACACACTGACTCTCACTGGGGTGCAGCTCCAACACACACTAACTCTCACTGGGACACAAGTCCCAAACACACTGACTCTCACTGGGGTACAATCCCACACACACACACACTGACTCTCACAGGGGTGCAATCCCACACACACATGCACACACATACAGAAGGGGTGCAATCCCACACACACATGCACACACATACAGACTCTCATTGGGGTACAGGTCCCACACACACTGACTCTCACCGGGGTACAGGTCCCACATACATTGGTTCTCACTGGGGTACAGGTCCCACACACACTGACTCTCACTGGGGTACAGTCCCACACACACTGACTCTCACTGTGGTACGGCTCCCAAACACACTGACTCTCACTGGGGTACATCCCACACACATTAACTCTCACTTGGGTACAGTCCCACACACATATGCACTCACACACAGACTCTCATTGGGATACAGTCACACACACACACTGTCTCTCACTAGGGTACAGTTCCCATGTACTCTAACTCTGCATTGGGCACAGGTCCCATACACACTGACACTCACTGGGGTACAGTCCCACATACACTGGCTCTCATTGGGGTACAGTCCCACATGCACTGACACTCACAGGGGTACAGTCCCACACACACACTGACTCTCACTGGGGCACAACTCCACATACATTGATTCTCACTGGGGTACAGTCCCACATACACTGACTCTCACTGTGGTACAGTCCCACATACACTGACTCTAACTGGGGTATAGGTCCCACATACATTGAATCTCACTGGGGTCCAGCTCCCACACAAATGAACTGACTCTCACTGGCGTATAGGTCCCACATATATTGAATCTCACTGGGGTACAGCTCCCACACAAATGCACTGACTCTCACTGGGTGCAGCTCCAACACACACTAACTCTCACTGGGACACAAGTCCCAAACACACTGACTCTCACTGGGCTACTGTCCCACACACACACATGCACACACACTGACTGTCATTGGGGTACAGCTCCAACACACACTGATTCTCACTGGGGTACAATCCCACACACATTCATGCACATGCACTGACTCTCATTGGGGTACAGTCCCAAACACACACACTGTCTCTCACTGGGGTATAGGTCCCACACTGACCTTCACTGGGGTCTAAGTCCCATACACACTGACTCTCACTGGGGTACAGCTCCCAAACACACTGACTCTCACTGGGGTACAATCCCACACACACACACACTGACTCTCCAGGGGTGCAATCCCACACACACATGCACACACATACAGACTCTCATTGGGGTACAGGTCCCACATACATTGGTTCTCACTGGGGTACAGTCCCACAAACACTGACTCTCACCGGGGTACAGGTCCCACACACACTGACTCTCACCGGGGTACAGGTCCCACATACATTGGTTCTCACTGGGGTACAGGTCCCACACACACTGACTCTCACTGGGGTACAGTCCCACACACACTGACTCTCACTATGGTACAGTCCCACAAACACAGACTCTCATTGGGGTACAGGTCCCACACACATTGGTTCTCACTGGGGTACAGGTCCCACACACACTGTTTGAATTTTAAAAAAGGCACAATGTCAAAGTTTTTTGTCTGGCGTGCAACATGACTGGCAGGCAAGGAATTAACTTAGAAAAGGAACAACTATATATTGCATATATACACACACATACACACTTCACATTTGAGAAAAGTAATTTAGAAACTATACAACAACCGTAGAGTGCTATCTTATAAGTGGTTTGGCTAAGTAGATATAACGAGAGCGCACAGACAGGATGTTCTCATTAGGGTGAAGGGCAAAGCTGGTAGGTGCAGAGAAATTGAGGTTTTGGTCATGAATATGAAGGAAGGATATGTCAGGTATAGACAGCCGAGATCGAGTCAATCCTTAGAAGACTATAAAAGCTGTAGAACTTAAGTGGGAAATCAGGAGGGCAAGAAAGTGACATGAAACAGGTTTGGAAAAGAGGGCAAAGGAGAAACCAAATAGATTTTATAAATACATTAAGGATGAAACAGTAACTAGGGATAAAAATACAACTCCTTAAAGATCTAGGGCAGTTGCTTGCTCCTCCTGTAGAATGTGGCAGGTGGGAGACATGGCACACGTCTCCGCTGGCTACATCTGTGGGAAGTGCACCCAACTGCAGCTCCTTGAAAACCGTGTTGGGGAATTGCAGTTGGAGCTGGAGCTGGATGAACTACGGATCATTCGGGAGGCTGAGGGGGTAATTAAGAGGAGTAACCGGGAGTTGGTCACTCCTAAGGCTCAGGACAAGGATAAATGGGTTACAGTTAGGGGGAGGAAAGGGGACAGACAGACAGTGCAGAGATCCCCTGTGGACATTCCCCTCAGCAATAAGTATACCGTTTTGGATACTGCTGGGGAGGATGACCTACCAGAGGAAAGCCATAGCAGTCAGTTCTCTGGCACTGAGCCTGACACTGTGGCAAAGAAGGGAAGGGGCAGGATAGAAAAGTACTCGTGGTAGGGGACTCGATAGTTAGGGTAATGGACAGGAGATTTTGTGGTCAGGATTGGGATTCCCGGAAGGTATGTTGCTTCCCTGGTGCCAGGGTTCGGGACGTCTCCGATCGGGTGTATAAGGTTCTAAAAGGGGAGGGCGAACAGCCAGAAATCATGTTACATATTGCACCAATGATATAGCCAGAAAAAGGATTGACGATATAAAAAGTGATTTCAGGGAGTTAGGATGGAAGCTGCAAAGCAGGACGAACGGAGTAGTGTTCTCTAGTTTACTACCGGTGCCATGCGATAGCGAGGCAAGGAACAGGGAGCGGGCGCAGCTTAACACGTGGCTGCGAAGCTGGTGTAGGAGGGAGGGCTTCAGATATGTAGATAGTTGGGATGCCTTCTGAGGAAGGTGGGACCTGTACAAGAAGGACGGGTTGCATCTGAACTGGGTGGAAGGTTTGCTCGAGTAGTTCGAGAGGGTTTAAACTAGTATGGCAGGGGGGTGGGAACCTGAGCTGTATACCGGAGGTGAGAGTTGATGCAGATGAGGCAATAGCAAGAGGTAGACCAGCTAGTGGGAAGGAGTTTCCTGGGAAGGAACCAAAGAATCAGTTCAAATGTGTTTCCTTTAACGCAAGGAGTATCAGGAATAAAAGTGATGAACTTCGAGCATGGATTAGTACCTGGTGCTATGAAGTTGTGGCCATCACAGAGACATGGGTTTCTCAGGGGCAGGAATAGTTGCTGGATGCTCCAGGGCTTAGAGCATTTAAAAAGAATAGGGAGGGGGGAAAAGAGGATGGGGTGTAGCACTACTAATCAGAGAGGGTATCACAGCTACAGAAGCTTCCATTGTCGAGAAAGATCTGCCTACTGAGTCAGTATGGGTGGAAATTAGGAACAGCAAGGGAGCAATCACCTCGTTAGGGGTTTACTACAGGCCCCCCAATAGCAGCAGGAAGATGGAAGAAAGCATAAGTCGGCAGATTTTGGAAAAGTGTGGACGTAGCAGGGTTGTTGTAATGGGTGACTTTAACTTTCCCAATATTGACTGGAACCTCCTTCGAGCAGAAGATTTGAATCGAGCTGTTTTTGTAAGGTGTGTTCTGGAGGGTTTCCTAACTCAGTACTTTGACAGGCCGATGAGGGGAGAGGCCATTCTAGACTTGGTGCTTGGAAACGAGCCGGGGCAGGTATCAGACCTTGTGGTAGGAGACCATTTTGGTGATAGTGACCACAACTGCCTCACATTCTACATAGCTATGGAGAAGGAGAGGATTAGGCAAAATGGGAGGATATTTAATTGGGGAAGAGGAAACTATGATGCGATTAGACATGAGTTAGGAAGCATCAATTGTTCCATGGTAAAGGCACTATAGACATGTGGAGACTGTTTAAGGAACAGTTGTTGCGAGTGATGAATAAATATGTCCCTCTGAGACAGGCAAGAAGTGGTAAGATAAAGGAACCTTGGATGACGAGAGCGATGGAGCTTCTCGTCAAAAGGAAAAAGGTAGCTTACAGAAGGTAGGGGAAGCTAGGATCAAGCTCAGATCTAGAGGATTACAGGCAGGTGAGGAAGGAGCTCAAAAATGGTCTGAGGAGAGCCAGGAGGGGGCAACGAGAAAGGCTTGGCAGAACGGATTAGGGAGAACACAAAGGCATTTTACACTTATGTGAGGGATAAGAGAATGGTCAAAGAAAGAGTAGGGCCGATCAGAGATAGCATAGGGAACTTGTGTGTGGAGTCTGAGGAGGT
>NC_057742.1:296455-335295 GCF_004010195.1 Chiloscyllium plagiosum
ATAGAGGGGATGTCAGAGGCGGGTTCTTTACACAGAGAGTTGTGAGAGCATGGAATGCGTTGCCAGCAGCAGTTGTGGAAGCGAGGTCAATGGGGACATTTAAGAGACTGCTGGATATGCATATGGTCACAGAAATTTGAGAGTGCATACATTAGGATCAATGGTCGGCACAACATTGTGGGCTGAAGGGCCTGTTCTGTGCTGTACTGTTCTATGTTCTATGAGTAAGGCCACCAATATGTGGAAATACAGGAAATACTAAATGAGTATTTTGCATTAGTGTTTACTGTAGCGAACGATATGGAAGCTGGAGAACATGGGGAAATAAATAGCACCAACTTGATAAATGTGCAGAGGAAAGGATGGTGATGGATGTCTGAAAATTCATAAAGATGGATAAATCCCCAGGACCTAATCACGTGTATCTTACAATGCTGTGGGAAGCTAGGGAGGCGATTTCTAGGCCCCTTGCTGAGATATTTGTATCAGCAATAGCCACAGGCAAAATGTGAGAAGACTGGAGGTTGGCCAATGTGGTGCCCACTATTTAAGAAAAGTGGTAAGGAAAAGCCAAGGAATTATAGATCAGTGAGTCTGGCATTGGTGGTGGGCAAGTTTTGGGGGAGTCCTGAGGGACAGGAGTTTCATATATTTGGAAAGACAAGGATTGATTAGGGATAGGCAACATGGTTATGTATATGGGAAATTGTGTCAGGGACCTGATTGAATTTTTTAAAGAAGTAACAAAGAGATTGATAAGGACAGAGCAGTGGAAATTATCTATATGGACTTCAGTAAGATGTTGAACAAGGTTAGATCACATGGAATCCAGAGAGATGTACAGCACAAAAACAGACCCTTTGGTCCAACTTGTACATGCTGACCATCCTAACCTAATCTAGTCCCATTTCCAGCACCCGGCCCATATCCCTCTAAATCCTTCCTATTCATATAGCCACCCAGATGCCTTTTAAAAGCTGTAATTGTACCAGCCTTCATCATTTCCTCTGGCAACTCATTCCATACATGTACCACCCTCTGTGTGAAAAAGTTGCCCCTTAGGTCTCTTTTATATCTTGGCCTTCTCACCCCCCAAAATCTATGTCCTCTAGTTCCGGATTCCCCCACCCAGAGTAAAGACTTTGTCAATTTATCCTATCCATGCTCCTCATGATATTACAAACATCTATAAGGTCACCCCCTCAGCCTCCGAAACTCCAGGGAAAACATCCCCAGCCTATTCAGCCTCTCCTTATAGCTCAAATTCTCCAACCCTGGCAACGGCCTTATAAATCTTTTCTGAACCCTTTCAAGATTCACAACATCCTTCCGATAGGAAGGAGACCAGAATTGCAAGCAATATTCCAACAGTGGCCTGACCGACATCCTGTACAGCAACAATATGACCTCTCAACTCCTATACTCAATACTCTGACCAATAAAGGAAAGCATACCAAACGCCTTCTTCACTATCCTATCCAACTGCGATTCTATTTTCAAGCAACTATGAACCTGCACTCCAAGGTCTCTTTGTTCAGCAACACTCCTAGGACCTTACCATTAAGTGTATAAGTCCTACTATGACTTGTTTTTCCAAAATGCAACACCTCACATTTACCTAAATTAAACTTCATCTGCCACTCCTCAGCCCATTGGCCCATCTGATCAAGATCCCGTTGTACTCTGAGGTAACCTTCTTCAATGTCCACTACACCGCCAATGTTGGTGTCATCTGCCAACTATACCTCCTATGTTCACATCCAAATTGTTTATATAAATGATGAAAAGTAGTGGACCCAGCACCCATTCTTGTGCCACTCCACTGGTCACAGGCCTCCAGTCTGAAAAGCAGCCCTCTACCACTACCCTCTGTCTTCTACCTTCGAGCCAGTTCTGTATCCAAATGGCTAGTTCTCCCTGTATTCCACGAGATCTAACCTTGCTAATCAGTGTCCCATGGGGAACCTTGTCGAACGCCTTACTGAAGTCCATATAGATGACGTTCACCACTCTGCTCTCATCAATCCTCTTTGTTACTTCTTCAAAAAAACTCAAGCAAATTTGTGAGACGTGATTTCCCATGCACAAAGCCATGCTGACTATCCCTAATCAGTCCTTGCCTTTCCAAATACATGTACATTCTATCCCTCAGGATTCCCTTCAACAATCTGCCCACCACTGATGTCAGGCTCACTGGTCTATAGTTCCCTGGCTTGTCCTTATCACTTTTCTTAAGTAGTGGCACTATGTTAGCCAACCTCCAGTCTTCTGGCATCTCACCTGTGACTATTGATGATACAAATATCTCAGGAAGGAGCCCAGCAATCACTTCCCCAGCTTTCCACAGAGTTCTAGGGTACACCTGATCAGGTCCCGAGGCTTAATCCACTTTTTTGTGTTTCAAGACATCCAGCACTTCCTCCTCTGCAATATGGACATTATTCAAGATATCACCATCTATTTCCCCACATTCTATATCTTCCGTGTCCTTCTCCACGGTAAACACTGATGGAAAATACTTGTTTAGTATCTCCCCCATCTCCTGTGGCTCCACACAAAGGCCACCTTGCTGAACTTTGAGGGGCCCTATTCTCTCCCTAGTTACCCTTTTGTCCTTAATATATTTATAAAAACCCTTTGGATTCTCCTTAATCCTATTTGCCAGAACTATCTCATGTCCTCTTTTTGCACTCTTCAGTAAACCCCATGTTCCTGTCTCCCCTGGTAACTCTTCACTTGCTTCAGCAATAATCCACTCTCCAACATTAGAAGTAGAGATATTCATGAATGATTCACATTCCTCAGATGCTGAAGCAGTTTATGGAACCACTTGCATCTAGAAGGACAAGGACAGCAGATAAATGGTAACATGACCCTCTGAAAGTTCCCCTCCATGCCATTCACTATCCTGTCTTGGAAACATATTGCCATTCTTTCAGTGTCGCTGTGTCAAATCTGAAATTCCCTCCCTAGCAGCATTGTTGGTCAACCCACAGCACATGGACTGCAGTGGTTCAAACAGGCAGTTCATCACCACTTTCTGAAGGCAACTAGGGACAGGTAATAAATGCTGGCCTGGACACCCACATCTCACAAGCGAATCAAAAATTGCAAAAAAGATTCCAGCTTTCTCTCTTTGTCTTGTACCCTCTTTCTGTTTCTGCACCTTCTCTCTCTCTCCATGTGCCTTCCTTTTTGTCTATTTTTTCCGTTTTTGTTCAACTGTTTCACTGTCTCAGACTCAAGGTCTATCTCTGTGTTGCTTTCTCTGTCTTTTTCTCTCACTCTCTCCAGCTCAAGCCAGGAGGTGAGCAGTTTAGCAGCTGTTTGCTATTTATTAACCAGTCATGGTTAAATTGGTTTATAAATTAACAGATGTTTCAACTTTATTTTTTTCTTCTGGGAGTAAAGATGGTTCTAGTGCAGCTCATGTGTTTACATCAATTGCAGAAAATCCTCAACTGAACTAATCATCTTTATTTAATGACTTTTTTCTGTGTGTGAGTTTTGTGATTCTCAAGGTAAGACCAAGTCCCAGCACAGGGACAGCATAGGGTTAGACACAGGGTAAAGCTTCCTTTGCTCTGTCCCCCATCAAACACTCCCAGGACAGGGACAGCAAAGGGTTAGATACAGAATAAAGTCCCTTCTAGACTAACCCCATTAAATTCCCATTTCCAGTAGGATGGAGCAGGATGGCAGACTATGCTAAATAAATGATGAGAGGTGTTTGCATAGGCTGGATCAATGAGTATTTGGGAGTGAACGGCCATTTGCTCATAGTGACTCCAATTATTGCTCTGCTTTCTTGCTTTAGTGAGGATTGCATGAGTACTGTTATTGCTTTGAGAGGTGTGTTGTTTTAAGAGCTCATTATGCAAATGAACAAGGACCAGGATGACATCACATGATTAGTAGACACGAGGAGTTCAAGCAGCAGCAATTTAGTTTAAGGATTTTTAACAAGTTGTTTTATAACTCCACCTAAATACACTAGATCCAAAAAGACACGTGCTTCGGTTAATTGCTGAGTAAAATACCTATGGTGTTAATTGATGAAACGTATATACTCCTGATTTTATTCATAAACGGGTAAAACAGACCAAGGACCATTAATTCTGATTTCTATTCAGAAGAATCAGGAGTCCGGTTTGGGTGCACAGTCAGCCAAGCACCTTCCAATTCCATAAACTTTACCATGAAGAAGGACAAGGCCAGCAGATACAGGGAAGACCACCTTGTGCAAATTCACCTCCAAGCCACTCACCATCCCGACTTGAAAATATATCGCTGTTCCTTCAGTGTCGCTGGGTCAAAATCCTGGAATTCTCTCCCTCATGGCATTGTGGGTCAACCCACAGCAGATGAACGGTAATGGTTCAAGAAGGCAGCTCACCCCCACCTCATCAAGGGACAACGAGGGACAATTATAAATACTTTCCCAACCAGCGACTCCTGCATAAATCATAAAGAGTGCATTCATTAAAAGGTTGGTGTATAGATTCATGATATATTCGAGAAGGTCAATAGTATCCTTTTTTTAAATTCTGAGTGGAATTGAACATGCAAATAAAAATATTATGAATAAATTATACAAAGCATTGGTAAGACTACATCTTGAAAACTGTGTGCAATTTTGGTCTCCTCTTTTAGGGAAGGATGTTGGGAGGTGGTTCAGAGAAGGTTTACTAAACTAATACTTGGAACGAGCAGGTTATAGAATCATAGAATGTACAGTATGCATACAGACCCTTCAACCCAACCAGTCCATGCCAAACATAATTCCAAACTAAACTTGTCCCAACTGCCTGTATTTGGCCCATACCTCTCCAAACCTTTCCTACCCAT
The DNA here is from genome assembly GCF_004010195.1 of Chiloscyllium plagiosum. Classification (NCBI taxonomy): domain Eukaryota; kingdom Metazoa; phylum Chordata; class Chondrichthyes; order Orectolobiformes; family Hemiscylliidae; genus Chiloscyllium; species Chiloscyllium plagiosum. Next base: position 301,304 of record NC_057742.1, read on the forward strand.
GCACTTATGCAAATGTGTTTTAAACATTGTAACTGTACCTGCATCCACCACTTGCTCTGGAAGTTCATTTCACATATGAACCACTCTCCATGTAAAAAAAAGTTTATCGCTCATGTCTTTTTTAAATCTTTCTCCTCTCACCTTAAAAATATGCTCCCGGTCTTGAAATGCCCCATCCTAGAGAGCAGACAGCTGCCTTTCACCTTATTTATGCCCCTCATGACTTTATAAACTTCTGTACGGTCACCCCTCCACATCCTACCTGCAGTGAAAAGAAGCCCTAGCCCTAGCTCATCCAGCATCTCCTCATGTTGTCTTATGAAGGCTGGTTGGACAGACTGGGTTTGTTTCCACTGGGGTTTAGAAGAATGTGGAGTGATGTTACTGAAGTGCATAAGATCCTGATGGTCTTGAGACGGTGTACATTAAAAAGCTGTTTGCTCTTGTAGCTCAGTACAGAATAAGGGCATATTGCTATAAACTTAGTGGTGGCCCTTTCAGAACTGAGATGAGGAGATTTTTTTTCTCAGAGTGTTGTGTGATTTTGGTGCTTTCTGCCTCAGGTGGTGGTAGAGGAGGGTTATTGAATACTTTTAATGCAGAGGGAGATAAATTGTTGTTAGGCAGAAAATCAAATGTTATCAGAGATAGACAGGAACGTGGAATTCAAAACACAAACTGATCAACCATGATCTTAATGAAGAGCAGACCAGGATTAAGCAGCCAAATGGTCTGTCTACTCCTGCTCCTGTTTTGTATGTTTATATATAACTGTCTAATCAGTCCTAGAAGGAGAATGTCAAGCAGCTAGTGAAATTTAAAAAAAAATGAATGAGTTGAGATGGATGTGTTATTTTGTGGTATTGAATATCTGTAAAGTATATGGAAAGATGACTGGGAAATGGGTTGAAACTTTATGAGACCATAAGACATAGGAACATAGATTAGGCCGTTCAGCCCATTGAGTCTGCTCCCCCCCCACTCCATTCAAACATGGCTGATAAGCTTCTCAATTCCATTCACCCACTTTCTCCCTGTAACTCTTGATTCCCTTGACGATCAAAAACCTATCTATCTCAGATTTAAATGTACTCAATGACCTAGCCCCCACTGCCTTCTGTGGCAGAGAATTCCATAGACTGACCACTCTCTGGCTGAAGAAGTGTCTCCTTATCTCTGTTCTCCAGGGTCTTCCCTTTACTCTGAGGCTGCGTCCTCGGGTCCTGGACTCTCCTACCAATGGAAACATCTTCCCAATATCCACTCTGTTAAGGCCATTCAGTATTCTGTAAATTTCAGTTAGATTTCCCCTCATCCTTCTAAACTCCACTGAGTATTGATCCAGAGTCCTTACATATTCCTCATATGTTAAGCTTTTCATTCCTGGGACCATTCTCGTGAACCTCCTCTGAACACACTCCAGGGCCAGTACATTCTTCCTGAGATATGGGGCCCAAAACTGTGCACAGTACTCTAAATATGGTCTGACCAGAGCCTTAGAGTGTTAGAGGTACATCCCTGCTTTTATATTCAAGCCCTCTCAAAATAAATGCAATCAATGCATTTGCCTTCCCAACCATTGACGCAACCTGCAAGTTTACCTCGAGAGAATCCTGGACTAGTACTCCCAGATCTCTGTACTTCAGACTTCTGAATTTTCTCCCCAATTTTTAGAAAATAGTCCATGCTTCTATTCTTCTTACCAAAGTGCATGACTTCATACTTTCCCATGTTCTACTGTTGTATTCTGCTGTTTATGCTAACATTTTTCTGAACCTGTCTTATATGCGGATTTATTGTTTTTCATTTTAGAACATAGAATATAGAAAAGTACAGCACAGAACAGGGTCTTTGGCCCATGATATTGTGCCGAGATTTAATCCTAATGTAAAATATAGTAACTTAACCTATGCACCCCTCAACTCACTGCTCTCAATGTGCCTGTCCAGCAGTTGCTTAAATGTCCCTAAAGACTCTGCTTCCACCACCACCACTGGCAATGCATTCCATGTAATCACAACTCTCTGCGGAAAGAACCTACCTCTGATGTCTCCTTTATACCTTCCTCCTAATATCTTCAAACTCTGACTTCTCGTACCAGTCAATCCTGCCCTGGGGAAATGTCTCTGGTTATTGACTCTATCTATTCCTCTCATTATTTTGTACACCTTGATCAGGTCTCATCTCTTCCTCCTTCTCTCCAGAGAGAAAAGTCCGAGCTTATTCAACCTTTCTTCATAAGACAAGCCCTCCTGGTAAACCTTCTATGCACCCTCTCCAAAGCCTCTGTATCTTTCCTATAGGGCAACCAGAACTGGACACAATATTCCAAGTGTGGTCTCACCAGGGACTTGTAGAACTGTAGCAAAATCTCACAGCTCTTAAACCCGATCCCCTGTTAATGAAAGCCAAAACATCATATGCTTTCTGAACAACCCTATCCACTTGGGTGGCAACTTTGAGGGATATATGTACTTGCACACCCAGATCCCCCTTTCCTCCACATTACCAAGAATCCTGTCTTTAATCCTATGTTCAGCATTCGAGTTCGACCTTCCAAAATGCAGCACTCCGCATTTATCCAGGTTGAACTCCATCTGTCATTACTCAGCCCAGCTCTGCATCCTGTCTATGCCTGCAGTCTGCAGTAGCCCTCTATACTATTGATGACACTCCAACCTTTGGGTCATCTGCAAATTTACTAACCCACCCCTCAACCTCCTCATCCAAGTCATTTACAAAACCTATAAAGAGCAGAGGCCCAAGAACAGAGCCTTGCGGGACCCCACTCAACACTGACCTCCAGGCAGAATACTTTCCATCTCCAACCACTCTCTGCCTTCTGTCAGCCAGCCAATTCTGAATCCAGGTAGCCAAATGTCCCTGTATCCCATGCCTCCTGAATTTATGAATGAGCCTACCATGGGGAACCCTATCAAATGCTTTGCTGAAATCCATATACACCACATCCACTGCTCGACCTTCATCGACCTGTCTTGACACCTCCTCAAAGAACTCAATAAGATTTGTGAGGCATGACCTGCTCCTCACAAAGCCATGATGACTGCCTTTAATCACACTATGCTTTGCCAAATAGTCATAAATCCTATCCCTCAGAATTCTTCCCAAAACTTTGCTGACCACAGACGTGAGACTGACTGGTCTATAATTGCCAGGGATTTCCCTATTACCCTTCTTGAAAAGAGGAACAACATTCGCCTCCTTCCAATCCTCCAATACGACTCCTGTGGAGAGTGAGGAGGCAAATATCCTCGCCAGCGGCTTAGCAACCTCCTTTCTCACTTCCCGAAGCACCTAGGATAAATAATTTTGTTGAATAAAATCATGATTTATCAAACCAGATTTTCACTCTGGGGTCTGACTTGTCCAGTATAACCACCAGCTGGATTACATGACTCACAGCTATGAGGACTCCGAGCAGCAGCAACTTAGACTACTGTGTGAACAACTTCGGTGACTGCCAATTTTCAGTTGTCCACTAAGCAAATCAGTGAGAACCATAGAAACCTCAGCAAAGTTATAGCACAGAAAAAGGCCATTCTGTATGATATGTCAGCACTGCCTGTAAGTGAATTGAGCCTACACAACTGATCAATTCAGTCTATGAGTGGTAAATTGTGTTACAGAAAACATCACAAGCATTTGGCAGTGTCTGTGAGCAATAGAGAGCTCTGTGCAGTTACAGCAAAAAGCAGGCAGATGGCAGGAGTGGGAACACAATCTCTGATCCAGAATCAAACTGCAGGCACAATTTGAGGAGTAGTTGATGTTTGATTTCTAGTTCTGACAGTCTCAATTATCAAACAGTGTTCTCTTCAAATGTCAGTTACTAATTACAGCCAGTTCTACTTGCAAAGTACTATCATGAACACCTTGTTGACCAGGTGAGTTCCCTGAGGACAGTACATACACCTGTATACAGGTACCTGGGCTATCAGGGATCTATGTGACTGCCACCCAATAGTCTGCTATAATGAATGGGAGGGTGATAGTTTGTTACACAGCTGATTCCAGTTGGTCACTGGCACTCCCCCCACTGTCATCCAAAACCACCTCTAACCCCATCATTCACCAACAGCAAACTTGTCAATTCACCAGACTGTGTCCTTTAAACAGCATCACAAACAGATTATCTGGTTATTATCAGAACACTGTTTGTGAGTTCTTACTATGCACAACTTGGCTGCAATATTTTCTGCATCACAATGCACCAGAAATAATTTATTGGCTGGAAAGTGTTTTGGAATGTGCTGAGTCTGATGGTCAAAATCTAAGTTCATTCATTAATGTCCAGTTCATGCACCTTATTCCCTTCTATCACATTCTCCTCTATTTGAAGAACATGTAAACAAAATATCATTCTTTAGGACTGATTTCTATCACAGATTATGTCTGTATTTCACTCATGATCTAACTAGTATAGACTTCCACCTCCTCTTTGGCCTGAGGAAATAATTCCCCAGGCAATGGCAATTGCACAAACGTCTCCTCAAAACGTTGTGGTTGGTCCCACTCTCCTTGTGATATTTTTGGAGTCTTCCTGCTCTGAATCTCAGTGAGCCTCTTACAGATGTTTAATTGATCACAGAGGCAGGGGCTCCATGTTCTGAGTGTGACTAGTTGCTGAGGACTGTCAGCAGTTTGCCAGCTTTGGGGGAAGCCTGTGTCTAACAGTTCCAGCCCACATATGTCCAGGGGATTATCCCTGTGAATTACTTCCTCTGACACTCTACTATTCAGAATGAGGGTTTTGGTTAAAAACTGCCTGAATGCATTTGGATGGAGCACGCTGAAGCTGCAGCCAAGGGTCTGCATTTTGCTGCATTGCTGCTGTCTGAACACTGAAACTGGAGTATTTTGAAAGGGACGGCAAGAAGTCAGAATGTGACAAAAGAACATGTGAAAGGTAGCAAATTCAAACCAATAGCTCAAGGGCACCAGGGCTTGCTTTATGAAGAAAAGTTAAACAGGCTGGGCCTAAACCTATGGAGGTTAAAATGAGGCAGTTCAACATATTACCTATGTGTCACAGACTGACCATTAAAGGTTCCAATGCATCCCTCAACTAAACTCAGTCCAAACATACAATCAGAGGCCCCCCACTATCAGGAATTTGGCCAAATAGCCTCTGCAGGGTATCCCAGAGGGTGGAAGAGCACAGCAAGCCAGGCAGCAACAGGAGGTAGAGAATTCTGACATTTAAGGAATAACTCTTCAGCACCAATATCTCCTTCAGTGGTTTCCAGTGTGTGTTCACTGTCCAGGCTGAGGCTGCTTCTCCTCAGCCCTGATTCTGATAATCTTCCCTGATTCCAGTTGGTCACTGGCACTCCCCCCACTGTCATCCAAAACCACCTCCAACCCCATCATTCACCAACAGCAAACTTGTCAATTCACCAGCAAAGTAAAAACTCCCTCTCCCAGTTCTGAAGAAGAGTCATACCAGACTCAAAACATTAACTCTCTTTCTCTCTCCACAGATTCTCCAGACCTGCTGAGTTTCACCAGCAATTTCTGTTTTTATTTCAGCTTCTCCTGTCAGTCATCAGCAAACCATATGGTCAAGGGGACGTTAATCCTGTGAGTGAGAACTAGTGAGAAATGTAGCCCCTTGTGTGAAATGCTTGGACTCCTCTTGTTTAGAGAGAGATCATCTTATTTCAACATCTGAGATGCCTGAGGGGACTTGACATGGAGAATACTAAGGAGACTTCCTCTGTGAGGGAGGCACCATTTAAGAATAATAGATGTTCATTTTAAGACAGAGATGAGGAGACATTTATCTCACAGGATCACTCAAGTGTTGAGTTCTCTTCCCTAGAAGTTAATCTGGTTGATTCTGAGAATTTATGCATGGCTAAGAGAAATAGATTTTCAATAGATAAGGGAGTCAAGAGTTATGGGGGCAGACAGGAAAGTGGACCTAAGGCCACAAGCTCTCTGCCTACGATCATAGCTGACTAATATCCAGGTAAGGTCAATCACCAATTTAACATTGCAGCCACTTGGCTTCCAGCTATGTAAGGGTGAATTCCTGGAGGTAAGTAATCTAAGAATCTAATCTAAGGATCTAATCTAATCTAAGAATCTATGAATACCTGCAATGTTTCATCAAGTGATCTCCTTGACCTCTCACCATTGGGCACCCGGTTTAGGTATTGATGTAATGAGTTAGATATATAGTAGATGTGGTTTGGCCAGAAGCAGAAATTCTCAATTGAGGAAAGTCCTATTTTTCAAATGCTCAGGTGGAATTTGAAATAGCAGCTTGAAGTGGAAATGTTTGCCAGAGCTTATCCACAGATCCCTGAGGATGGTAAAACTGGTTAATAGGCTAATTAAGAAGGCATAAGGGACACTTGTCCTTATCAGTTGTAGCACAGAGTATATGAGCAGAGAGGTTATGTTGGAACTGCACAGAACATTGGCTCTGTCACAACTGCAGTACTGTACAGTTCTTGTCTCCGCACTATAGGAAGGATGTGACTGCATTGGAGGGGGTGCAGAGAAGATTCACCAGGATGTTGCCTGGGATGGAGCACTTCAGTGATAAAGAGAGGCTGGATAAGCTTGGGTTGTTTTCTTTGGAACGTTGAATGTTGAGGGGAAACTGATAGATGTGTGTATGATTATGAGGGGCAAAGACAGAGTGGATAGAAAGCAGCTGTTCCCCTTCGTCAAACTGTCAATAGCAAGAGTTTTAAGGCGAAAAGCAGGAGAAGCCTTTTCACCCAGGGGTGGTGGGCTCCAGTTGAGGTGAAAAACCTCAATCTTTAAAAAGTGCTTGGATGAGCACCTGAAATATCAGAACATTCAAGGCAATGGGCCTAGTATGGGAGGTGTAGAGTAGTGATAATAATAACCATTACAGATTTAGATTAGATTAGATTAGATTAGATTAGATTACTTACAGTGTGAAAACAGGCCCTTCGGCCCAGCAAGTCCACACCGATCCGCAACCCACCCAGACCCATTCCCCTACGTTTACCCCTTCACCTAACACTATCGGTAATTTAGCATGGCCAATTCACCTAACCTGCACATTTTTGGACTTGATAGGCTAAAGTGTCTCTTTTGTATTGTTTGACTCTAAGGTGTCTTAATGGAAGAAAATAGTTGATAAAAAATTGCAGGGATGAAATTTTAAAAGTCAAAGTGACAATATTAAAAAATATTGGCAAGGAACCCAAAGATGCTTTTTAAACATCTGAACAGCAAGAGAATATTCCAGCTAAGATTAGGATCAATTATAAAAGTGAAAGATAGCTAATGATTGGAGGTGTAAGATTTGGACATAGTTCTTTGCATCACAAGAAGGGGTGTCAATGTAGTCAATGTAGTAATGGAGGAGGATGATGAACGTGGTGAGAGAAAGAATTCAGGTGTTCAACATCTTTGAACACAGATGATTTGTCAGGATTGGATAAAGTATATTGCAGGCCTAAGGAAACAGCGGTGGCTCTGACCATCATTTTCCAAATCTATCTTGAGTGCAGAGTGGAATTATAGGATGGGAAGTTTGTGAACACCACATCATTGATAAAACAAAGAGTTAGAGATAGATGAGTAATTCTAGGCCAATCAGCCTATTTTCAATGTTGGGCAATTTATTAAAAATTATTATTTAGAAAGCCAAGCTTAATCAAGAACAGTCAGCATGGATTTATTAAGATTTGTCAGGTCTGAGTACTGATGGAATTTCTAGAACAGAGTTGATGAGGGCAGTGTGTGTGTGTGTGTGTGATGCAGTGTATGTGATGAGTGTGATGTAGTGTGTGTGGATTTTAACTTTAATATTAACTTGCAGAATACAATGGAAACGTTGCCTGTGATTGGAGGAGCAGCTCTTCCTAAAATGTTCACAGTTCCACAATCATGAGTGACATTTTTTCCATTTTTTTCCAGTTAGTCTCCCATGAGATTAATTTTTCCTGGTCAATTTATAGGCTTTCTGGGAGGGGGAGTGAAATTCACAACCCCCAGGGAAGTTTGAGCACTGCATGAGAAGCAATAAAAACATTTTGTCGAAGCTCCTGCTGCAGTAATATGTGTGGAATTAATTGATTTTCTTGTGTATAATTGGTCCATAAGTCTGGTTTCCTCAATCAGGTAATTCTCATTATATTTTTACTGGGACTAGAAAATAGCTCTCACCAATGTGTTGTGCTGTTCAGCTTTAAGAATTATGCTAATTTGCAGCAATATTGTAAACTAATTTCCCTAAATCTGGTCTCAACTCAAAATCTGAAGTAACAGAACATAGTATATTAAAATAACTGCATTATTTATTTAGACCCAAGTCAAATAGTCTGAATTTCTAACAATAGGACATACTGTAGGCACACAAAAATATTTTTTCATAGAACATACAGACTCTTACAGCATACATCTGCTTAAACTGCTTTTTTGCCTCAGAATAATTCTCTGAACTTCTTGACATGAACCATACAATTAAGGATGCTGTCACTTTTTGTAAAAATATATGGAATGTAGCTTTTGTTGAATAGTCAATCTTTCTCAATCAGTTGAACCAATGAGCTTTTGAATGTGGAAATACCTTTCCAGGTCCTGTTATTTTGAATAGAAAATGAACAAATGGCTGATTCACACTTTGCATTTCACAACTTGAGTATTAGAATCATAGAATCATAGAGATATACAGCACAGAAACAGACCTTGTGGTCCAACTCGTCCATGCTGACCAGATATCCAAATTAATCTAGTCCCATTTGCTAGCATTTGGCCCATATCCCTCTAAATCCTCTCTATTCATATATCCATTCAAATGCCTTTTAAATGTTGTAATTGTCTCAGCCTCCTCCACTTCCTTTAGCAGCTCATTCCATACACACATCACCCTCTGCATGAAAATGTAGTCTCTTCGATCCGTTTTAAATCTTTCCCCGGTTGTCTTCCATTAAGTGTATAAGTCCTACTCTGATTGGCTTTCCCAAAATGCAGCACCTCACATTTATCTAAATTAATCTCCATCTGCCACTCCTTGGCCCACTGGCCAACCTCCAGTCTTCCAGCACCTCACCTGTGCCTATCGATGATACAAATATCTCAGCAAGAGGCCCAACAATCATTTTCCTAGCATCCCACAGAGTTCAAGGGTACACCTGATTGGGTCCTGGGGATTATCCACCTTTATGCATTTCAAGATGTACAGCACATCCTCTTCTGTAATATGGACATTTTTCAAAATATTGCTATTTATTTCCCCACATTCTATAACTTCCATATCCTTCGCCACAGTAAACAATATTGCCAAATAATTAGAGTCATAGAGATGTACAGCATGGAAACAGACCCTTCAGTCCAATCCATCCATGCCGACCAGATATCCCAACCCAATCTAGTTCTACCTGCCAGCACCCGGTCCATATCCCTCCAAACCCTTCCTATTCATATATCCATCCGAATGCTTCTTAAATGTTGCAATTGTACCAGCCTCCACCACTTCCTCTGGCAGCTCATCCCACGTACCACACTCTGTGTGAAAAAGTTGTCCCGTAGGTGTCTTTTATATCTTTTCCCTCTCACCCTAAACCTATGCCCTCTAGTTCTGGACTCCCCGACCCCAGGGAAATGACTTTGCCTATTTACCCTATCCAAGCCCCTTATAATTTTGTAAACCTCTATAAGGTCACCCCTCATCCTCCAAGCTCCAGGGAAAACAGCCCCAGCCTCCTCAGCCTCTCCCTGTAGCTCAGATCCTCCAACCCTGGCAACATCCTTGTAAATCTTTTCTGAGTCCTATCAAGTTTCACAACATCTTTCTGATAGGAAGGAGACCAGAATTGCACGCAATATTCCAACAGTGGCCTAACCAATGTCCTGTACAGCTGCAATATGACCTCCCAACTCCTGTACTCAATACTCTGACCAATAAAGGAAAGCATACCAAATGCCTTCTTCACTATCCTATCTACCTGCGACTCCACTTTCAAGGAGCTATGAACCTGCACTCCAAGTTCTCTTTGTTCAGCAACACTTCCTAGGACCTTACTGTTAAGTGTATAAGTCCTGCTAAGGTTTGCTTTCCCAAAATGCAGCACCTCGCATTTATCTGAATTAAACTCCATCTGCCACTTCTCAGCCCATTGGCCCATCTGGTCAAGATCCTGTTGTAATCTGAGGTAACCCTCTTCGCTGTCCACTACACCTCCAATTTTGCAACTTAACTGTACCTCTTATGCTCGCATCCAAATCATTTATGTAAATAACTAAAACTAGAGGGCCAAGCACCGATCCTTGTGGCACTCCACTGGTCACAGGCCTCCAGTCTAAAAAACAACCCTCCACCTGTTTAGTACTCCCCCCATCTCCTGCAGGTCCACACATAGATGGCTTTACTGATCTTTGAGGGGCCCTATTCTCTCCCTTGTTACCTTTTCTCCTTAATGTATTTATAAAATCCCTTTGAATTGTCCTTAACTCCATTTGCCAAAGCTATCTCAAGTCCCCTTTTTGCCCTCCTAATTTCCCTCTTAAGTAAGCTCCTTTATACTCTTCCAGGGAATCAATTTCTGCTGTCCATATCTGCAATATGCTTTCTTCTTATTTCTGATCAAAACCTCAGTTTCTCTAGTCATTGAGCATTCCCTACACCTACCAGCCTTTCCTGTCACCCTTACAGGAAAAATTGTTTCTGGACTCGCATTATCTCATCTTGGAAGGCTTCCTATTTCCAGCCATCCCTTCACTTGCAAACATCCACTCCCAATCAACTTTTGAAACTCTTGCCTAATACCATCAAAATTGTCCTTCCTCCAATTTGAACTACCCTTTCTCATCACTATTTTAAAACTAATAGAGTTATGGTTGCTGGCCCCAGAGTGCTCCTCCACTGACTCTTCAGTCACCTGCCCTGCCTTATTTCTTAATTGGAGGTCAGGTTTTGAACCTTCTCGAGTAGGTACATCCATATATTGAATCAGAAAGTTTTCTTCTAAATACTTAACAAATTCCTCTCCATTCAAGCCCTTGATGATGTGGCAGTTTCAGTCGATGTTTGGAAAGACAAAGCGGGAGGAGTGTGGATAGTATAATCCAAATAAGATGATTATCCCTTTCTTATTTCTCAGTTCCACTCAAATAACTTCCCTGAACGTATCCTCAGGAATATTCTCCCCAAGTACAGCTATAATGTTATCCCTAATAAAAAAACACTCCTCCTCTCTTGCCCTCCTTTTGATCCTTATAGCATCTACACCCTGGAACATTAAGCTGCCAGTCCTGTTCATCCCTGAGCCATGTCTCTGTAATTGCTGTGATATCCCAGTCCCATGTTCCTAATCATGCCCTGACTTTATCTGCCTTCCCTGTTAGGCCTCTTGCATTGAAATAAATGCAGTTTAATTCATCAGTTCTACCTTATTCTCTGCTTCATCCCTGCCTGCCCTAACTGATTTGCTTCTTTTTCCAAATGTACCAGTCTCAGATTGATCTCTTTCCTCACCATCTCTCTGGGTCCCAACACCCACTTTTCTAGTTTAAATCCCTCCAAGCAGCTCTAGCAAATCTCCCTGCCAGTATAGTAGTCCCCTTCCAATTCAGGTGCAATCCGTCCTTCTTATACAGATCACTTCCCCCTCAGAAGAGATTCCAATGATCCAAACATGTGAGCCCTTCTCACCTGCACCAGCTCCTCAGCCTCACATTCATCTGCACTATCCTCCTCTATCTACTCTCACTATCTCACAGCACCGGGAATAATCCAGATATTACTACCATGGAGGACCTCCTTTTTAAATTCCAGCCTAACTTCCTAAATTCTTTCCTCAGAATCTCATCCTTTTCTCTTCCTGTGTCATTAGTTCCAATGTGTACAACGACCTGCTGCTGTTCCCTCTCCCCTTTAAATTTAAAAGGGACTTAAAGGGCAGCGTTTTCATGCAGAGGGCGATGTGTGTATGGAATGAGCTGCCAGAGGAAGTGGTAGAGGCTGGTACAATTACAGCATTTAATAGGCATCTGGATGGGTATATGAATAGGAAAAGGTTTAGAGAGATATGGGCAAAATGCTGGCAAATGGGACGAGGTTAGTTTAGGATACCTAGTTGGTATAGATGAGTTGGATCAAATGCTTAGTTTCCATGCTATAGCTCTGACTCCAAATCAGAAAACTAACAGCCTATGGGATCCAAGACAAGGTGGTAACTTGAATCCAAAATTTGAACAAAACTTTTGTGACTGAAAAGCTGTTTCCATAGGAATTCTGGGCTCTTTTGGTGATGTGGTAGTGTTCCTCCCTCTGATCCAGAAGGCATGAATTCAAGTCCCACCTGCTGCAGAGGTGTGTAATAACATTTCTGAACAGGTTGTTAAGAAAATATCTCCATTGGAGTTCTGCACTCACAGTACTGAGTCACAAACAGAAATTGTTGGAAATCTCAGCAAGTCTAGCAGGGTCACTGGGCCTGAAACATTAACTCTGATTTCTCTCTACAATGTTCCCACTCCTGCAGAGATTTTCCAGCAATTTCTGTTTTTGTTTCAGATTTCCAGCATCTGCAGTTCTTTTGTTTTTTTTGTCTAGTGTTTAACTCACTATCACATCTCTTCCAGACATGTCCATCTGGAAGTTCTGCTCCTCTCTCCAACAGGATTTCTGTTTCAATCTTTTGTTTTTCTTGTTTGCTGTCAGTATTGAGTCTTTTGCTGTTGTTGGTGTAAATAAGCTTAATTGTACGCATTATAAGGTTGCAGGTGCTACAAACATTGGCTGTGAGGTTGATAATGTCGAAGAGTGTGGTGCTGGAAAAGCACAGCCAGTCAGGCAGCATCCGAGGAGCAGGAGAGTCAACATTTCGTGCATGAGCTCTTCATCAGGAATGAAACGTTGACTCTCCTGCTCCTCGGGTGCTGCCTGATCAGCTGTGCTTTTCCAGCACCACATTTTTCAAATCTGATCTCCAGCATCTGCAGTCCTCACTTTCTCTCTGCAAGGTTGATAAGGAAGAAGGAAGTTTATAGACTACAAGCCTTTCTGTCTAGGATGGCATGGTGGCTCAATGGTTAGCACTGCTGCCTCACAGCGCCAGTGACCCGGGTTCAGTTCCAGCCTCAGGTGACTGTCTGTGTGGAGTTTGCACATTCTCTCTGTGTCTGCGTGGGTTTCCTCCCACATTCCAAAAGATGTGCAGGTTCAGTGAATTGGCCATGTTGAATGTCGGTTAGCTGCATTAGTCAGGAGTAAATGTAGAGTCATATGGTGGGGGAATGGGTCTGGATGGGTTACTCTTTGGAGGTTTGATGTAGACTTGTTGGGCTGAAGGACCTGGTTCCACACTGTAGGGAATCTATGAGGGAGATGCCAATAAGTTGGCGAGAGGCAAAAAAAGAACCAAATGGAATTCTGTGCAGGAGGGCAAATAAGGCAAGAGATTGTTACAATTATTTTCAGATTCCATGAAATGTAGAAGGACAGAGAGAGACCTCAGAATGCATGTTGACAGATACTTGAAGGTAGCTGGAGGAGAAAGTAATGTGGTGACACCAGTATGTGAGATACTTTCCTTGAGTCTGGGAGTGAGGGTAGAAGCGATCAATTTGGCTGGAACTGCGGAATAGCCGTCCTGAAGAAGGGTTATGCCCCAAATATTGACCTTCTCCACCTCCTGATGCTGCCTGACCTGCTGTGTTCTTCCAGCCTCCTGTTTGTCTACCTTGGATTCCAGCATCTGCAGTTTTTTTTGTCTCGACTGTAGAATAAGTAGCAGTTTGAGAATAGGCGATATGGTCACTATGTAACAGGAGAGATGTGACCTCACTGGAGAGGCTACCGAGGAGGAAAGTAGTTAACCACATTGGTGTGATCAGGAGTCACATGTAAGCCAGACCAGGTGAGGATAGTAGATTCCTGCACTAAAGAGGCATTAGTGACCCAGATGGGTTTTTCCCAACAATTCACAATGCCAGATTTTTAAAAAAATTGATTTCAAATTCCACCACCTGCCCTGCCAGGACTAAAACATTATCTGGGTCTCGGGATTAACAGTTCAGCGTTAAAACCACTAAATCATCACCATCCCCTCCCATCAAGTTGCTTATAACATACAGAGTCAGATCAGAAACTGTGATAGGGAACCATGGAACACTTCGTCAGTCCCATACTGATTGGTTCTACTGAGTCTATGACCCAGCCTCACGTCTCCTATTGGCCCTTGTGTCGATCCTCTTCCAAAATGAACACTTTTCACCGGATTGGGTGTTTTCTCAACTCATTAAACTTTTTTAAATTTGAAATTAAATAATCCTCAATGTGGTCCATCACAAAAAGGGATGATTTCAGGCGGTTCAAAACATTCATCAACAACAACAGAGAACACAACATTCACCCACAATTAAAACACTATCGTTTTGTTCCACTCTTTGATTGCTTTGCTTACAGCCCTGGAATGAAACTTTCAATTTCTCCAGAACAAACTGGAAAGTTAGGAACTTTTACACCCTACGCAGCTACATTTTGGGGTCGGACAGATACGATCCCAGGGAAGAGACACAGGAGGTTTATAAAATCACCTTGTTCAATAGAGTCTGCAAAAACCTGCGCTGGGACCTTGGAAAAGATAAAATGTGGAAGTCAGCTGTTGAGGTCTGCCTGACTGCTTCAGTAGCTGGAAGCTGCGAACTATGGTGGAGGGTGCCCTCCACTGGATTAACGCAGTATTGCAGTGTAAGCTCGCAGCGCTCAATGAACAGTGAATCATTTGAATCTGAGGGTGTCAGTCAGTCCCCTCTCGATCAGATAAGGGTTGGGACGGACACTGAGCAGAGTACAAGAGGCAAATTATGAACAGACCCCCTTTCATTGTCACCAATTGATTGTTCTTACTCTGGATTGACCTTTGTCCTTTTCCTAATTATTGTATCACTTTTGAAAGTTCATATTGATGCTGTTTCCACGTGACTAAAGTTTCAAAATTAAATCTTGAGTAAAAGAATTTTTAGAAATACTTAATTTGCCTTCTTAGCAGCACCAATCTAAACCAGAATGGCTATAAGAGAGACTTGGTTCAAGGAAGAGCAGGACTGGGTGGTAAATATTCTTGGATACCAGGTGTTCAGGAAAGATAGGTAAGGGTGGTGGTGGGGTAAAGGTTAAGGAGGCCATTGCTGTGCTGGAGAAAGATATCCTAGGGCTCAAGGACAGAATCAATTCGGCCTGAACTAAGGATCAGAAAAAGTTCTGCCATGTTGCTCAGTGTTATTAGGCATGGCATAAAATATAACTACAGGGAGGTTCTGTTGGAGCTGGACAGAACTTTGGTGAGGCCATAGCTGGAGTACCGTGTGTAGTTCTGGTCACCACACCATAGGAAGGATGTGATTGCACTGGAGAGGGTGCAGGGGAGATTCCCCAGGATGCTGCCTGGATGAAGTTAGCGATGAAGAGAGGCTGGATAAGCTCAGGTTGTTTTCTTTGGAGCAGAGAAGGCTGAGGGGGGAAGTGATAGAGGTGTGTAAGATTGAGGGACATGGACAGGGTGGATAGAAAGCAGCTGTTCCCCTTAGTTAAAGGATCAATCACAGGTAGGTATAATTTTAAGGTGAAAGGCAGGAGGTTTAAAGGGGATTTGATGCAACATTTTTTCACCTAGAGGATAATAGGAATTTGGAATGTTCTGCATGGGCAAGTAGTTGAGGTGGAAAACCTTTAAACAGTATTTGGATGGGCAATTGAAATGTCATAACACTCAAGGCTATGGGCCAAGTGCAGGAAAGTGGGCCGAATGTAGGGTCAGAGCAATTTCTGTCAATGCAGACTCGATGGGCTGTATGATTCTATCATTCTAATCTTTAATAGTCGAACTTTACCACCAGCTAGTGGGAAGGAAGTAGACGAACAAATCTGCAAATAAACTACAAAGAGGTGCAAACCTTACAGAGTAGACTTCAATTATCTGAATATAAACTGAGATAGGTAAAACAATGACTGCAGATGCTGGAAACCAGATTCTGGAGTAGAGTGGTGCTGGAAAAGCACAGCAGTTCAGGCAGCATCCAAGGAGCAGTAAAATCGACGTTTCGGGCAAAAGCCCTTCATCAGGAATACAGCTGTATTCCTGATGAAGGGCTTTTGCCCGAAACGTCGATTTTACTGCTCCTCGGATGCTGCCTGAACTACTGTGCTTTTCCAGCACCACTCTACTCCAGAACCTATAAACTGAGATAGTGCTAGTGTAAAGGGCAGAGAAGGGAATGTGTCCTCAGACTGTTCAGGAGAACCTCCTATAGCAATGTTTCCAGTCCAATATGAAAAAAGATAGTGCTAGAATTGGTTCCTGAGACTGAAGTGAGTCAGGTCGATAAAGTGACAGTGGGGAATGTTTTAATGTCAGTGATCACAGTGATCTATAGATTTGGAAAAGGACAAAGGTCAATCCAGAGTAAGAACAATCAATTGGTGAAGAGTGGACTTCAAAGGGGACAGAATGGTTATGGACTAAATAGATTAGAGTTGAAGGTTGGAGAAAATAAGTACCTGGACAATGGGCTATCATCAAAGTGGAGATAATTCGGGGGCAGTCAAGGTAATTTCTTCAAAGGAATAGGAAACGACAAACAAATAAATTGAGATGGGCCCAAAGGCCTCCATCTGCACTGTGTGATTGTATCATTTTAAATAAAGTTTAATGCTGAGATACAAATGTTTTTTTTCTGTGAACAGTCATCACCTGTGATTTATAAATAAACTGTCTCCTGAGGAAACAGCTTTTAAAATTCTGTCCCCAAAATTGCCTCTCATATGGTCAATATGAAGATTTTTTGGGATTTGTCACAGGTAGAAATTCAGAGTTAATTATTTTTGTCATCTAATTTTTCTAGAAAAATAATCAAAGGAGTGACTGGTTGTTCAAGGTGAATGGAGGATGGGTTCAGGTCATACATGTAGCTACTTACTCCCACACACAACATTCATTCATTTGATTAATTAATTTGAAGCTTGGAGTCTGTAGGATTTTTATTGAATTTTAGATGCTATTTTAAAAATCAGAAATTTTAGCTCCAGAGAAAAGAATCAAAGGAAACAAGATGTGCTTTGTTTAGAGATTTGATTGGTTCTTTCTGCTTGGTTACACCTTTTAGACAAATAAAAATTAATATTAATAACGACTACGTTTGAATTTCAGCCAATAATCTGGAAGAAATTTGCATTAACTACTAATATATTAAAGGGAAAATTTGAATTCCAGCCAATACAAAAAGGTATTGACTGTAAAAAATAGCATATAAGAGATGTTATATGGAGAGGTTGCAGATGGAGGGAGACACACACAATTCTGTTTCCCTGCAATTACTAACCTAACCTAGCACAACCACCTGATGAAGGAGCAGCGCTCTGAAAACTAGTACTTCCAAATAAACTTCTTGGACTATAACCTGGTGTTGTGTGATTTTTAACTTTGTACACCCCAGTCCAACACCGGCATTTCCAAATTATAAATTCTACAATATAATGCAATGCGTTATCAGTGTAATTATTTGCAAAAGATTTGTGATGTAAACTGTATGATTTATCTACATTTTAATAACAATTATTTAGAGATTGGATTTCAACTAACAAGTGGCTTTATTCTATGTGGCTGAAGAGGTTTAATGATTGACTTATGGATACTTCAGCAGCCATGATGATTTATTTTTAAGAAAACAGTGAGGGAGCAAGTTCATGGTAAAGCATGGAGTTTTGTTTTCATTGGGAGAGAATAGGAGCAAACAAAGTAAACAGTTCTGCATTAAATTTTCTATTTAGAAGATTAGAGATGGATTATTTTCTTTTTATGGTACATCAGGTGTAGGTGTCACTGACTAGACCAGCATTTATTGTGCCATTCCTAATTTCCCAGAGGGCAGGTAAGAGTCAGCTACATTGCTGTGGGTCTAGAATCCCATGTAGGCCACACCAAGTAAGGATGGCAGTTTAGGAGGTAGAAAATTCAAAGATTTACAACCTTCTGAGTGAAGAAACTCATTCTCATTGCGTTGTACCCTTTATATTTGGACCCTTGTCCTGAGAACGCGCCCCCTCAATGCCCATCCTCTTGCACCTCTCAGTGAAGTATGTACATTCCAATGAGATCACCTCATTCTTCCAAACTCTAGAGAGACCCACTTTATTCAGGATCTCATCATAGGACAATCTTCTCATTCCAGGACCCAATCCAGTGTTCCTGAACTGTACTATCTCTAAAGCAAGTTATCTTTCTTTAGATATAGAAACCAAAACTGCTCACAGTTCTCAAACCATGATCTCTCTGAAACCTTGTACAATTGGAGCACGATCTCTTATTGTGGTCCCCAGCCCCCTTGCAATAAAGGACAATATGCAAATTTTCTGGTTCATGCTTACCAAGTCTGCATGCTAACTTTCTTCATTCCTTGTGTGAAAATACCCAAACTTCTCTCAACATCAACATTTAAAAGTTTACCCCTACTCCCTGCTTGTTGCCCATCCTCCATTCATGCAATTACATTCTCCCTATTCCACAAACCTTTATCTTGAGTGAATGGTTTTACAGAATGCTTTTCAACTCTAGGCTGAGGGTTTCCACTGCAACAGATACATTCCCAAAACATTAATCCAACACTAATATTAGTTTTCTTTGATTGGAGGCTATTCTTGTACACACTTAAAGCCTTGTGATGTAGATTTTATTCATGATTTATGTTTACAAAATTGTTTCATTAGAAATTAGCAGAATTAAGGTCACTGTTCCTCCTCCTAGTTGTACATCTCTCCTGCAATGGATAGAGTTTGGACTCTATCTGGCTGGTGACAAAGGGTCGATGGGCTTTTGATGATCCTTGATGGAGAAGCCTCATGCTCCCTTCATTCAATCCCCTTCACCCTCTGTTCAAATTGAGGTTGGAGGTGGAAGTGCGTTTGAGGATAACGGGTGGATAGATTCCCCAGGAGCCCATTTCAGAAATGCAACAATCACACAATCCTAATTTGTATCCAGTGCAGGGACAGACTGGATTTGAGCAGTTCAGGGGGTGAACTCATAGTAGATTGCAGCTCTGTGTGACCTCCACACTTGGAAATGCCCTCACTCCCAAAACCAATTGACTGGCAGATGATTATGCCCAGAGTGTGAGACTGAAACATGGGGGACTCACTGTCCAACAATGAAACCTTCTAGGAAGCAGCCTCCTCACCGTCACCTGATGAAGGAAACATAGACACTACTGAGATTCAGAAAAGACTGCAAGGACCTTTCCTAGTTCCAGAAAAGTTTTTTTTTCCTTAACAGGATCCGGATATTGTTGGCTGGGCCAGCTTTATAAGCCACCTGTAATTATCCCAGAGAAAATGGTGGTGAGCTGCTTTTTTGAACCACTGCAGTCCATGGGCTGTGGGTAAACCCACAATGTCCTTAGAGAGGGAATTCAGGATATTGACCAAGTGATACTGAAGGAACACTGAAATATTTTTCAAGTCAGGATGGTGATCCTATGGAAAATGAGTCTGGGGATTGGTCATGAAGGATAGAGAGATGGCAAACAAATTGATCAAGTTCCCTGATCCTGATGGGTCTTATCTTGGATCATAAAAGAAACAGCCAGTGATTGGCAAAGATCTGATGTAATTTGTTAATTCAAATAGGAAGAGAAGTGGGAAACTACAGGCCAGTATTCTTGGGATCAACACTTACTTTGTTAACTCTGGTTTCTGGTCAATGGTAACCCCCATAATGTTGATAGTGGTGTTTAAGTGATGCTCATAGGTGTTCCCTCTACACACACAAGCACACGTGGGTGGTGGTTAATACCTCAATGTACTGATTGAAAACAATTACATTTTGTATTTTGGTTGGAGTGGCTTTCCCCCGGAATGCACTTCATTCTGAGAATCTGCAGTGGGTATGGTCAGTGCGTCAATGGCGGTGAAGCAGTTTCCGTCAGATTGAGTCCACTCCCTGCTTAGCAATCAGACTCGAGTCTCGGAGGAAATGGAATTAGCACTTGGTGATCAGGCACTGTTTCTGGTTTTCTCATTTTTCTAATTGCTATGTTTCGCCACATGTTCTTTGCTGCTCTCCCGGGCAGTTCCTGTGACACTTTGATCTGATAAAGGTCAGCGGTCCCAGCTCACCTCCCCATTCCTGCAGTAACCGCTAGTTTTAATGAATAGGTTCCTGTCGATGCAACAAATGATCCTGCTCTTGTTCTAATCTGACACTTCCTGGGTTCAGACAATAGGCTGCTGCTCCGGGGTTTAAACAGTCCCTCCAACCTCTCCACAAGGAAGCTCATTACCAGGCCGACTCTCTGTCACAGATCTATAATTCATGTCTCCTGTGGCTCGGTGTGTGGTGCTGATGTTGGTGAGGACAGGACAGCTATAGGACAATCCATCAGCTTCAGACTGTGGGCAGGAGCCGTGTGTGTGTGTGTGAGAGAGAGAGAGAGAGGGGAGAGAGAAAGCCGGGTGGAAACTGACCGAGGGTCACTGTTGCCGACAATCAGACACTGGAGAGAAACATGGAACCAAAAAGCAGGAAGAAGATCAATTTCTCGGTGCCGTCAAGATGCAGTCACCTGGATACCGGAGCAGTGGAGAAGGTAACACTGCAATGTGGGCTGCAGCTGAGGATATTTCAAACTCGCTGTTTGATTCTGTAAACTCCTCTGTGTGGTTTCAGTAATGAGGGATTTATGTTCCAATTAGTCCGTATTAAACCTGAGACAGAATCTCTCCCAGATTGTAAACTGGAGATTTATTCTCTGATCGGCGGATTTCCGCGAAAATAATTTTAAAAAATTCCTTGTAGCATCAAAACCTTTTTAGTCTCATGTTGACACTCCCCAAACCCCACTCTCAGCCCATCCCACACACAATCCCAAACTCAGATATTCCTAACCACAGTCCCAGTCCCTGACCCCATCCCCTGGACCTGTAACAGAAATTGTTGCAGGAACTCTGCAGGTCTGGCAGCCCTCTGAGGTAAGAGAGCGCAGTTAACATTTCAAGTCCAGTGACCCTTCACGAGAACTGTTAGCAGATGGGAATATGGTATTGATTGAATTGTTTAATCCCTCCAATGCCGGAACAGGCTATTTAGCACATTGAGTCTGCACCGACTTTCCAAAGAGCATCACAGCCACAACACCCTCTCGTAACCCCCGGGGGGGGGGGTCCCATTGCTAACCGACCTGATCTACAGATTCCCTGACCAGCTCGGGGTAAGTTAGCATAGTCAATCCACCCTGACCTGCACATCTTTGGAGTGGGGGAGGAAACCCACGTAGACACAGGGAGAATGTGCAAACACCCCGAGGCTGGGATCGAACCCGGGTCCCTGGCGCTGTGAGGCAGTAGTGCCAACCACACGGAAGACTGGGGGGAAGTGGTGGGGTCAAAGGAAGAGGTGAGTTCAGGGGGAGCTGGAGTGGGGGTTGCGGCTGGGTTCTGGGGGTGGGGGTAGTTTCTGGGGTGAGAGGAACTGGGAAAGGGCTCACACAGTTGGCTCCAGGGAAAAAGTTGGAGGTTGTGGACTGGGGAAGATTATCACCAGTCGGGCCCTGTTTGAATTCAGTTTAATCTGATGTGGTGGGGACTGGTCCATTTACACTGTCTCACATGTTCACACTGCGACTGGATTAAAAAGGTGGTGAACTTTGAAAGTAATGAAATTCCTGACCAGCATCTGAAGTTCAAGGTGATTTTCTGATCACAGCTTCTTCCTGTTTATTTCTATAGATTCGTAGACGGAGACCTACTCCAGCGACACTGTTCAGACTCTCTGATCAGTCATCACCAGGTAACATGGTCATGGCATCAGCAGTGAAACCAACTTCAAGGCAGAGCTCTCTTAAAGCCTGACATCACTTGCTGATTGATATGAGAGACCTGAAACCAGGGCAGCTGCAATGAGGGAACAGGACCCACTACCTCCTCCCTCTCTTACCTGCCGTTCCCAGCCTCTCACACACCTCACCTTATTTCACTCCTCTGCTCCTCACCCCACCTGCTCCCCATCTCAACATCTTTCCCAAAACTGGAATATCTGTCACTGGACTGGGGGGTCTACTGGCATTTGGAAAACTGGCACTCACTCCACTGCCCTGTGACCCTGCCTCAGAGGGATCTCACTTCACTGTGAAGGTGCACCTTCTTTCTGAGAATACAGGGGCCATTTGGCCCATTGTAGCTATGCTGACACTTTGAAGCAATTAGGTCCCACCCTACCACCTTATCACTAGGGTCTTCACAGTGTTTCTCATTTTCCAGTGTTTCCCTTTTTGAAAGTTTTGGTTGTATCTGCTTTCATCACGCATTCAGGCAGCACCTTCCTGATCACAATCACTCACTGCTCTACTTTAGCCAATTGCCAGAAAATCTACTCACTAGTGATACCACTTCCTGCAATCAGACTGCATGTTTTAAGCCAAAAGCAGCTTAAGGCCAATGCTGGGTGACGCGCTAACAGCAGAAAAGGGAAATGCGATAAGCACCAATGTTTCTCAGTCTGGTTCACAGCCTCAGTCAGGTATAATGTCACTATCCAGTGAAAAAGTTTGATTAAATCACATTGCACTTCTGCTGATATCACAAACCGCTCACATTTTTTCCTTTCTATTTTTTCTCTAGAAGAGGAGCCAGATTTCTACCAGGTCAGTCTGATATTATTGACTTTCCACTTGGTTATATGGAGTCTGTTTTCTGAGCAATACCTGGCTGATTCCCTCCAGTCACAAACCACTCACTTATCCCCATCAATGGTGCTCTCTTGTCCCTGGGCCTCATTGCCGCACACTGTGTAGGGCTCTTCTCCTCCCTATGGATTGAGGGAAGCAACAGCAAGGTGAGACTGTTACTAGAGTAGACATCCAGACACCCAGTTTAACTGGGACAGGGATTCAAATCCCATTGTAATTAAAAACTAGACTCCATAATGAAACTATCAGCGATTGTTGTAAAAACCCATCTGGTTCATTAACATCCTTTAGAAAAGAAAATCTACCAACATTACCTGGTCTGACCTACTTGTGACTCCATATCCATAGTAATATGGCTACCTTCAAACTACCCTCTGAAATGGCCATAAAGCCATTCAGTTCAAGGGCAGCTCAGATTAGATTAGATTCCCTACAGTGTGGAAACAGGTCCTTCAGTCCAACAAGTCCACACCAACCCTCCGAAGAGTAACCAACCCAGACCCATTTCCCTCTGACTAATGCACCTAACACTATAGGTAATTTAGTGTGGCCAATTCATCTTTGGATTGTGGGAGGAGCACCCAGAGGAAACCCAAGCAGACACGGGGAGAATGTGCGAACTCCACACAGTCGCCCAAGGCTGAAATCAAACCTGGGTTGCTGGTGCTGTGAGACAGTATTGCTAGCCACGGAGCCACTGTGCCTTCTTCCTTGGATAGTGATGATGAGCTTGAGGGGACATAGCTTTAAATTGAAGGGTAATAGATATAGGACAGAAGTCAGATGTACTTTCTTTACTCAGAGTAGTAGGGGCATGGAACACACTGTAACAATAGTAGACTCACCAACTTTAAGAGCATTTAAGTGGTCATTGGATAAATATATGGATGATAATGGGATAGTTTAGGATAGATAGGCTTCAGATTGGTTCCACAGGTCGACGCAACTTCGAGGGCCAAAGGGCCTGTGCTATGCTGTAATGTTCTATGTTAAGATGGATTGATGAAGTTAAGATCAGCCATTATTTAAACTGGATGGTGGAACAGCCCTGAGTGACCTCCTCCTGTAAGTTGAACTTGGTTGACAAGGTCATGTTGAAATGCAAATGTAAAGGATATGCCTATTTATTGTTTCAGAGATTGCCCTCCACTGACAGTGACATTCTGAAATCCAAGCGAGCCACTCCATCCTGCTCATACACACCTCCCTCATTAAAAGGTATGTGTTCCATCAATACTGTTCTCTGCACCTTGTACATTGCAGGAAGAGACACGGTTAAATCTAGAGACAGTGTACAGATTTACTCTTCTGAAAGATAGCAGCAACCTGACTTCAGGTGTACGAAATGTGGAGAGAACCTGAACAATGTGGCTATAACTGACCAGACTCCAGCCTCGGTTCCCATTCAGTGTGGACTCTCACTATTAACCTGGCAATAGAGGTGCGGTCCTTGTGTCTCTGTCTGATGGAATTGATCTGGACATGGCCACCAGCAATTCTGTGCTGTCAGGTTGCTGAGCTGAAATCATGTCAAGGATGAGTCAACGTTTACTTCAGATAAATACTAGATATTTTGACCCTAATCACAAACATTGCTCCCTTTCCACTTATTCCACTCCAGGCCAGACACTCTCCTTCAGGATGATGTTGTCTGTGTTAAACCTCAACAAGTTATTGGACCTGAATGGATTTCAAACTCTGAAATGATGTGAGCCTGGTGACAAAGTTGCCTAATTTCCTGCATCCACTTGTATCTCAACTTCACTCTGTCTGTCAGCTGTCTGTCAGCTGTCTGTCAGCCTGTCAGACACTATCTCGCTGCCCATTATCCAGACCCTATCCTCTCGTCCTTTTCCTCAGCCTCCCCCACCCTGGCCTTCTCACTGTTACTCTATTTGTCACTGAATTTCACTTGCTTCTTGGATCCTGACGCATTTGGGGTGAAGTTAGATTGATAGATGTAAAATGGGGGCTGAGTGAATCATTGGTTTTACATCTTACATCATTTTCATTTCCAGTAAAATTAACAGCTAAAAGCTTTTCCATGCTGATTCTGTGCTGTGTGTGTATGTGTGTATTGTATATGTGAATTTGTTTGTTTTGTGTTTTGAACCCTTTCTAGACCATTTGTTTTAGATTGCGTGTTTATATGTACTTGTATTTTTCAGCTGTTCAGCACATTGTGCAATCCCAGCTTGGAGCTGAGTCCACACGTTTGCAGTTGAATGATACCCCCTCAGATGTGGCAGAGTGTGACAGTGTTGTCTCTGATTCCTCTGAAATTGGCCTGCTCCAAATAGGCCAAGATCCGCGGACAGACCAAAAAGCATGGCCAAAACCCAGCCTTAGAACACCAGCAGTGGGCACTGCCAGTAAGTGGGAAGAATGGACATCGTGAAATCGTACACTGACAACAAGAAACTGCACTGTGACTGACAGTGAGAATTGAGCCCTGGGGACATGCAGAGTCCATCTGGTGTGGATCTTGGTCAAAGAGTCTCTGTTTGAAAGAACAAATCAATATCCTTAAAGTCCAAGGGCTAAGTTTCCTCACCACAGTTAACTAACGTGAAGTTTTATTGTAAGAATATAAGTCATAGGAGCAGGAGGAAGTCATTCTACCCATTGAAACCATTCCATCATTCAATACTATCATGGCTAATCTTTAATTACAAATCCACTTTTGTGTCTGCTCTTTATGTCACTTGATTCATTGAGCGACCAAACATCTATTGATTTCAGCTTTAAATATATTCAGTGATGGAGCATCCACAAGCCTCTGGGGCAGAAAATTCCAAAAATTCATAACTTTGAGAGAATAAGTTTCTTCTCATTCCAATTGATCACCTGCTATTTTGGTAAATTAGAGAACAACTTGTTCAAATTGAGCTGTCACTACACTTTGAACAGATCCTACCCAGTTTGAAAATGTCCCCAAATGATCCACATACATGGGGTTCTGGATATTGGGCAATCCATGTGACACTGAGACCACAGATCTCATTGAACACATTCTGCTGGATTCTCACCTTGGATTTGGGCCGTATTGGGCAGGATCAATATATACATGGAACATCTTGGGAATGGCCAAAAGCTATCTAAGCATGGTTACCTGCCAATGGGGAGAGAGAAACTACTCCACAGCAAGGTAGAGAGATGGACAAGGATCTGGTAGCACACAAAGGTGATCAGCGAGGGAGAGAGGCACAGTGTGCAGGCATCCTTACCACTAACATTGAAGGAACAATCCTATTCTGTATCCATATCCTCAGATCCTTAGTGCTTCAGAGAGGTGGGGAAAGAGAGCGAGTAGGTGGCAGGGGGGTGGGGGGGGGGGGGGGGTGGATAATAGAATAGAAATTCCCTGTTTGTATCTTCCTTTCCAATGGAGCTAGTCCTCACTTCTGGCATCACTGACACAGGATTAAAGGAACATTAGCTCCACCCTCATCTCTTCCAGTAAAGTCTGAGTTAAAGGGGCTGCTCCCCAAATTCCTGTCCCAATCTTACTTCAGGTTTGATAATTTTAAAAATAGATTATGTTGCATTTCTTGCACATGATACATTCTTGATGTTATTAGATATTCTTCAATGGATTGAAATGATGTTTTCTTATCCACTGAAGTGCAGGAATGCTGGAGAGCCCCAGGTTCTGGAATGGTTTTTATCTGGGTACAGGGTATCCTGTGGCAATTTTGTCTGATACTGTTTGTTTATGCCATCATCTCTGTTCCTCGGACTAACAGTCTGTTTTGATTTGCAGCAACTGGGACAGAGGCGGAGAAATCCCCAGCACAATGCAGACGGTGGACACTCACTGACCAACAGGACTGCGAGATGCCCTGACACAAACCAGAGGCTTTGTGACCCGGTGCTCACCTTCAACTTGAATGCTTTGAGTAGCTTTGCTGACCATCATCCTGTTTATAATTAAGTTTCTGTACCAAACTGAAATCACACCTTTGGATTTTTACCTTGTCTTTGAATTTTGTAGTGGCCCCAAAACAGTTCAGTGCAGAGATTTAACAATCATTCGAATTAAGGACAGGAGTAATCCAATAAGATCTCAGTATGGTCTTTACTTTCTGCCCATCCTTTGATTCCAATGTGTGATGATCTCAACTGGTGTTATTATCAGACAAGTCTAATCCCAGACTGAAATCTGATTTGAGAGATCAAACTTGTTTTGTTTTGGTTTTAAGGAAGTGGTTTCTTGCTGAGACTAGCACACAATACTGCAGGTTCTACTTAACAATGAAATAGTTTATTAAGCAAAAGAAATTTAAGATAAAATAGAATTGATTAATCTAGTTACTTGTAAATTGAAAGAGTTTTTGACAGACAGTAAAAGTATAATCCCATTAATCCCAAAACATACCTTTATAATATTCAGAACAAAAATAAATTCCCTTGTGCAGTACTAAATAGAGAACAAAGAAAATTTACAGCCCAGATACAGGCCCTCGGCTCTCCAAGCCTGAGCCGATCCTAATCCACTGTCTAAACCTAATCAATTCCTAAGCATCTATATCCCTCTGCTCCCCACCTACTCATGCATCTGTCCAGATGCACCTTAAATGAATCTACTGTGCCTGCCTCTACCACCTCTGCTGGCAACACGTTCCAGGCACCTACCACCCTCTGTGTGAAGTACTTGCCGCATATATCCTCCTTTAACTTTTCACCTCTCACCTTGAATGCGTGACCTCTCGTTATTGAATCCCTCATCCTGTGAAAAAGCTTATCTCTATCCACCCTGTCTATACCTTTCATGATTTTGTAGACCTCAATCAGGTCCTCCCTCAATTTCCTTTTTTCTAATGAAAACAATCCTAACCTACTCACCCTCTCTTCATAGCTAGCACCTTCCATGCCAGGTAACATCCTCATAAACCTTCTCTGCACCCTCTCCAAAGCATCCACATTCTTTTGGTAATGTAGCGACTAGAACTCTACACTGTATTCTAAATGCGGCCAAACCAAAGTCTTGTACAATTTTAACATGACCTGCCAGCTGTTATACTCAATAGCCTGTCTGATGAAGGCAAGCATACCTTCTTGACCACTCTAGCCACCTGTGCAGCCACCTTCAGGCTATAATAGACCTGAACTCCCAGATCTCTCTGCTCATCAACTTTTCTCAAGGCTCTTCCATTTACAATATAGTTCACTCTAGAATTAGACTTTCCAAAATGTATCACCTCACATTTGCCTGAATTGAATTCCATCTGCCACTTCTCTGCCCAACTCTCCAGTCTATCTAATGTAATGTTTGACAGTCCCCTATGCTTTCTGCTACTTCACCAATCTTCGTGTCATCTGCAAACTTACTGATCAGACCAACAATGCCCTCTTCCAGATCATTTATGTACATTACAAACAACAATGGCCCCAGCACTGATCCCTGTGGTACACCACTGGTCACCTTTCTCCATTTCAAGAAACTCCCTTCAACTACTACTCTGTATCCTATTGCTGAACCAGTTCTTTATCCACCTAGCTAGAACATCCTTCACACCATGTGACTTCACTTTCTCCATTAATTTGCCATGGGGAACCTTATCAAACACCTTATAAAGTCCATGTATATGACATCTACAGCCCTTCCTTCATCATCAACTTGGTCACTTCCTCAAAGAATTCTATTAAGTTGGTAAGGCGAGATCTACCCCACACAAAAACCATGCAGCCTATCACTGATAAGCCCATTCTTTTCCAAATATAAATAGATTTTATCCCTCAGTACTTTCTCCAGCAACTTTCCCACCACTAACATCAGGCTCACTAGTCTGTAGTTAACGGGAAATAGCAATCCTTGTTCAGTACTCTCACCAGAATCCTTTTACCAACACCTCAATAGGTATATGGTATCTGCGTCTTTAAATCCTAGCCGGAAATTCCGATATCTTATCCTTGGAGCTATCATACACCTGAGTTTAAACAAACTCAACTTGAGGTCCTCTTCAGTGTTCTATCCCAACATTTCTGGCCTGGAAATATCATTAACTCCTTAGTCTGGGGTGATCTAGTTTCATTTTACTCTCCCCTTCTCATGAGGACTGTGCCATTTAATCTTCGTTAACCAAAGATTTCACAGAACTGCCCAAAACAAAGTAAAACTAAAACAAAAACCTCTCCCTCTGAACTATGGGAAATTCTGTTAAGGTAAAAAAGATCTCCTAAATCTAGAAATATGTCCAACAGGCCTTAAAAACAGTGGTTCACTCTAATAAGTCATAAAATCCTAAAGTAAACACAAAGTATGCCTAAGTAGCCTTCACAAACTATTTTAGCAGGGGAGTGTTGCCAAACAAAGAGAATGTGGAATGCAGTGCATAGTTCCTTGAAAGTGGAGTTGTAGGTAGATAGGTTAGCGAGGAGAAAGTGAGGACTGCAGATGCTGGAGATCTGAGCTGAAAATATGTTGCTGGAAAAGCGCAGCAGGTCAGGTAGCATCCAAGGAACAGGAAAATTGACTTTTCGGGCATAAGGGCTTATGTCCGAAACGTCGATTCTCCTGTTCCTTGGATGCTGCCTGACCTGCTGCGTTTTTCCAGCAACACATTTTCAGATAGGTTAGCGAAGAAGGTATTTGGTACACTTGTCTATATTGGGCAGTGCATTGAGTATAGATGTTGAGAGGTCAAGTTGCAGATGTACAGGACATTGGTTAGGCCATTTTTAGAATACTGCGTTCAATTCTGGTCTCCCTGCTTTAGGAAAGATGTTGAACTTGAAAGGGTTCAGAAAAGAGTTATAAGGATTTTGTCATGATTGAGGGTTTGAGCTATGGGGAGAGGCTGAATAGGTTGGGGCTATTTTCCCTGGAGTGTGAAAGGCTGTAGGGTGACTTTTTAAAAAGAAATCTTGAGGGGCATGGATAGGCTAAATAGCCAAGCTCTTTTCCCTAGGGTAGGAGAGTCCAAAACTAGAGGACATAAGTGAGAGGGGAAAGACTTCAAAGGGACCTGAGGAGTAACTTTTCCTGCACAGGGTAGTGTGTGTATGGAATGAGCTGCCAGGGGAAATGTTGGAGACTGGTACCATTACAGTATTTAAATGGCATCAGGATGGTATAGGAATAGAAAGGTTTGGTGGGATATTGGCAAAATGTTGGCAAATAGGACTAGATTAATTTAGCATATCTGGTCGGCATGGACGAGTTGGACCAAAGGGCCTGTTTCTTTGCTGTACATCTCCATGACTCCATAGTCATAAAGATGTCATAGAGCGTTACCATGGCTGCAGAAATACTTACAACTTAATTTTTAACTTCCGAATCACAGAAAACCCATATAGTGCATTCATAAAATTCAAAGCGCAAATCTAAAATAAAAGCAATTAAATATATACAAGGGGTCCCCAATTTACGAATGTCCAACTTATGAATATGGACTCATAGGGGTACAATTTTAAAGACTCAATATGAACAATTCTTGTATTTACAAATGGCTGCTTTATTTTGTCTGCATTGTGCTCCAACTTGCTCTAGAATGGAACCCATTGACATCCTGGTGACTGCCTGTATACAAATCAAATGCTATGTATTCCATTTGTGAGTTAAGAATCTATCTAATTCTTCCTTTTGAAATATTCAATGACCTTGCCCCCATTGCTGTTTGATGAAGAGGATCCCACATAGTCATGACCCTCTAAGGGGAGAAAAGAACTTATTTCCATCTTAAATGGGAGACCCTTTACTTTTAAACTATGTCCCTTAGTTTTCATTTTCCCCATCACAGGGAAATAGCTTTTCAGCAACTGTCCTACTAGATCCATTCAGAATCTCATATATTTCACAAAGATCACCTCCCATTCTTCTGAACTCCAATTAATACTGGCTGAGCCTTTCCACATAAGACACCCTCTTCATCATGGGTTTAATTCCTGCCCTAGGAACTTGAACTCATATTCTGGGTCTGCCCTGTTAATGCAATACTGAGGGAGCACTACACTGTGGGAGGGTCAGTGCTGAGAGAGTGCCACACTGTCATATGGTCGCTTCTGAGGGTCAGTACTGCTGCACTGCCAGTAATGCTATAACTCACATGAGATATTAAATAAAGAACCAGTTTGTGTTCCTGGGTAGATATAAAAGTTACCATGACAATAATTTGTAGAACAAGGATGTTCTTGTTGATGTCCTGCCCAATATGTTTTTCCCTCCGTGAATGACAATAGACTATTTGCTCATTGTTGTCTGTAGGTGCTTTCTGTACACGACTGTTCTTTTCATTCATGAGATATGGGTTTACTAGCTAGGCCAGCATTTATTGTCCATCTCTAATTGCCCAGAGGGCAGTTCCAGGTCAATCACATGGCTGTGGATGAGGGGTCATATGTAGGACAGACCAGGTAAGGGTGGCACATTAGCTGTCATTTTCCTTACATTATAACACTGCCTTCACTTTAAGAGTATTTGATTGACTGTAACATGCTTTGTGATATCCTGAGCTTGTTTGAAGTTGTATAGAAATGCAAGTCATGTTTAACATTGCCAGTTGATGTTTTATTTATTATTTTCCCATCTATGATCAGTCACATCTCTGTCAGTCACAGCACAAAAAGGTACACAGCCATGAGAGATATTTCTATCTCAGTGTCACATGCAGGAAGATGCCTGAAAGCATTCAATGCCAGAGCTGACCCTAGCATGGAGAATATGAGGAGATGGCACATGGGGCAATATTGAGCAGGTAGAAGAAGTTGTAAGGAGGCAACAACCCTAAGTTCCCTGATCAGTAACTCATCCCTTACTCCTATGCACAGAGTCTATTGTTTAAATGTAACTGACCTAGTGAATGATTAATGTTGGCTTTTGTATCACAAGGATACAAGGAATAGCTGACTTTCTGAAGCTAGGCCTTTATAAAGTTAAAGTGAATATTGTGAAAACAACATTTCAAATTCTGAGATCTTTAGACAGCATTGCTCATCTTTCACCTCTGCATGGCTCCTTTAAAAATCTATTTTACTCGATTAATAACTCAAATGGTATGAGGACCAACCTAATTGGGATATAATCTTTTTTTGAAACTGCAGGTTTAACTCCACACCAGCCCTGTTAATGTTGATGTTCACTTGTAATGGCTCAGGTCACTGAGCAGGCAACATTACCAGAGCTTTGGTATATTCCTACTCACTCCACAGTACCTTGCTTCTCAACCCTGCTACCGCCTCATTAACTGAGGTCCTTGCTTTATATTGTCATTGCAATGTTGGTCATTATTTAATATAGCAATTAGGATACCTGGTGAATGGTGGGATGGGGATTGGGTGTATCTATCAAAAACCCCAGTATTTTTCCACAAAGGTTCTTACATCAAGCTGTTAAATTCTTCTCTGCATTTTGAATGAGTGCACGGGCTAAAGCAATAAAATCTGCTTAGACCACTCATTTTGTGCCCTGCATTTACTTGAATGAGTTCAACAGAGATCACCAACTGATACATATAATCAACACCAGTCAAACCATTAATTTGTAGGTTTGAAGTTATGATTTTTAGTTAGGAGAATGTGTGATACATACAAACATACAGATTAGGAGAAGGAGTAGACTTTTTGACCCCTCGAGCAAAATCCACATGGCTGATCTGATTGTGGTCTCAAATTCATTTTCCTAGTTATCCCCAATTTGATTTGATCCCCTAATCAGTCAACAAATTGATCTATCTCTGCCTTTAAAGTATTCAATGACTCTGTCTCCACTGCTCTTTGGGGAAGGGAGTTCTATATCCTCACAATCCTCTGAGAGAAAACATTTCTCCTAATTTCCATCTTTAAATGGGAGACTCCTACTCTACCTCTTTGTTCTAGTCTATCCCACAAGAAGAAACATCTTCTCTGTAACCATCCTGTCAAGTACTCAAGTTTCCCAGGATCATGTATGTTTTAATAAGATTATCTCTCATTCTTCTGAACTCCATTAGATACAGACCCAATGTGTGCAACCTCACCTCATGAGATAAACCCCTCATCCTAGAAATCAGTGAAGTGGATCTTCTCTAAGCAGCCTCAAATGTAGTTATATCCTTTCTTAAATAAGGAGAATAAATTGTGTATAGTACTCTAAATGTAATCTCATCAATGCCCAGAACAATTATAATAAATTATTTTTAGTTTTTTATATTGTGTTCCCCTTATGATATGCAAAACTATTTCATTTGCCACCTTAATGACTTGCTCTACCTGTAAACTAACTTTTTGTGATATACATGCCAGGCCACCAAGATTCTTTTGTACCTCAGAGTTCTGCAATCTCTCTCTCCATTTAAGTAATATAATTTTAAAGATTCCTTCTGCAAATTTTTCTACATTTTTCTACATTTGAGTGGTGCTGGAAAAGCACAGCCGGTCAGGCAGTGTCCGAGGAGCATTCCTGATGAAGGGCTTTTGCCCGAAATGTCAATTTTCCTGCTCCTCGGATGCTGCCTGACCGGCTGTGCTTTTCCAGCACCACTCTAATGTAGACTCTAATTTCCAGTATCTACAGTCCTCACTTTTTCCACATTTTTTTACATTATACTTTATCTGTCAAATTTTCACTCACTCACCTACCTAAGTTTATCCTTTGCTGTTTTGCTATGTCCTTCTCAAAACTTATTTTCCTAACTACCTTGGAAAATATAGACAGGATAGATCAGGTGTATCCTTAGAAGACTATGAAGGCAGGAGGAGTATACTTATGAGGGAATCAGGAGGGCAAAAAGGGAACATCAAATAGCTTTGGCAAATAGAGTTAAGGAGAATCCAAAGGGTTTTTACAAATATATTAAGGACAAAAGGGTAAATAGGGAGAGAATAAGGCCCCTCAAAGATCAGCAAGGTGGCCTTTGTGTGGAGCCGCAGGAAATGGAGGAGATACTAAATGAGTATTTTGCATCAGTATTTACTGTGGAAAAAGATATGGAAGATATAGAAAGTAGCGAAATGGATGGTGACACCTTGCAAAATGTCGATATTACAGAGGAGGAAGTGCTGGAAATGGGTAAAGGTGGATAAATCCCCAGGACCTGATCAGGTGTACCCTAGAACTCTGTGGGAAGCTAGAGAAGTGATTGCTGGGCCTTTTGCTGAGATATTTGTATCATGAACAGTCACAGGTGAGGTGCCAGAAGACTGGGGGATGGCTAACATGGTGCCATTGTTTAAGAAGGGTGGTAAGGACCAGTCAGGGAACAATAGACCGGTGGGCCCGACCTCAGTGGTGGGCAATTTGTTAGAGGGAAACCTGAGGGACAGGATGTACATGTATTTGGAAAGACAAGGACTGATTAGGGATAGTCAACATGGCTTTGTGC
>NC_057742.1:335785-339083 GCF_004010195.1 Chiloscyllium plagiosum
TGTGAAACTTGAAAGAGTTCAGAAAATATTTACAAGGATGTTGCCAGGATTGGAGGATTTGAGCTGGGGCTGTATTCCCTGGAGTGTCAGAGGCTGAGGGGTGATCTTATAGAGGTTTCCAAAATTATGAAGGGTATGGATAGGAGAAATAGACAAAAGTCTTTTCCCTGGGGTCGGGAGTCCAGAACTAGAGGGCATAGGTTTAGGGTGAGAGGGGAAAGATATAAAAGAGACCTAAAGGGCAACTTTTTCACACATAGGGTCGCACGTATATGGAATGAACTGCCAGAGGAAGTGGTGGAGGCTGGTACAATTGCAACATTTAAAAGGCATTTGGATGGATATGGACCAGGTGCTGGCAGGTGGGACTAGATTGGGTTGGACCAAAGGGTCTGTTTCCATGCTGTACATCTCTATGACTCCATATAGATTAGGTCCAAGCCATTTGTCCAAGTCATTGATATAGAATGTAATAGTTGAGGGCTCAGTATGAATTTCTGTGGCACTCTCCTGGTTACATGTTGCCAATCTGAAATAGTCCATTTATGTCCAGTATCTGTTTTCTGTACCCAGCCAATCCTCAGTTAGCTACTAACAGTAATTCGTATAATATATTACATTAGTAATACTAATATGTTGTACGCTACACCATAAGCTCTTATTTTCTGAAGTAACCTTTCATGAGGCAACTTGTGATGATTTAGGAAGTGGTGAAAGATCCAAACAAATTTGGTGAAATTCTTTCCTTTCTTTGAATACCTTTATTTTCTTTTTTGAGACACCTTAAAAGCTAAACAGGGAGAGAGTAACTGGGTCATACTTCTGAGCACAGGCCTTCTGCAAGGCAGGAACTCCCTGACAACTGAAAAGCAAAGTTCCACAATTTGTTTGCAGCAGTGGATTCACAGGCAAACAAGGACCCAGATTGAAAGGGACCCAGAACAATCTGATTGGAGAAAAAATTTCATCAGATCTGTAATGTCATTTTTTTTGTTCTAATACTCTGAATAATATCAGTGATTTAACACTTTGGTAAAGCTTCTTTGTTTCTTTGACTGTCTTCAAAACTTTTGACAGTTTCTGGCACTTACACCTCCAAACATGTGCTCGTCACATGGCCTTCCACCAAAGCTCTGCCTGAGACTCCCACATCTCCTTGCACATTGATCTGTTTGGGTAGTAGTTTGTGTCTGATCCTTATTAATGTAAGACTCCCTTGGAATCTGTGCTCAACTTTGTATCTTCTCTAAATGAATAAGTTCCCTCACATCATCCACTTTACTACTGTTCCTCACTTTGCGCTGAGTTCCCTTCAACTCACAAACTCAACACTCACAACATGCAGTTCCCTTGGTGCAGCAACTGAAATATTGCTTCCTTTCCTTCAATGGGCAATAAAAGTCTATTCCTTTAATTTTCAAAATGAGTTCCTCATCCTCATATGGGACTAACCAACTGCCCCAAATCTGCCCTTGATGGTTATACTCTGACCTTCATTTATCAGTATTCTTGGCTTTACTAGTCCCCCCATCACAAATGTATTTCACACATCACTGAAGTTCCAAGAAGCTTGGTATCTCATTTTGTCTTAAACATTTCTTTCACCTTAAAACATCTTAAAATCTATGATTTTTGACTCTTAAATATCAATTCTATGTCTGATTTATTTTTTCAGCACCTCTACCACACTGAACAGAAAATATATGGTAAATGATCCATCACCTCAGCCATCTCTGGTCTCTTCCTGCAGTTATTATAATATTAGTGAATACTAATATGATCAATAATTTCTTTGAACTCACACTTTTTCTTGCTTCCAAGTTTCAGCTAAATTCAGTCCTGTTCATTCTCCCTCGATGTAACCCCAAGTCCCCAACTCTGCTCCAAATCATTGTCTTCTTGGCTTTTAAAAACTCCCCAGTCATCTTTCAGGCTTAGAATACAATGCAATGTGTTAACTTATCAATGGTCAAAAACACTCAGTGGCTGGATCAGTACTCATCATTAGACACAATAACATAGAGAAGGATTTCGAGACACTGATACTCACATGATTAGGAAGAAAACTGGCTCTACACTGCCTCCCATCATGAAATCAGCCACTAAAGTATAGAAATCTTGGGTTCAGGATTGAATCTCACCTGTTTTTGGAGGTTTGATAAGAACACAGACATTAAATCCACTATTAATATTTCAATTTCAACCAACAGAGTTGAAAGATATTGTCCTAAAATATATTGCTATACTGAGAAAGACTCACTGTAAAATTGTGTATATATATTACACATGGACTGTAGCAGTCCAAGAAGGCAGTTTACCACCTTCTTAAAGGTAATTAAGGAGGGGTTATAAATGATAGCTCAAGTGACGCCCAAATCCCATGAGAGAATAAAAGTAAATATATTTTGAAAATTCTTTTATACTTAGTATCTAGTTTACTTCAAAAGTGACGCCAGTAGTGTAAAAACATAAATTAATGTCAAGGATCCTTTAAAAAATGAAATAATTTATTTTGAAACTTTGTATTGGTAAGTTGTCTGCCATTGTAAGGATAAAGTTAAAAATCACACAACACCAGGTTATAGTCCAACAGGTTTAATTGGAAGCACTAGCTTTCGGAGCGTTGCTACTTCATCACTTTGTCCACTCCAGTCCAACACCGGCATCTCCATATCAGGACTGTAAGGATAGGTTTCGTGCAAAAACAACAGAATATGCTGGAGAAACTCAGCAGGTCTGAACTTCATCTGTTCTGATGAAGAATCGCCGGCCTCGAAATGTTAACGTGGCTTTCTTCCCACAGATGTTGTCAGACCTGCAAAACTTCTCCAACATTTTCTGTTTTTCTTTCAGACTTCCATTCGCAGTTCTTTGTTTTATTACCAGTTTCATACATTCATTCCGCAGAAAGCACGTTTGCTGCCGGAAACCGGGGGTCTGTTACGGTGGTGACACCGACCTGAAACCGCTCCATTCCATGTTGTGGGCGGTGCAACTGGATCCGTTTCCGGGTCAGCCCCGGGCTCAGGTTCCGGGACAGAAGAGCGAAGTGGAGCCGCGGGCGAGGTGAGAAGGAGCAGCCGAGGCCCCGGGAGAGAACGAGGCCCCATGCAGGCTGGGCGGTTCCAGCCAAAGGACTGGGTCAGACTCTGTCTGGGATCAGTGGTCACTCCGGCCTCCGGACCGGACAGTGTGCGCTTTCGGGAATGTTCGGACTGAGGTGTTTATTTGAGGGAGGGAAATCAGGAACTCCAACCCCCCTCCTCCCTCCCCCACCCCCCTCCCCCCCACTCCCCCC
>NC_057742.1:341545-414260 GCF_004010195.1 Chiloscyllium plagiosum
CCCTCCCCCCCCTCCTTCCCCCCCCCCCCCCAGAGGGGGGGTGCAGGTACAGTTATAACAATTTTCTCCAGAGAAAATTAGGTAAGTGACAGTCCTTGAACTGGCAGCGTGATGTTCACTGGTGGGCCCCCCCCAGAGGGGGGGTGCAGGTACAGTTATAACAATTTTCTCCAGAGAAAATTAGGTAAGTGACAGTCCTTGAACTGGCAGCGTGATGTTCACTGGTGGGGTCTTGATCTGGGGGAGCTGGCACTCAGCCTCTGCCAGATAGAAGTCAGCACGCTAGTCCACAACAGCACCATCCTTATCAGAGGTTTTGATAACAAGAGAGACTAGAGTGCAGTAAGTTCAAAGGGCGACAGAGTGAGGGAGGGGAGCAGAGAAATAAAGGCAGCTGATGTCATGTTGACAGTTCCCAATGAAGAGGCCAGAGATTGGGGCCGTGCTGGAGGGGAAGCATTGGCGATGGGTGAAGGGTCTGTGTGACGGGGAGAGTGCTCCTGTCCAAAGGAATAGAAATGGAGGCAAAGGTGACTGAAGAATTTAATGTCATGTCATGTTTGAAATACATTGAGGTGGGGGCATAAAGGAGGAAAACTTAAGTCCTTTGCCGAGCACTGATTATTCTGTGCCTCAGAGAGGAGATGATCAGAGACTTTAGTGAATACATAGCAAAGGCTTGGATTAGAAGAAGGAATGGAGTTGAAGGGGAGGAGAGGGAGAATCAAAAGGGATGTTGTTATCTGAGGATTTTTGAAGCTTGCAATAGGAGAAAATATTTCTGGTTGAAGTGTCAAATGAGATGAAGATTGAAAAAGAACCAGGGTTCAGCACAGTTTGAAGTGGTGCTGATTGTGTGCATTTGGTGGTGCATGGCATTGAGTGTAGATGCGAAGGGTGCAGCTGTCTGAGGAGTGTTACACCTTTTAGAGGTATGTGTAGCTTTGGGTGGATTTGAAACAGGATGGCTGGAACTTCAGTTGGAATCTGTGTGAGAATCTGAGCTGAACTGTGCATAGTGTCAAGAGCAGGCAGTCCACAGACACAGGCACTGGTACCAGGCTCTCTGCTTGCGTGAGGAAAGGCTTCACCATTCCTGATGAAGGTCTTTAGCCCAAAATATTGATTATCCTGCTCCTCAGGTGCTGCGTGACCTGCTGTGCTTTTCCAGCACTATACTTTTGACTATTTGCTTGTGCGTTTAACTCCAGACTCTGGACTCACAGTGTGTTGGCCTCTCGGATGTCATTGCAATGAGGAGCTGCTAACAGTGGTTAAGTTCCTAAAATGGTCACTGTAAAGAACCCATGTGTGTGGCATCATCCTGTGCCAATCCTGAGTGTCTACCAGCAATGCAGCACAGGCCAGGCTGTCCACAGCTTCCGGACTTGAGACTGTCAGCAGTAACTGGTTAATTTCAGTCCCAGTTTGTCAGAAACCTGACAATGACATAGACATTCATTCTCAATTTCTTTGCTAATCTTGTCTTGTGTATTAACGTCCTTGCAATAGATTGTGCAAATAGTACACAGAAAATTGGCATTATTCCAGTTTCTATGTATGAGCACACAATTCTGTGAAATAAAACTGGAGGCCTGTTTGGTCAATACACAGAACATGCTCCAATCAAATTTCAGCATATTTACTTAGATGAGGTGTTATAATTTGGTTGAACACACTTTACTGCTTGTGTTAACTGAAGTATTATACCAATACTTGTATTCTTAAAATACTTGTTTTTTTTAAAAAAGTATATGAAGTTGTTTCAGCTAATGACCTGGTTCTGAAGTACAATGAGTGTAAACCAGGCAGATTCAGAGTCTTGAGTGAGCTGGGACCATGTCTGTGCAAATAGTGAACACTGACTGAAGACAGGGGTTAAAATTAAGCAATGATTTTCCACAGCAGTTTGATTGAACAATTGAAGGAAGCATTTTGTGGGCAGGATCAGAATGACTCAATGTTCCCTCTCAGTGTGGATCTCTTATGTCCTCATGGCTTTTGTTTGCTCTGCAGAGTTACTTTTCACTCAGGGACCTGATGTCTGATAGCAAGGAGGAACCAGGATGGAACGACTTGAGCAGCATCTCCCAACCATTGCTTCGATCAATACATCCCAGTCTCTGAGCCAGCCTGGACTGCCGGCACGATGTCAGTCACTTGATGAAACGAAAGCAATTTCTGACGTTCGCAGGACTTTCTGCCTGTTTGTAACCTTTGACCTGCTGTTTGTTTCACTCTTGTGGATAATCGAGCTGAATGTGAGTTTTTCGTCTTCACAGAAACAGGAACAGAATTGGGAACACTATTGTTTTCAGACACTTGTTTTATTTAATGTTCTCAGTCTAAAATTATAAGCAGTGTATATGAATACAATTCAGAAAGCTTTCTATATTTAAAACTGAACTTTAGTGTAAATTAATCCATGCTGCAACTGTACAAATTAGATTAGATTACTTACACTATGGAAACAGGCCCTTCGGCCCAACAAGTCCACACCGACCCTCCGAAGAGCAACCGACCCAGACCCATTCCCTTACACCTAATACTACAGGCAATTTAGCGTGGCCAATTCAACAAACCTGCACATTTTTTTTGGACTGTGGGAGGAAACCGAAGCACCCGGAGGAAACCCACGCAGACATGGGAAGAATGTGCAAACTCCATACAGACAGTTGCCTGAGGAGGGAATTGAACCCAGTTCTCTGGCGCTGTGAGGCAGCAGTGCTAACCACTGTGCCACCGTTCCACCCTCCACTGTGCCACTATGCCACCCTACAGAGTCAGGGTTTATTCAGGAGGGTAATAATTCATTACATAAACTGTTCATATAAGGTTAATACGCCAGAACCTATTTGAGCTAGTGCTATGGGAGTAAACAAAGTTGTGGTCCTATTGACTGTTGCAGATCTGAACCATGATGTCACTACTGTCAATGGTTTAGTGGTTAAGAGTGAGAAAATGGAGAGCCATTTAAGTCTTGCAGTCACAGAGCAGCTGTGGGGAGAACCAAGAACAAAATAACTTCTCTAAAAATGAGCAAAACCCTTGGTACTGACAATGTATGTTGTGAAATAATCTTACTCTATTATGTCCAATCTAAATAGAATTGTTGAAGGAGCTCTTGGGCTGGGCTACATTAAAGTACCTCCTCCTTGTTCTGTCTATGTATTTGCAACTTGGGATTGGTTGTCTTACTAGTCAAGATTAGCTGGCTTTATACTTATGTGAATTATACATGGACCAGAAGTGGCAACAGGTTAATATTAAAGATCTTGGTGATCAAGGATTTAACACTTTTTCTTTTACCTTCCGTGCACAGTAATCTGTCATCAATTTCATTAATATGAGCTAGTTTTTAATCACTCACTGCTCCCTGGCTGACGAGCAAAATCAGGGACAGCTTCAAAGCAAAGAAAAAAATACAATGTTGTGAAGATTAGTGGGAAGCCTAAAAACCAGCAGAAGATGACTAATAAAAAAAGGAGTGACAAGATGAAATGTGACAGTAAGCTAGCTAACAATACAAAAGAAGATTGCAAGAGAGAGGAGAATTATTTAAAAAGGACACGAAGGGCAATGTTTTTACAGATTTATTCATTTTTACACTGCTCATTCCTGTGTGGAATGAACTACCAGTGGAAGTTTTGGATGCAAGTACGGTTATAACATTTAAAAGATATTTGGATAGGTACATGATTAGGAAAGTTTTGGAGGGATATAGGCCAAATGCAGGCAATTGGGACTGGTTTAGTTTGAGAACATGGTCACTGTAGACCAGTTGGACCAAATAGTCTATTTCTGTGCTTAGATTACTTACAGTGTGGAAACAGGCCCTTCAAGTCCACACCGGCGCGCAACCCACCCAGACCCATTCCCCTACATTTACCCCTTCACCTAACACTATGGGCAATTTAGCGTGGCCAATTCACCTAACCTGCACATTTTTGGACTGTGGGAGGAAACCCACGCAACACAGGGAGAATGTGCAAACTCCACACAGTCAATCGCTTGAGGCAGGAATTGAACCCGGGTCTCTGGTGCTGTGAGGCAGCAGTGCTAACCACTGTGTCACCGTGCCGCCCACATTCAAACTAGTATGGCTGTAGGCTGCACCTGGTGCTGTATGGCTTTAGATATGTAAAATGTGAGAGAGAGGTAAGAGTGGACATCAGACTGCTGGAAAATGAGACTGGAGAAGTAATAATGGGTGGAGGAACTGAATAGGTACTTTGCATCAGTTTTCACAGTGGAAGACACCAACAGCATACCAGAACTTTTAGAGATTTGGGGGCAGAGTCAAGCGTAGCGGCCATCACTAAGGAGAAGGTGCGGCAGAAGCTGAAAGTGCTGAAGGTGCATAAATCATTTTTTAAAAAAAAGTTACTGGAATCAGGGATGGTCCCAGAGGACTGGAAAATCACTAATGTATTATCCCTGTTTAAGAAGGGAGAGAGGTAAAAGACTGGAAACTATAGGCCAGTTAGCCTGATCTCAGGTCTTGGTAAGAGTTTAAGTTTTGTTATTAAGGATGAGATTGTGGAGTACTTGGAAGTGCATAGTCAGCACAGCTTCGTCATTGGGAGATCATGCCTGACAAATCTGTTAGAAATCTTTGATGGGATATTGAGCAAATCAGACAAAGGAGAGCCAGTGGACACGATCTATTTGGATTTCCATAAGGCCTTTGACAGGGTGTTGCACAGGAATCTTCTAAATAAGATAAGAGCGCATAGTTTTAGGGGCAATGTACTGGAATGGACAGAGGATCGGCTGACTGGTAGAATGCAGAGAGTAGGTATAAAGGGATCCTTTAGAGGATGGCTGTTGGTGACTAGTGGAGTTCCACAAGAGTCTGTATTGGGACCACACTATTCATGTTATACATTAATGTTCTGGATGAAGGAAGTGAGGGCTTTGTTGCTAAGTTTGCAGACTCAAAGGTAGGTGGAGGAATAAGTAGCATTGAGGAGGGTATAGAAGGACTTGGATTGGCTAGGTGAGTGAGCAAAGAAAAGTTGATGCAATATTACGTGGAAAATGTGTGATGTTACGCACTCCGAAATATAGAGGAACTTAGGAGTCCTAGTTCAGTTTTTCTCTTAACATTAGAACATAGGTTCAGTTGGCAGTTAGGAAGGCAAATGCAATTTACCATTCATTTCAAGACAGCTAGAATACAAGAGCAGAGATGTACTGAGGATGTATAAGGCTCTGGTCAGATTGCACTTGGAATGTTTATCAGCAGTTTTGGACCCCTTATCTAAGGAAAGATGCACTATTTTCAGAGGAGGTTTACAAGAATGATCCCATGGATGAAAAGGTTGTCATATCAGGAGTGGTTGAAGACATTGGGTCTGTACTGGATGGAGTTTAGGAGGATGATGGGGGGGGTCTGGTTGAAACTTACAGATTACCGATAGGCTTCGATAGAGTGGATGTGAAGAAGAAGGTTTACAGTTGGAGGAGAGACTAGGAGCTGAGGACACATCCTCAGAGTGAAGGGATGGTCCTTTAGAACGGAGATGAGGAGAAATTTCTTCAGCCAGAGGGTGGTTAATCTGTGGAACTTATTGCTGCAGAGAGCTGTGGAGGCCAAGCCATTAAGTGTATTTAAGACAGATAGATAGGTTCTTGATTAGTAAGGGGGTCATGGGTTACAGGGTGAAGGCAGGAGAATGGGGTTGAGAAATATATCAGCCATGATCAAATGGGAGAGCAGATTCAATGGGCTGAGTGGCCTAACTCTCTTTTCTTTGGTCTTATATCTGTCTCTTTTTCCCTTCTCTCTCCACTTTTTTCTCCTGTATTTTTTCTGCTTGCATTCCATTCATCTCACACATTCCTTTTTGACTGTTATGTCATACAAGTTAATGGCACAGGATCCAGTTTCCAATGGCAGCCCACCCAGTGTGAAGGAGCATCAGTCAAAAGTCAGGCTCCTATACGTGATGAGCACAAAACATGCGACAAATGCTGCTGTTCCCATCCGAGCTGCAGATGATGTAGATGCTACATGATTCGCACAGAATTTTAACATGCTGTCAGTTTTTATGCCAGGCCTCTTGAAACTCTCCAGCTGAAGTTGTGTTGGTTTGTTGCTTTGAAAACCTTACGTTCCTTCAGGAAATGTCTTTGGTGTAGTTTCCTCTGCTGTTTTTTTTACCAATCACGAATCTAGTCTTGGAAATGACAGACAGATGTTTTCCAAACTAAAGTTGCAATTGAAGAAACTGGTTTAGTTGTACAAAAAACATCTTCTGTCCTTCTAATAATGAGCAGAATCTGCCAACAGAAATGTCCCTTTAAAATGTTTCATTTCAGATCTCAGGATTAATTGTCTATGCAGGAGCTCAGGTTTGGAGTTTTTAAAATGTATTCTTTTGAAGAAAGATTTTTGAAGGTTTATTCTGGCAGGCTCCATATTCCATTTTTCTTCCATAACCACTTTTAATTAGCTTGAACATCTTTCTGGTGCCTGGCTAGGTTGAGTGAAGCTTGTGTGACCTACTTACATTCAAATGGGCTGGGAGCAAGTGTCAGTATCTGTACAGGAACAGGAGTAGGTCATTCAGCCTTTTGAGCCTGTTCTGCCATTCAATAAGATCATGGCTGATGTGTGGCCTGACTCCATGCTTTTTGCCCATATCCCTTGATAAAGATTTGTCTGTCTCAGATTTAAATTCAACCATTGAATTAGCTTCAACTACTGTTTGAGGAAGAGAGTTCCAGACCTCCACTACTCTTTGCGTGTGGAAGTGCTCTCTAATAACATTCCTGAATGGCCTGGCCCTAATTCTTACACTGTAGCCCCCGCCCCGCGGTTAAAACAGTGAAAATAGTTAATTTTTATCTACTATGTCTTTTCCTGTTCATTTCCTCAAAACCATCCAATTCTCACATTCACGGGGTGGCACGATGGCTCAGTGGTTGGCACTGCTGCCTTACAGCACCAGGGACCCGGGTTAGATTTCTCCCTCGGGCGACTGTCTGTGTGGAGTTTGCACATTCTCCCCGTGTCTGCGTGGGTTTCCTTCGAGTGCTCCAGTTTCCTCCCACAGTCCAAAGATGTGCGGGTCAGGTGAATTGGTCATGTTAAGTTGCCCATTGTGTTAGCTGCATTAGTCAGGGGTAAGTACAGGATAGGGGAATGGGTCTGGGTGGGTTACTCTTCAGAGGGTCGGTGTGGACTTGTTAGCCTGTTTCCATACTGTAGGGAATCTAATCCCACTGGTCACCTAAATAATCAGCTGATTCCTTCGTTTCCTGGCGCAGAGAGTGAACTGGAGCCTGAACAGTCAGCCTTAGACTTTCAGTGAGCAGATGTCTGAGGAGTTTCGATAACATAATTTCTGATCTCTCTGCATTTCTCTTGGAAATAGTTACTGATACTTAAATTTTAATATATTTCTTGTTTCTCAGACAAATGGTGGCATTAAAGAGAATCTAAAAGATGAAATATTAAGTTATGACTTCAGAACCTCACTCTTTGACATATTTGTAAGTAATGTATTCTATCTATCCATCCAGAATTAG
Source organism: Chiloscyllium plagiosum (assembly GCF_004010195.1). Taxonomy (NCBI): domain Eukaryota; kingdom Metazoa; phylum Chordata; class Chondrichthyes; order Orectolobiformes; family Hemiscylliidae; genus Chiloscyllium; species Chiloscyllium plagiosum. The sequence goes on from NC_057742.1 coordinate 349,082, forward strand.
ACCCTTCTACCCTGCCTCACTTTGAACAATTATTCACCTTTGTCCCTCTGCTTCCTGCAGTCACTGGCTGTGTTTCGCTTCCTGGTATTGCTGCTTGCCTATGCCCTTCTGAGACTCCGTCACTGGTGGGTGATTGCGGTAAGGAATCACTGCCTCTGTGTACCCATATATGGGGTGGGACGGTGAAAGCTGGTGTTTCAGAGCCTGAGCTGTGAATCTATTCATGTTATTTACAACAGAGAGTGAGGCAAAAGATTAAGGGAATGTCTCACTCAACTTCACATAGGCTGAAATAAAAATAGAAAGCACTGAAAATACACAACAGGTCAGTCTGAATTGACTTTAAGGAGTGTTTTAATCAGCTTGGTCTGTGGGCACATACATAAACTATTAATCTGTCCCTGTATAATCTCTACAGATACAGACTGGCCTATGTATTCCCACGCTTTCTCCTCTTAATTGCATTTCAAGGTGTGACCTGAACCAAAGAACAAGTTTCCATGAGAGTTTCATTGAGCATCTGACTCATTGTTCCCTCTCTGTTGACTGACTTCAGACTGACTTGGTGTTGTAACAGATGCTTGCTGATGTGTTTGATTTAAAAGTTTGGGTATCTGCCGGGTCTCCTCGTGGATTAACTACTAAGATAGTGCACTGAGGTGCCAGATTCCATTCCTTATCTAAGTTAGTTAACCTCATGTGGGGAGAAAGTTTGGGAGTGTGGGAAGGCTGCATTAACTTCAGTCAATAGGGCAACAGTCAACACTATCACTGACTAGATAGAGGCTGTTCTATTAGAATAATGTTCAGTAAATGTCTAGCACATCAAAAATTCTTGTTAATGACTAATTATTAAGAATTGTTTTGTATTAGTCCAGTGCACTTTTAGTGAGGGCAATTAATAATGTATAATGTATAAACAGAGCTCCTGTTGTTCTTCAGTTAGTCCCAGGTTGGAATGGTAAATCAGACCTTAGTTGCACAGTAGTAGTGTTCCTACTTCGAAGCAAGAATGCCCACATTCGAGTCCCATCTGCTTCACAGCCATGTATGTAATGACATCTCTAAACAGATATTGATTCAGGAATCATACCTGGAGGAGTGAGATGATATAGACAGCTTTTTCAAATAACTGGCACAGATGCTGTCAGCTGACAGGTCTCCTGTGGTGGTGCTGTAAGGTTATGTAAAGAAAAAGGATGTGTTGGTTTCAGAAATCACTGTCCAGGCAGGAAAATCCCCTGCTGACTTCCAGGGTTAGTCTGGGTATGAGGGATATGACTGTGACACACAGCAAGAAAATTTAACTGGTAGCTTATTGTTAACTCAGTACTGCTTTAAATGGGCTAAATTTCTCTCATCAGCACTGTTATTGATTTTTGTGTTTTGTTACAGGTCACTACTTTAATTACCAGTGGCTTTTTAATTGTAAAAGTCATTCTTTCAATTCAGGTAGGGAGACTTTAATTTTGCAATAATTCCTCTCTTGCCCCACTTGATCTTTGTGCTCCATTTGCTTCCCTAGAGGATGGATTTTACCCTTTTAGTTTGTAACAGAATTTCCCAGAGTCCCTTGCTGTCAGGTCTGATGTTCCACTGACCTGCTCTGCACTTGGATTTTTAAAGGAAACCACTGAGAATTCCTCTTTTGAATGCCATCCACTTTCTGACGTGCCCCATTAAAAAAAAATTAACATTTGGAAGTGGTGAAGTTTTGAACAGCCTTGGTTTTGCTCATAGCATCCTGCTACAGTTCAGGGTTCTGTGGCCATTTGTTCAATGTCAGGATCCAACACACGTGTTGGATATTTTGCCTGAAGGTAATCAGGTGTTGTCTTTGCAAAAGCAAAATACACTAGAGGCTGGAAATCTGAATTCAAAACAGAAAATGATGCAGGTTCTTTATCAGGTCAGGTAGTATCTATGGAAAGAAAGAGAGGTAAGGTTTCAGGTCTATGTCATTGGTTATCTGTTGGGATACTAAATGTGCAGAGGGGAAATTGTTTCTGCACAGTCATCAGTACAGACAGTGCAGAAAACCTGTTGCTACCTCAATAAGATTCATAATGGATGAGTGAACAGTCTCCTTAGTTCTGCAACAACATGACCATGTCATTTTTATAAATGACCTGGAAGAGGGGTTAGAAGGTTGGGTGAGCAAGTTTGCGGATGATACGAAAGTCGGAGGAGTTGTTGACAGTGAGGAAGCATGTGGCAGGTTACAGCAGGATATAGAGAAGCTGCAGAGCTGGGCAGAAAGGTGGCAGATGGAATTAAATGTAGCTAAGTGCGAGGTGATTCACTTTGGGAAGAATAACAAAAAGATGGGGTACTGGGCTAATGGTCGGATACTTGGTAGTGTGGATGAGCAGAGGGATCTTGGTGTCCATGTACACAGATCTCTGAAAGTTGCCACCCAGGTAAATAGTGCGGTGAGGAAGGCATATGGCGTACTGGCTTTTATTGGTAGAGGAATTGAGTTCCGGAGTCCTGAGGTCATGATGCAGTTGTATAAGACTCTGGTACGGCCGCATCTGGAATATTGTGTGCAGTTTTGGTCGCCATACTATAGGAAGGATGTGGAGGCATTGGAACGGGTGCAGAGGAGGTTTACCAGGATGTTGCCTGGTATGGAAGGAAAATCGTATGAGGAAAGACTGAGGCACTTGGGGCTGTTTTCACTAGAGAAAAGAAGGTTTAGGGGTGACTTGATTGAGGTGTACAAGATGATTAGGGGGTTAGATAGGGTCGACAGTATGAACCTTTTCCCGCGTATTGAGTCGGGTATTACAAGGGGGCATAGCTTTAAATTAAGGGGGGGTAGATATAGGACTGATGTTAGGGGTAGGTTCTTCACTCAGCGAGTCGTTAGTTCATGGAATGCCCTGCCAGTAACAGTGGTGGACTCTCCCTCTTTATGGGCATTTAAGAGGGCATTGGATAGGTATATGGAGGATAGTGGGTTAGTGTAGTTTAGGTGGGCTTGGATCGGCGCAACATCGAGGGCCCAAGGGCCTGTACTGCGCTGTATTCTTCTATGTTCTATGTTCTATATGTAGATGTACTGAGTGGAGCCAGTGACTTTTGTCATTCTCTGTGCTTTCTGTACATTTTATCTACTGTGGAAGAAAGAACGTAGGAACCAATCATTACCTTTCTCTTCATGAACTCATCATCTTATTTACTGTTAGTCCAGTGCAGCCTCAAAGAGACACAAACATGCTTATGTCTGAGATCAAGGCCACAGGATTTCCTTACTCCAATCCCTGGTCTTGCTGCCACTGAGCAGATGAAGGGCAGATGAAGGGCAACAGGAATTAACATCCATAACAAAGCAAGTGACCAGTGATTAAACAGTTATCCTATTTGTTACACTCCAGTGGCAAATCGGAGAGCAAAGCAATCTTAGTTGGAGGAAGATAGTTGCCTGTCCTCAAGGACCAGTTTTACTACAGTTCTGGATTTGTTGCTAGTGGAGAGCCTGGTTGCTTGTGTACCTGTAACATATAATTTCATGAGCTGAATATTACCAAGTAAATGGGCTGTTTAATTGTGCTGCAATACACTGTCACTCTGCTGTTCCTGTATGAGTGAGGATGACATTTTAATAGATCCACTTTTTGTACAGTTCCAGACCAGTGGTGCATTTGGTTATGTTCTCCCAATTGTTTCCTTTGTCCTCGTTTGGCTGGAGACCTGGTTTCTTGATTTCAAAGTATTAATTCAAGAGACAGAAGATGAGCGATGTGAGTAGATGTTCAGTCTTCCTCTTATTTGAAATGAAATTGATCTTTCTTTGCTCTGCCTCTCTCTGACTGACTGCGGTCTAAAACACTTCCTGTCTGCTATCATTCCCTAATAATTGTTGATCAAAATGAGAATAACAATTGGATGCGAATGATTATGGCAGAATCATCTGACTGAATGGACGCTCCCTGAAATTATTAGCAAAATGATGTAATTGATAAAACATGCAAGTTTTATTTCTTAAATGGCAACACTGCATGATTTCAACAATATAACATTCTGTGGATCATCTTGGGATAGGGCACTGATTTGTGATTTGTACATTTTTTCTCATCTGTATACATCGCATAATGACTCCTGTACACTTACAGTATCTTTTATGCCTGTCTTTAACATTATGTAGATACTAGCCACACTGATTACAGTTTATTTGATATATATCTTTTTTTGATTAAATGATCTTTATGGCAACATAACAGCCCAAACTCTCTGCCATGTTTCAGTAAGGTCACCTGTGAATGTCACAGGTTTTAATGTTGTTTTTTGTGATGTCCCATGGCCTTGCACATAGGAATTAGGGGTTAATTGTATCCAACTGAAGGATAATTAAACCAGGACACCAGAACTAGTATTTCACAGTGCCCATGTGAAAGTTATACATTAGTTCTAATTTTTATATTGTCTTATTTTTACTTTGCCAAGACTTTGTGCATGTGACCACTAAGATATCTTTGTCACAACAGTTAATTGTGATCTTCTTGTGGATGTAATTGTAATTTATCTCTGTCTGTTTCAGTGTACCAGACATCTCAAGCAGCATTTGTGCACTCACCTCTTCTGTACCCCAGAGGTGTATCCGAGGGACAATTCTATTCTCCTCCAGAGTCCTTTGCAGGTACCTGACTGAGTGGCAGTTTCTTACTCAATAATAGCCCTTCAAAGAAGCACTGAGCAAGTGGGAGAAGGATAATGGGAAAGAGGTGCTTGGGCACTTTGGGGGCTGGTGAAACAGTGAGAAAGGGTGGGATGAGGGCTGGTCAAAGACAAAAGATGGATTGATGGTGGAAACTGAACAGCAAGTGGGACTCTGGGTTTTCATTGCTGTGGGTTCTCTATACATCTAAAAGGTGCCAAGTTTCTAAATGTTAAACTTAGTGCTGAATTAGGCAACAGATACCTAAAGCCTCTGTCATATTTATCGAGTGTTCTAGTATAAAATAAGCAAGCTTTTCAGGCCTTCTTTTGTGCTGGTATTTTCTTGCATTCCTGTTGTAAACCTGCTTCACTTGACAGGCTCTGAAGATGAGTTTGAAGGTGAAGGTACTGAAAGGAGAGCAGTAACACCACAGGTAAGGGCTAACTCGAAATGTGTAAGTCAAATTCTAAATGGAGATAATAAACTGCAGTTCATGGTGGGTGGGTGAGCCAGTTGGGAATGGTACTGCTTCTGAATTTCAGTATTGCTTTTCTTCACACTGTGAGTTTTTCACCCTCTTCCCAAGACCTCTCACTCCCAAGTTTGGGAGAAGATTTGTAGCTTGGGTGCTTGTTGTTGTGGTTCTGTTTGCCGAGCTGGGAATTTGTGTTGCAGACGTTTCGTTCCCCGGCCTAGGTGACATCCTCAGTGCTTGGGAGCCTCCTGTGAAGCGCGTCTGTCATGTTTCCTCCGGCATTTGTAGTGGTTTGAATCTGCCGCTTCCGGTTGTCAGTTCCAGCTGTCCGCTGCAGTGGCCGGTATATTGGGTCCAGGTCGAAGTGCTTATTGATTGAATCTGTGGATGAGTGCCACGCCTCTAGGAATTCCCTGGCTGTTCTCTGTTTGGCTTGTCCTATAATAGTAGTGTTGTCCCAGTCGAGCTCATGTTGCTTGTCATCTGAGTGTGTGGCTACTAAGGATAGCTGGTCATGTCGTTTCGTCGTTTCACCAACTAGCCACAAGGGGCTGAATGGCTTGCTTCTATTCCCATGTTCCAAAGCAGTCAAAAGGTGTGGAGCTGGAAAAGCATAGCCGATCGGGCAGCATCCAAGGAGCAGGAGAATCCCAAGCAGTTCCTAAGCATAAAGCAAGATGACTAGTAATCTGGGAGATAGTCTATGGAATTCCACTTCAACTCCTCAGGTGATGACACCAGTCCAGGAGATCGCACAGATTGAATATGATCTCCACCCTTATTCTCTACATGATGTGATTTCTGCCCCAGAGCAGAATTTTTCCAGCTCCATTTTGAAGGTGATGTAATTAATCCACATTCACTTCACCAGCTGGAAATGCATTATACAGGCTCACTCCATCATTAAGCACTGTCCAGCAGAATCACTGACCAGCTGTGCCAGAGGCTGACTGGCTAAGAGAATGAGGGACTTGCTGACCAGATGAATGGGTTAACTGACCAGTTGGGCAGGAAGGTGACTGTCCAGTTGTGCCAGAGGATGACAGGCACGTTAGATGAGTGGGTGCCTGTAGATGAGAGGGCCAGAGAAAAACTGATTAGTTGGGTGAGTGGTTAAATGACCAGGTATACGAAGGTTAACTGTCCAGTTGGGCCAAAGGGTGATAGCAGACGCTGACTCTCCAGCATCTGCAGTCTTCACTTTCTCCTGGGCAGATGATAGGCTGACTGTCATCAAGAAAATAACTGACTACTCTTTTCTTTCTGCAGGAAAAGGAGTATGTGTGTCAGGGTCAAGAGGCAATGCAAGTGATGGAACAAATACTGGGACAGGAGGCGTGCTGGAAGTTTGAGAAAGCGAATGTGAGTAGGTGGTTGTGAGCTTGCTCAGAATGATCTCCTGTACCCATCCTTGGTCTGGGATGTATGTTTTACAGCAGTAGTTTAATCTTTCACAGACTTGTTGTTGAGCATACTTGGATGTAGCTGACAAAAGATTGAGGATTCCAAAGTAGTATTTTGGGCTGTAAAAATGCAGACCGCTGTCCTGAGCAGCAGAATAGGTGAACTTCATTTACTAATCGCAGCAGAATCATGAATACTAATGTTCTAAATAAAAAGACCCCTGTTAATTGTAACATTTTATTTTGCAATGGAATGATTTAAACATTGAGAACTCTTCCATTGTTTGTGTTTAAATATGTTCCGGCCCCTTCTGCCCTTAGATTCTCCAGACACGCTGCAACTTCCTGAGCACAAGACATGCTAGACAGCACCAGCCGAGCTATTCTGGTTTGATCACCATTGGGTTGGTGAAGGTGTGCCCAGTTCATATGGTACCTAGAATGGTCCAAAGGGAACTTGTGTTCACCTAAAGAATGAAGCTTAGAAATCAGGGAGCACATTTGTTGATTTTGTTGATTGTTCTGTGAGGAACTGACCTGAACATCTTGATTAGATCGCAGCCTTTTATTAACTGTCAAGTACCTGTTATCCTGAATGTTAATGAATTCTGTACTTTGTGGTGGTGAAGCTTCCATGGTGATGCTGGTCGGGATTCGAATCTGGAAGCTGATACGGTATTTAGCTCTTTTTCTGTCTTGTACACTCTGGCTTGGTCCAAATGACCCCACAGCCCAGTCAGAGAGTGGTTGCTGATTGATCCCTTAGGTTTGCAGATTGTGTGGAGCCTGATTGAGGCTCCAGTTCTGCAAACACTTTCAGTGGGATTGTACTGAGTTTTAAAGAATCTTGCTGATCTGGAATCTCTGTTACAGGAATACAACGATGTTGTTTACACATTTGAAATCCCATATCATGGCAGGAGCTTCATTCTAAAGGTAAGAACTTTGATGTTGAAGCACAGTGATGTGGTTTGGGATAGGATGTGGCTCCCGAATAAAATTATTAAACGTAAAATATTCAAAATGACCAATTCAGCAACATCTTCCGTTTCGCTGTATGAACAGATTGACTCCACTCCATGTGTGCAGAATTAATAAGGAAAATTATTTTGTTCCAAATCTCTCACTGGGCTGCAGTTGTAAAGTTGATCTTCGTGCTGTAGCAATGAGTGAATTTATTGCTGGTAGCAGTTGCTTTGAAAGGCGCTGCAAGCCTCAACCTCCTTGCTCACATTCCACAGGCACTCTCAATCACCTCAACTTTCTCACATGCTCTCCTTGAGTTAAATGAACATTCTAAAACTGGGATGGGAGGAGAATTTTGAGAGGTAGTGTGGTTTGACTGAGTATAGTGCAGAAGGTTGTAACTCTAAGGCAGAGCTGTGGATTGAACATGCAGTTACAATGCAGGATTTGCAGCTGGAATTATCCAGTGACCTTAAAACAGATGGCTGCTTGGATGGAAGTCTTCAGTGGAATTTGCTTAATAGTTTTGGTTTCCAGTACAAAAGAGGACATTGGTCAGAACAACCACAGGGTGACTGATGTGAAGATGAAAAATTCTCATCCGGTTCAGTGACAGGGTGGTGAGACACTGGGAAAGTACTAATCTTAGAGTTTCACGCAGTATCGAAACCCAAACTGTAGTTGCCCTGGAGTTGTTAATGAGGATATTGTGGAGGGAGTTTTTTTCTACATCTAACCCCATGCTGTACCAGTCCTGGGAGTACAGTATTTAAAGGGGTCAATGTGGAGGAAGTTTTGCCTTCAGTTTAAAAGATCAGAGGGTGTTTTATATCTTAACTCCAAGCTGTGCTGGGAACGTCCAGTGCGGATGGTGTAAAGGACATCTGACTATGAGGCCGTTCACCTTTTGTTTCTGTACTGACTCTCTGAATGAGCGTTATGCCTCAGTGCCTTTCTTCTCTCTTTTCCCTGAAACCCTCCATATTATTTATATTTTAAAAATCCTTTGCTGTCCCAATTGAATTTGTGTGCCCCGCACTTCTAGGCAATGCATTCCTGTAACCCAACTACTTGCAATGTGAAAAGATATATTCTCCTATCACACTTGTTTTTGTGCTCTCTCATTTTCATCCTTTTTATGAGTGAGCAGTCTCCCTCTATCCATTGTGTCCAACTCCCTCTTGACTTTGAAAACTACTTTCAGATTTTGCTTAACCTTCTCTCTTTGGAAAACAGTCGTAACTGAGGAGCTTCATCTTTGAAATCATTCTCATGAACACCTTGGCACTCTCTGCAATGCATTCACATCTTTCCTACAATACCTTGGAGGTGCTGGTGTTGGACTGGGGTGGACAAAGTTAAAAATGACAGAATACCAGGTTATAGTCCAACAGGTTTAATTGGAGGCACTAGCTTTCGAAGCACATTATCAGGTGGTTGTCCTGATGGACTATAACCTGGTGTTGTATGATCTTTAACTTCCTACAATAAGGCACCCAGAACTGTACACAATACTCCAGCTGAGTTCTAACTAATATCTCATAGAAGATCAGCATAATCTTATTCCTGTAATCTTTTACCTTCTTCATAAAATTGGATATTGTATGCTTTATTCGTCATACACTGTACCTGTCCTGCTACTTCAGTGACTTATCCAAGTATCTCTGCTTCTGCACACCTTTTAGGATAATCTTGTTTCCATGTTCTTTCTATGAAGATATATCACCTCTCAGTCTCTTTATAAAGCTCCATCTGCCACTTATCTGCCCATTGCTCCAACTTGTCAGTGTCCTTTTGCAGATATACCCAGTGCTGCTCACAGTTTACAGTGTTTCCAAATCTGCAAATTTTGAATTTGCCCTTTGTACACACAGGTCTAGATTACATATTAATGAAAAAGTAAGAGTCTCGATAATGATTCCTGGGGAGCTCCGCTGCAAATGTTCCTCGAGCCCAAACACACACGGCACGGTGGTACAGTGGTTAGCACTGCTGCCTCACAGCACCAGAGACCCGGGTTCAATTCCCGCCTCAGGCGACTGACTGTGTGGAGTTTGCACGTTCTCCCCGTGTCTGCGTGGGTTTCCTCCGGGTGCTCCGGTTTCCTCCCACAGTCCAAAAATATGCAGGTTAGGTGAATTGGCCATGCTAAATTTTCGGTCATGTTAGGTGCAGGGGTAAATGTGAGGGAATGGGTCTGGGTGGGTTGCGCTTCGGCGGGTCGGTGTGGACTTGTTGGGCCGAAGGGCGTTTCCACACTGTAAGTAATCTAATCTAATCTAAAAAAATTAATCGTTCCTCTGGATCTCAACACTCAGCCAATTTTGTGTCTATGTTGCTGCTGTCACATTCATTCCACGAGCTACAACTGTTTTCATATCTGTTGTGTGGTTCTGTGTCAAACACCATTTGGAAACCCATATACAACACATTGACAGTATTGCCCTCATCAACTCGATCTGTTTCCTCTCCAAAAAAAAAACTCCCAAGTTAGCTAAACGCAATTTTCACTTGACAAATCTGTACAGTCTTTTTTTTAATTAAGCCCCATTTTCAAAGTCACAGTGGTTTTGATCCCAAGTAATTGTTTCAAGAACTTTCCTCCACTAGTGAAGTTAAACTGCCTACTCTGTAAGGGCTCAGAATATTCTTACAAACTCTATATCGAACCCTGTGCTGCATCCATCCTAGGAGTGTTTGATGAGGACGGTTTAAAAGGAACTTACTCTGTAATTAACCCCATTCTATCCTTTTCCTGGCTGTCTTTGATGGGAAAGTGTAGAAGGACCTTTTATTTTCAATTTAGAAAAGTAGAGGACACCTTGCTTTCAATTTAAAAGGATTGAAAAAGCCTCACTTTCAGTTCAAAAGAGTAGAGGTGACTTTACTCTCCATTGAACCCCATGCTGTAGATATCCTAGGTGTGTTTGATGGGGATGGTGCAGAAGAAGCTTCACTATCAGTGTAAAAGAGTAAGAGTGCTTTATTCAGTATCTAATCGTATACTGTCCCTGCTCAAGGTGTGTCTGATAAGGAAAGTGTAGAGGGAGCTTTATAAGAACAGAAGAAATAGGAGCAGGAGTAGGCCATGTGGCCCCTTGAGCCCACTCCACCTTTCAATAAGATCATGGCTGATCATCTTGTTGGCTCAGCTCAACTTACCCGCCCACTCACCATAACCTTTAATTCCTTTACTGTTCAAAAATCTGTCTATCTTTGCCTTCAAAAACATTCAGCAAGGTAGCCTCAGCTGCTTCCACTGGGCAGGGAATTCCACCTATTCACATCCCTTTGGGTAAAGAAGTTCCTCCTCTACTCAGTCCTAAATCTGCTCCCCTTTATTTTGAGGCTATGCCCCCTAGTGCTAGTTTCGCCCAGCAATGGAAACAACCTCCCTGCTTCTAACTTATGTAATCCCTTCAGAGTTTCATATATTTCTATAAGATCCACCCCCCCTCCCATTCTTCTAAATTCCAATCCCAGTCTACTCAATCTCTCCTCATAAGCCAACCGTCTCAACTCTGGAAACAACCTAGTGAACCACCTCTGCACCCTGTCTAGTGCCAGTACATACTTTCTCAAGTAAGGAGACTAAAACTGTTCACTGTACTTCAAGTGTGGCCTCACCAGCATCCTGTACAGCTGCAGCATAACCTCCCTGTTTTTAAACTCCATCCCTCCAACAATGAAGGACGATATTCGATTTACAAGATTGTTGCCAGGGTTGGAGGATTTGAGCGATAAGGAGAGGCTGAACAGGCTGGGGCTGTATTCCCTGGAGCATCGGAGGCTGAGAGGTGTCCTTATAGAGGCTTACAAAATTATGAGGGGCCTGGATAGGATAAATAGACAAAATCTTTTCCCTGGGGTCAGGGAGTCCAGAACTAGAGGGCATGGGTTTAGGGTGAGAGGGGAAAGATATAAAAGAGACCTAAGGGGCACCTTTTTCCACACAGAGGGTGGTACATGTATGGAATGAGCTGCCAGAGGAAGTGGTGGAGGCTGGTACAATTGCAACATTTAAAAGGCACCTGGATGGGTATATGAATAGGAAGGGTTTGAAGGAAAATGGGCCGGGTGCTGGCAGGTGGGACTAGATTGGGTTGGGATATCTGTTTGGCATAGACTGGTTGGACCGAAGGTTCTGTATCCATTCTGTACATCTCTATGACTATGACTATGATAATTACTTGCTGCACCTGCAGACCAACGTTTTTGATTTATGCAGAAGGACAACCAGGTCCCAATGTACAGCATGCTGTAATTTTTCACCATTTAAATAATAGTCCATTTTGCTGTTACTCCTAGCGAAACGGGTGACCTCACGTTTACCAACAGAACTCCATCTGCCAAACCTTTGCCCACTCACGTAACCTATCTATATCCTCTGCACACTTTACTCTACCACTCATCTTAGTGTCATCTGCAAACTTTGACGCAATACACTTGGTCCCCAACTCCAATTTATCTTTGTATATTGTAAGCAGTTGTAAACTGATCCCTGAGGCACACTACCAATCACTGATTGCCAACAAGAAAAACACCCATTTATTTCCACTGTTGGTTTTCATTTGGTTAACCAATCCTCTACTGTGCTGATACATTACCCGCAATGCCATGCACCTTCATCTTCTGCAGCAGTCTTTTGTGCAGCACCTTGACCAATGGTTTCTGGAAATCTAGATACATTGCATCCACTAGATCCCCATTGTCCACCACATTCATAATGTCCTAAAAAAAATCCAGTAAATAATTAATGAATCAATCCATGCTCCATCTGCCTGTTAGGACAATTGCTATCCACATGTCTCATTATTTCTTCCTCGATGATAGATTCAAGCATTTTCCCCACTGCGGAAGTTAAGCTAATGGGCCTATAGTTACCCACTTTTTGTCTACCTCCTTTTTAAAACAGTGGCGTCACATTTGCTGTTTCTCAATATCCCGGAGCTGCCCCAGAGTCCAGCGAATTTTGGTAAATTACCATAAGCGCATTTGCTATTTCTCCTGCCATCTTTTTTTAACATCCTGGGATGATTCCATCAGGGCCAGGAGACTTGTCTACCTTTAGGTCCATTAGCTTGCCCAAACTATCTTTTTAGTGATAATGATCGTTTATAGATCCTCACCTTCCATAGCCACCTTGTCATTAATTTTTGGCATGTTATTTATGTCTTCCTTTATGAAGAACGACACAAAATATCTGTTCAATTCTTTGGCCATTTCCTAATTTCTCATTATTAAATCCCTCTTCTCATCCTCTAAATGACCAGTGTTTACCTTAATCACTCTTTTTAGTTCTATATATTTGAATAAAGTTTCGTTGTTTTTATATTCTGAATTAGTTTAGTTTCATAATATATCTTATCTTCCTTCATATCTCTTTTTATGGCTTTCTGTTGACCTTGAAAAATTTTCCAATTTTTCTATTTTGCCACTAATCTTTGCCACTTTGTATGCATTAGCTTTCAATTTGATACCCTCTTTTATTTCCACAGACATCCATGGCTGATTATTCCTTTTTCTAAAGTCCTTCCATTTCACTGGTATATACCTTTGCTGAGCACTGTGAAAAATTGCTTTGAAAGTCCTCCACTGTTCCTCATTGTCCCACTATATAGTCTTTGCTCCCAGATACCTTAGCCAACTCCTCTAATGTCCTCAAATATCAGAGCTACACAGCTTCCTTTCTTTTCCTTTCCTTTCCTTTCCTGTTTTCAGTTTAAGAGAGTAGAGGACACTTTATTTTCATTTTAAAAGGGGAGAGAAAACTTTACTTTCAATTCAAAAGAGTAGACGTAGCTTTAATCTGTATCTGACCCCATGCTATCCCTGTACCCAGGATTGTTTGAGAGGACAGTATAGTGTGAGCTTTACTCTGATCTAACAAAAAAAATTGTCCATATCCTGGGAGTGTTTGGGGACAGTGGAAAGGCAATTTCACTTTCAGTTTAAAAGAATTGAAGGAGCCTTATTCTGTACATAACCCTGTGTTGTATATATTTTAAGAGTGTTTGATGGGGGAAGAGTGGGGGGAGCTTAACACTGCCTCACAATCCATGTTATCTCTGTCCTGGGAATGTTTGATGGTGACAGTGTAAAGGCAGCTTTATTTACTCTTTAAGTTTAAAAGAATAGAGAGAGCCATACTCCATGCTGTACCTGCCCTGTATGTGTTTGATGGGGTTGCAGGGAATACTCAGGATGTGATGTGTATTGGATTAGCCATGATCCTATTAAATGGACCAGTCTTAAGGGGCTGAATGGCCTGCACCTGTTCGTATTTCTTATGATCTTGAAAGAGTAGAGGTAGCTATACTTTTTATTTAAAAGAGTGGAGGGCAGTTTACGCTGTATCTAACCTCAACCTACATTTGGTTTGGAATGTTTGATGCCCACAGTTCCCTCATGTGAAACTCATATCAAATGTAGTTATTTGTAGCATTCCTGTCAGATGGGGGTCTGTATTTCACACCAAACCATACAGTTCCCAAACAAGCCATACTTTGGCGTGAGCTGGATTGTGGAGCAATTCCAGGTTCAGCCTTCTTTCACTCAGTGTTGGTCAGAGTACAGTAGTGAGGAGGGCTGTCCCTGGGTCAGTGTCATGTACAGTTGGGTCTGCTTGACCACGTTTATGATGTATCCAGGTTCCATTAAGCCTTCCCTGTGTCCACACACCTGAACCTGGGAGGTTGTGTGTCCGTGTTAACATGTGTTTCTCCTTCAGGCGTTCCTGCAATGCCCTGCTGAGCTGATATATCAGGAAGTCATTCTTCAACCTGAGAAGGTGGTCATTTGGAACAGAACAGTTACTGTTTGCCAGGTACTGCTGTTGTCTGAAAATACTGTTCTCTTAGAAATGGTTAATTGCAGTGCAATACAGCTGAGAGTATCCAATCCATACTAACTTTCCACAACAATGGGAATTGAGGGCACCTGTGCTAGTCATCAAGAATTTATAAACGACTGAGCAATGTCTTCTGTGATGAAGTGTGTTCTGGACTCAGGCAGACTACAGAATCAGGCTAGGATAGTCTTGGGTTTCAGATTTTGTTATCTAGGGTGTTAACTTTGCCAATCCTTGACCAGTCATGCCTTTCATTCATTATCGTTCTTTCAACACTGATGGTAGGAGAAAGTGAGGACTGCATTGCTGAAGATCAGAGTCGCGAGTGCGATGCTGAAACAGCACAGCAGGTCAGGCAGCATCTGAGGAGCAGGAGAATCAATGTTTCAGGCATTAGACCTTCATTCTTTCACCTAAAATGGTAGTTTGACTTAATTTTCTTTCACACTCCTATACAGTCCCATCGGCATTGATCCTCTTTGGGGTTTGTGCACAACACAACTGACTCTCACTGGGGTACAGTCTCCCACACACTGACTCTCACTGGGGTACAGTCTCCCACACACTGACTCTCACTGGGGTACATTCCCCTACATACTGACTCTCACTGGGTTACAGTTCCACACACATACACCGTCTCACTGGGATACAGTCCCATAAACCTGCAACGTCTAACTGGGATACAGTCCCCTCCCACACACTGACTCTCACTGGGGTATGGGTCCCACACACTGACTCTCACTGGGCTACAATCCCCCACGCACACTGACTCTCACTGGGGTTTGGGCACAACACAACTGACTCTCACTGGGGTACAGTCCCACATGCTCTGACTCTCACTGGGGTACAGTCCCACATGCTCTGACTCTCACTGGGGTACAGTCCCACGCACACTGACTCTCATTGGGGTACAGTCCCACACGCTCTGACTCTCATTGGGGTACAGTCCCACACGCTCTGACTCTCACTGGGGTACAGTCCCACATGCTCTGACTCTCACTGGGGTACAGTCCCACGCACACTCACTCTCATTGGGGTACAATTCCACACACATACACCGTCCCACTGGGATACAGTCCCCCCCACACACTGACTCTCACTGGGGTATGGGTCCCACACACACTGACTCTCACTGGGTTATGATTCCCACATGCCCTGATTCTCCTTGGCATACAATCTCTCACACAATGACTCTCACTGGAGTACAAGTTGTACATACACTGACTCTTATTGGGGATGCAGTTCCATTCCCACTCTGGGCCAGTTCCATCCATGTGAACCCTGACTGGTGTATCAGTTCCAAACATTGACTGTCACTGTTGTGCAAATGTCTTTTGAGTAAGAGTTTGAAATGGAAAACCATTATTTATGTATTACTTAGACTTCAGCCTCGGTCTAAATGAAGTTTATCAGAATCACCACCGGCACCCCTCCCACCCATACTGTGTTTCTCGTTCAGCATTTTCATTGCTTGAATTGTTGGGAATGAGGGCAGTAACTGTGATGTTGATGATCCCGGTTTTTCAGGTTCTCCAGCGGGTCGATGATAACACTGTAATCACCTATGATGTTTCAGCAGGAGCTGCAGGAGGGGTTGTTTCTCCCAGGTCAGGATTGAAGAACTTCGTATGTCTGTTTTGTGCCTGCTATTTGCTGATTACATAACGTCAAGTCTATTTGATGTTTCTTGAATAATAAAATAATTTGAGTCCATATACAGGAAGACCTTTACAACATTCAGATTTGGGTTGATCAGAATGTGCCAACTAATGACTACCTCCAATAAGAAACAGTGTAACCATTGCAATTTGACATTCAATGACATTACCATTGCTGAAGCCCCCACTAAAACATCCAGGAATTATCATTGACCAGAAACTGAACTGTACCAGCTGTATAAATACTATACAGATACAAGAGCAAGCCAGAGGCTCGGGAATCCTACAGCGAGTAACTTGCCTCATGACTCCCCAAATCTTGACCACTGTCTACAAGGCATAAGTCAGGAGTGTGAAGGAATGGCTGGAGGTGTGAAGCAAAGTTTAGTGCAGGAGAGTAAGGTGGTTCGCCCAGATACATTTTTTATTTCACTTCAATTTTCTGCTGAAGTTAGTTTTAGTATTTGCAGCTCAACTGATGGTTTTCATTTCTTGAGTTCATGTTGGAATCCTGTTCAACTGCAAGATGCATTGCAGCAAATGCCACCTTTCCTCTTCCCCAGCATGGGCATGGGCACACACTTTCCACCAGATACCAATGGAGTGGATGTCAAAAGCATAAACCTCAACTGATTTTGGTTCCCTGTCTTAGCCAGCAGTGCTGATCTCCTGCAGACCAGGATAGTATCTGCTGCTCAGACTCTGTACTTACCTAGCAAACCATCAGGTTGCTGATCAGGCTACTCTTAAAGAGACAGGTGTCCAGGTTTCATCTCCTGGCTTGTGTTAACTGCTTTCTATATGCTGAGGTTGAATAATGGCTTCCTTGCAGTGCCACAGCACTGGAAGTTTTTCTGAATGTTGTGACCATGTTATTTCTCATTTTTTTTCCTGTAAAATACATGGTATGATCATTCCAAATGTATAATGGTGACAATCAATTTGCAGGGACTTTGTGAATGTGCGTCGTATTGAGAGGAAGAAAGAGATGTATATTTCTTCTGGTATGTCAACTACACATAACTCCAGACCTCCACAGAACAAATACGTCAGGTATGAGGCAGCTGAGTAAAACCAAGGCAATAGGTGTTACATTAGAGAAAGAGAATAGCAACATTAATACTATGTCAGGATGAGAGGGGATAACACTTTAAACATATTTAAAAAGAGTAACTGATTAAATGACATGTGGAACAATGTTACTTTGTATTGTGTAGTCAGTAAGCTGACCTGTCCAAAACATGTTGAAAAGTCCTGAGCTCCCTGTGACTATTGGGAGGAACTGGACTGGGAACAAGTGGGCACCAAAGCAACAAGACCAAGAGAAAGTATATAGACCGAGGGGGTGAAGTATACGGAACAGTGCTGGACATAGACCTGGGGACATGGAGTGAAGGATACTTAGGGCAAAGTGATCAGTGACCTGAGCAGCAGTGTGATTTTCTCTTTAAGAAATATATGTTTTTAAAGAAACATTTGCAACTGTATTGTCAGGTTGTAGTTAATTCGCTAATAAAAACTCAATAAGAAACACTGAACTCTCAGGTACAGTGTTGGCAAAAGGAGAATAAGCCCGTGTGAATCTTCATGGCTGTTTAAATCTCCTTTACTTTTGTATATTACATTGTATTCCAGTGTCGAGCAGGTGATGTGGAGGTGCCGGTGATGGACTGGAGTGAACAAAGTCACGCTTCACACACCAGGTTATAGTCCAAACATTTATTTGAAATCACAGGCTTTCAGAGTGCAGCCCATTGGTCAGGTGAAGTGAGAGAGAAGAGAATTTATAGGCAGATTAAAAGATCATACAACTGGTGTGAGAATTGAATAATAAATCTCTGAAGGTGACCAAGAGTGTTAGTGTGATTAAAGTGTCAATAGCTGAATAACAAGTGAAGGGATGACCTATAATCTGATTAAATGAGGCAGAGAGATAACTACTAAAAAATTAAAAATAAAGTGGTGCTGGAGACAAACTAAATGACTGGAATAACAGGATAGGTATAAGAGTTACATGCCAACAATTTAACCAAAGTAATAAGTAATCCAAACTGCATAAACTAATTAAGGTAGAGAGATCATAACAATTTATCAAGGTGATGGTGTCAAAACAAGACAATATTTTACAGATATAGAACAGTGTGGTGAGGGTTGCATTTAGCACAACATGAACCCAAGATCATGGTTCAGGCCGTCTTCATGGGTATTGAACTTGGCTGTCAGTTTCTGCTTGGCGATTCTGGGTTATTGTGTATCTCGAAGTCCACCTTAGAAGATGCTTACCCAAAGATTGGAGGCTGAATGTCCTTGACCACTGAAGTATCCAAGATGGACTTCGAGATACACAATTTCCCAGAATTGTCGAGCAGAAACTGACAGCCAAATTCAATACCCATGAAGACGGCCTGAACCATGATCTTGGGTTCATGTTGTCTAACATGTAACCCCACCACAGTGTTCTATATCTGTAAAATCTTCCTTATTGTCCTGTTTTAACACCATCACATTGATAAATTATGATCTCTCTACCTTAATTAGTTTGTACAGTTTTGGATTACTTATTACTTTGGTTAGACCATTGGCATGCAATTCTTATCCTTATAACGTTATTCCGGTCATTTAGTTTATCTCCAGCACCACATTATTTTTAATTTTTTTGTAGTTACCTCTCTGCCTCATTTAATCGGATTATAGGTCATCCTTTCACTTGTTATTCAGCTATTGACACTTTAATCACACTTTAATCACACTGTCTAACACTCTTGGTCACCTGTTAAGACTGATTATTCAACACTTCACTCACATGAATTGTATGATCTTTTGATCTCTCTCCCCTTGATTTTTCCTCTTATAAATTCAGTGTTTTTGTGTTCTTCTCTCTCATTTCACCTGATGAAGGGGCAGCATTCCGAAAGCTTGTGATTTCAAATAAACCTGTTGGACCATAACCTGGTGTGTGACTTCTGACTTCGTCTAGAGCAGAAATTAGGAAAAAGCTTTATCCTGATATCTCATTACTGTACAGCAGGTGGCAGCATTTTGTTCCATGTATTGTTCTGTCAGTAATCAAAAGTCTTCACTGATCCCTTTAAATCTCTTACAGAGGTGAGAATGGGCCTGGAGGGTTTGTGGTGCTGAAGTCTCCTCAGAACCCCAGAGTCTGCACCTTTCTTTGGATACTGAATACAGATCTTAAGGCAAGTATTAAAATTCTACCAAGGGGTTTACTTGATTGAGGCTGCTGGGGACAGTGAAGGTTTCAATTCTTACTGTAAAGGGCAAATTGCGTGGATTTGTCTGAAGGCTAGATAAGGTTTTCAACTATTTGGAAACTCTAGATGTCTTCCCTAGTTGACTAAAAATCTAACCTGAACAGTAAGGTGTATTTCCAGATCACTTTCTTCAGACTTGTGGTTTCTAATAGTGTGTATTGCACACGAATGAGGGGACATAAGAGATGCACTTATGGGAATGAGAATGTTTGTCTGCCTGCTCAGAGTCCAACATGAAGGCTGGCTTTTGGGTTATTTTCCTACTTGGAACATGAGTACTGACAGAGTGATATCAGAAAGTAGCAACTTGAGAGGGAAATGTGTTGCAACAGTGATTGTTCACAAAGTAGCCACTGTTCTCGCACTCTGTGATTCCTAATAAAGAGAGAGAGAGATCTCCTCTCATCTCCCCTTGTCCCTTGCCTTTCTTTCCTGCCCCTTTCACTCCTTGTTGCTCCCATTCCCTGCTCCTCTCCCTGCCTCCATTACCTCCCATCAGGGACCATAATCTAGAAATTCTTTGTTAATTTTCAAAGAATTCCTTACCTAAATGATTTCAAGATTTCCTGGCTCACGGCTGGTTGAGTTATCTTTTGATGACAGATTTTAAAATGTTCTGTTGTTTGCAGTGTCCCTTTCTACACCCCATCTTGCAGCTTCCTTCCACCCAAGCCTTTGGATCCTCGTAGTCCCCTGGCAGATGCCACTGCCATAATTTTCCTGAGAATTTTGGGGGTGTGGAGGGGAGAGGATGTTTGCCCGCTGTCTTCATGTATTTTGATGGCCATCCCACATGCCCCTCTCGATCTGGATTGTTATTAGAGACTGACTAGTTCATGTGTTTCAGGCCTTTCAGCAGTTGTTTGTCATCCCTGCAGCTCCCTCTTCCCTGCAACATTACTTTACCATTTAATATATTATTTCAAACAGCTACCTTTCCATTTTAAAAGAAATCAGGGGCTTCTCTCTAACACATTGACCATGCACAGCAGGTGAAATGTTGAGATTGTGTTTCATTTTTTGGGCATTTAATGCAACAGGTCCTGTTTGATTGTGCAGTCCAGTTCAATTTCTTCCCAGTGTTGGCTTGTAACCTTGTGTCTGTTCCTTGAGCAGGGCCGGCTGCCCCGATACCTGATCCAGCAGAGTCTCGCAGCCACCATGTTCGAGTTCATTGCACACCTGAGGCAGCGAATCAGTGAAATAAGGGAAGCATCACAATACTGACTGCAACATAAAACATCATATCAACTCCATCTGCAGAAAACAGTGTCCAAATCAGCAATTACAAACCAAGATCAACTTACTGACTAACAAACACCTACTCATCATTGTACTAATCACTGAAAGATTGTTTTAAAGTTATTCTTCACATGGCTACGCTGATTGAACTTTCACCTGAAGAGCCAAAAGGAATTGAGATATAATACTGAACGATTTTATTTTTTATATTATTTCATTTTTTTTGTATTATGTTGTTTAACTCTGTGTACAATCCTGCTGCTACGGGAGTTTTACACTTAGAAACAAATATTAGCTGTTTGACAACAGCTTTGCGGTTCTCTGATACAGAAGGGTCACTGAGTGCTGCGAGGCTGAAATATTTGCTGCATCCACTAGGTGTTGCTATAGAGGCAGATACATTTGTGATGGATTGTTTATTCCTATTTTTTGGGGTTAGATAAAAGAAATTTGTTTTAATAGTGGATAGCAGCCTCTCCTAGCTCAAAGGGCTATTTCACCATCCAGCCTAGATCTGAGCTCCCAGGGGCAGGAGGATCATGCGTCCTGCTGATTGCATGTTCTACACTGGGCCTTAGCTGGAGAAACAGCTGGAATTCTGTTGTTGATAACTGTCCATTGAGTGAGTGGTTTACAGCTGAAGAATCAACGATGAGGTCCCTCAGGGTGGAATATCTTCCTGCCATTCACTGGAATGAGGGACTAGAGGAAGGTTATTGTGAATCAAGTCTGTATGTGATAATTGTCTCTGTCTTCAGGAAAGGTGAGATATCATATGATCAACTATTACTCTAGTTTAGCTGGGAAAGCATTGTTAGCAGTCGTAGCTGGATGTACAAATGTAACTGTTGCATTGAGCAGATGAGGGACTGTTTAGTAGATGTGTGATTGTTTTCTCGTGATTAACCATGTTAATTCCTCATTCAGCTTCTTCTTGATTCCCATCTCCCATATTCTTGACATAGATTAGGTTGGATTAGATTCCCTACAATATAGAAACAGGCCCTTTGGTCCACCAAGTCCACATCGACCCTCTGCAGAGTAACCCACCCAGACCATTCTTCTACCCTAAATTTATCCCTGACTAGGCAATTTGGTATGGCCAATACACGTAACCTACACATCTTTGGATTCTGGGAGGAAACCGGAACACTCAGGAAACCCATGCAGACACGGGGAGAATGTACAAACTCCACACAGACAGTGCCCGAGGCAGGAATCGAACCTGGGTCCCTGGCACTGTGAGGCAGCAGTGCCAACCACTGAATTGCGACATACTCCAGTTTTGTTTCATGTTTCCTGCACAGATCTGATTAAGGTAAAACATCCTGTCCTAGGACTGGACTGTATTCTAAAAGTCAAAAAAGAAGTATTAAATCAGAATAAAACCATAAAATTGATTTTTAAGAAAATGTTATAGTTAAATGGCGTGTTTTTTTTCTGCCTGAAAACTGTGTGGAATGTCTGATAGAGGAAAAACAAATGCTTTTCGGTTGTTCAAAGTCATCTTAGCAGAGCTGTAAACTAAACTGTCTCAACTCCATCACAAAGTCAGAGAATACTACAGCACAAAAGGAGGCCATTCTGTCCATTGTGCCCATACTAGCACTTTAAAGGAGTTACCAAATTAGTCTCCACACATAGCCTATAACCCTACAAATACTTTCCCTTCAAGTATTTATCCAGCTCCTTTTTGAATGTTATTACTGAATCTGCTTCCACTGCCCTTTCAGGAAGTGTGTGTTTAAGATCTCAACAATCCTTGTTGTTCTTATTATCTCACCTGTCATTTTTGCTAAATATCTTAAATCTCACTCTCTGGTACTGATTTCTTTACAATGTGATTTTGAACACCTCTATGAAATCGTCCCTTAACATCCTTTAGAAAGCCTCCAGGTAACTGAAGTCTGTCGTTTCCAGTACCTTTAAGTTCATCTTTATGATCTTGGCATCTTTTTAAACATACAGCATCCAGAATTGGACATTCATTGTTTCATAGTGGCTTAGTGTAACTTCTATGCTTTCATACTCTATGCCTCTCTTTTGAAAAGCTAAGAATTCTATGAGCCTTTCTAATACACTTTTCAATTGATGATAGCACCTTATGAATAAGTCTGTACTTACACCTCCAGGTCTGTCTTATTCTGCATCACCTTTAAAATTGTTGCATTTAGTTTATATTGATATCTTCCCATCAAAATGCATGCATTCTAATTCTTTGCATGACATTTCCACCTATTTGCCCATTCCTCCAGCCCAGCTGATCCTTCTGAAGTTTGTTACTATTTTCACTGCAATTTTCAGTTATGTGTCATCTGCAAGCTTTAAATTTAGTTCAGTTTTCTCCCACCAATGTTTCTTCACCCTGTTCTACCATAATTTATAGAGTAAAAATCCCAGAAGCATCAAACAGTGAATTTCACTAAGTACAGGAACTTAATTTGTCTCCACGTCACTTCTGGATTAAAATTTAGGGAAGAGAATTGGAAAAAGTGGTTTTACTCGAAACTCTGTAGAAATTGCTGAATGTATGACCAGAGTCTTGCTCAATACTGAAGAACAGTGCAACAAGTAGCTGAAACAAAGGAAATAAAACCAGATGTTTGCAAATGTGAGAAATCTGAAATAGAAATAAAAAATATTCAGGTCAGGCAGCATTTTTGAAGAGTGAAACAGAATTAATGTTTCAGATCTTTAATCAGGTCTGAAGAATAAAGGTGGGTGGGAACATGGGAAGAAAATGCTTCTCATGCATTGATAACCCCCACATAATCGGATCCTAGCTTTATTCTGATAGATGTTTCTGAGTAAAGTAATAGCCATTTGATGAACAAGGTCATTTGTTTCCATGTGATTTTGAACCACCAGAGTCACTGAGCAAATGTTCTGTGCTACACAGTTATTATTACTCTACGGAAGAATAAATGTCATAATGAGCACAGGATAAAGAGCAAACCTCACCATTCTTCTGATCCAGCCACTTCTGATCAGCATTTTTTGCTGCCAGGAAATAATTATGTGGAGGGTTGCAGATAATTTGATCAGATCCCCCTTTGAGAAATTCTTGGCTGACTTTGAGTGCTCAGAATCCAAGGTTGAAACGAGTAACCTTGAAACATAGAGTACATGCAGCCAGCTAACTTTTAAAACAGTATTGAGTTCATTGGGTGTTGACATTGCTGGCTAGTCCAGCATTCATTGCCCAGAGAACAGTTCTGAGAAAGCCACATTGCGATGGGCCTGGAGTCTCATGTTGGCCAGGAAATAAACCTGCATGCTGTTATAAATATTCAGCAGGTCAAGCAGCATCTTTGAAGAGAGAAACAGAGTTGGTGTTTCAGACCTTTAGGAGAATGGGTGGGGGTGAGGAGATGTTGAGTGTTGGTGAGGGGGAGGGCCATGTGAGGAGGATGCTTCCCATGTGACGGATAAATGCCAGAGGATCAGGTTCTAGCTGTAGTTTCAATAGATTTATTTCTGAGTAAAGTAAGGAGGGCAGAGTTCCTTCCCAGAGGGACATTAATAAACCAAATGAGTTTTGCTGCAATTAGTGATTGTTGTAATTAGACTAGTACTTGATTCCAGAATTTTAATGAATTCAAATTTCACCATGATGGGATTTGAAGCCACGTTACTGGAACATTAGTCTAGTTTCTGCATTACTAATCCAATGGCATTACCACTATGACACCAACTCCCTGTTTAGTGGTGCTAAAGTGGAAGAGAAGATTTAAAAACAACTAGGTGAGTGTAGATTGTATAACAGAAACATTATGTCAGTCTCTAGTGCTGTCTTCTCCTGCTCTGATTCAAACAGAGACTTGCAGGGTGACTCAGTTCACTTGGATAAATAATTGGAAACAGGAATTGCACCCACTAACCCCACACATTACCCAGATAATTGAATATTTTGTTAATCTGAGTGTTCGCAGCACTGAGCCCATTGTTCACTCATCCCTCTATTTGCCATTTACTGCTGGGTGACTTGCTATCTAGGCCTGTCTTCCTCTTTTTAACCTCCCAGTTCCTGTCATTTGTTGTTTAAACCTATGTGTTAAAACTTCATATTTAAAACAACAGACTGGTCTTTTTCCTGGAGATGGGGGTCTTTACACACAATAACCGTGAGCTTTTAAACCAAGACTTGGCAAAGCAAATCGAAGCACTAACATGCACTTAATACTGTGATCAAAAGGCAAGTTATTTAAGAATCACAACAAATTGTGGTTACAGTCAGGCGATTCTCTTAAAATACTTCCATTTCAAACCACCTGACCTTTAAATAACATTCCACTGACAGACAGAACAGAGTCCACATTGTTGGGACTAGGATGCAGTTGTCCTGGTTTGAAAAAACCCAATTGTTTTCTTGGCAGCAGTGCTCTCAAAGTAGTCCGTAGTATGCACTGATCTGTGTTCTGATCACCTGGGAGACAGCTGAATGTTACTACCCTCTTAGTTAATGTTCCACTGATACCTGACACACAAAATATTTAGATTACATTACATTACATTACATTACAATGTGGAAACAGGCCCTTCGGCCCAACAAGTCCACACCGACCCGCCGAAGCGAAACCCACCCATACATTACCCCTTACCTAACACTACGGGCAATTTAGCATGGCGAATTCACCTGACCTGCACATCTTTGGACTGTGGGAGGAAACCGGAGCACCCGGAGGAAACCCACGCAGACACAGGGAGAATGTGCAAACTCCACACAGTTAGTTGCCTGAGGCGGGAATTGAACCCGGGTCTCCGGCGCTGTGAAGCAGCAGTGCTAACCACCGTGCCGCCCACAATTTAAGGATTTACCTACGGTAAAGTGCTTATGAAACAGGAGAACACTGTCAAGATTCATCATTGTGAAGAAAGAAAGGGAGGATTGAAACTGACAAAGTTATTGGCAAATAAATGAGTGAGTCACAACCGGACATTATTTGTAGATACAAGAATCTGGTAAAGGATATAATAGAATTATTTATATATGGAAGTGCTAGCTAAAGATAGCGAAAAAGTTAGATTATTGGTCTACAGGTTTCTCCATTCTGGAGCAAGACTAAAAGAGAAGGATGTTTAGAATGGGTTGTGCACAGCTGAAACCATAGCTAATTATTCAGATCCACAAGGGGAAGTGATTCAGCCCCTTGAACTTGTTCTGCCATTCAATCAGATCATGGCTGATCTGTAACCTAACTCCGTATACCTACCTTTACCCACTTTGTTCTTATTGTCCGGTAAAGGGAATGTGGCATTGCTGGCCAGTCCAACATTTTCTGTCAATCCCTAGTTGCCCTAAAGAAGATGGTGGTGAGCTGCTTTCTTTAATCACTGCAATGGTTGGGTGTAAGAGCACCTTTAATGATATTAGGAAGGGAGATCCAGGATTTTGACCCAGTGACAGTGAAGGAATAGCAATTTGGCCCCAAGTCAGAATGGTGAGTGGCTTGGAGGAGAACTTGTGGATGGTGGTGTTCCCATATACATTATCTGCTGCTCCTGTCCTTTCAAGTGATAGAGATGAGGGGTTTTGGAAGATGCAGATTGAGGAGCCTTGGTGAGTTACTGCAATGCGTCTCGCACATAGTATGCACTGCTACCACTGTGAATTGGTGGTGAAGTGAGTGAATGTTACTAGTGCAGTGGACTGCTTTGTCCTGGATGGGTTTGGGCTTCTTGAATGTTGCTGACGCTGGGTGCATCCAGGCAAATGGGGAGTGTTCCATCACAATCCTGAATTGTGCCTTGTAGATGGCGGACAGGCTTTGGGGAGACAGAAAGTAAGTCACTTGCTGCAGACTTCCTAACGTGTGACCTGATGTTGTAGCTACTTGGTTAAATGGCTGTTGCAGTTCAATTTCTGGTCAATGGTAACGCCAGAATGCTGTGATATTCAATATTGCTTAATCGGTTAACAAAATCTACCAATTTAAC
Source organism: Chiloscyllium plagiosum (assembly GCF_004010195.1). Lineage (NCBI taxonomy): Eukaryota > Metazoa > Chordata > Chondrichthyes > Orectolobiformes > Hemiscylliidae > Chiloscyllium > Chiloscyllium plagiosum. Next base: position 375,548 of record NC_057742.1, read on the forward strand.
TTTTAAAGTTAACATAACTTCAATTTTTAATAGCACTCTGCAGAACATAGTTCCAAATTTCTACCACTCCTTGTGAATGTGTTTTCATCATAGATTCCCAACCAGTTTAATTTTTTTTTATCAACACTATCTTTTCCCTTAATATTTTGTAAAATTTGATTACATCACCCCTTTTACATTCCAAGAATACAAGGCAAATTTGTGTAATCCATACTCCAAAATGCAATGTTTGCAGTTCAAGTATTATTCAGACATAGCTATTTTGAATTACTTGGTGTAAATTGGATTAGATTAATTTCATGGTGAGATTCCATTGTGTTTCATTAGTCAGAGTAGGATAGATTGTACTGACTTCGTTGAGGTGAGATCAGATTGGGTAAAATCAGATTGTATTTAGCAAAAGGAATGTTATTTGATTTCATCTCCCAGTCCAAGATGATGAGATCAGTTGGTGCTCCTTTTTCTGCAAATAATTTCACAATTTAGTATTAAGCATTGCAAGTTATTTACTGCATAGTAGCAGAACAATTGACCCAGCAGGTCTTTTCAAAACTGCACCAACATGGGTTGTCCTGTATGGTGGGCTAGCAATTGTATTGAATTGTTCAGTAATCCAAGACAAGAGAAATAAACTGATAGCATTATCCACATCCAAGGTCTAAGAGGCAAATATTGAGCCAGTACTCAGAAGCAGTGTCCAGCTTTCTAGTATCACAAGTATATTGACTGCCAATCTCAAATATAAATAGTTTGTTTCTGATTAATTTTTAACATTTTTATCAAGTAATGTTTTTCTAATGTTCAAAAGTTACTCACTGCAATTTTGAAGTTGGTGAGCCATACATTGGGCTTGTTTTTATTGAATCTCTCAATGTGCTTTGTGTTTCTTTGTTTGGCTGGAGGGGAGAGTTAACCATCACAGCCTTCACATGACCACCCATGACTTGATTCTCTGAACAGAAAATAATTGTATAATCCATCTGTTTAATATACAAACCCTCTTAGACAGTAAGGAGTGTCACTAGTGACAAATGCCTTGATCTCAGGATAATTTATGAATTAGTTGAATTCCCATTTATGGTATATTTGCCTTCAATTGCTGTATGTTTTCTAGGGCTGCATCTCTATGCTTGTGTGGTCCAGCTAAGATTTAACACTCTGAAATGGGGGATAGGAATATATTTTATCGCATATGCTGTTCATGCTGCGGAGGAGATGAACCAGAAGAAAAGACTCCAATCATCAGGTAAACATTACAAAGAAATTCTAATTTACTTGCAAGATTTCCAGCTACAACTTTGCTGCGGTAAGGAAGCTGAAGTGAAATAAATAATCAACAAAGAACTGTACCTACTAATTGGTGGCTTGTACCTAGCCATTGTTTCATTACAAAGCAGATACGCAAATGGGTTCTTAAGGTTTCTTATGGAGGAGATAGATGCACTCTCAAGTGAGAGGCAGGAGTTATCCAGGTTTATTTTGAATTACTTGGTGTAAATTAGATTAGATTAATTTCATGGTGAGGTTGCATTGTGTTTTATTGGTCGGAGTAGCATAGATTGTACTGGCTTGGTTGAAGTGAGATCAGATTGGGTAAAGTTAGATTGTATTTAGTAAAACACAAGCCCTGAAGAAGGGCTTATGCCCGAAACGTCGATTCTCCTGTTCCCTGGATGCTGCCTGACCTGCTGCGCTTTTCCAGCAACACATTTTCAGCTTTAGTAAAAGGAATGCTATTTGATTTCATCTCCTAGTCCAAGGTCTTGAGATAAATTGGAGCTCCTTTTTCTGCTCCAGTTAAGTTCAGCAATTTGGTATTAAGCCTTGCAAGTTATTTACTGCATAGAAGCAGACCAATTGACACAGCAGGTCTGTACTGGTGAATATACTCAACATGATTTGGAGATGCCAGTGTTGGACTGGGGTGTACAAAGTTAAAAATCACATAACACCAGGTTATAGTCCAACAGGTTTATTTGGAAGCACTAGCTTTCGGAGCGCCGCTGCTTCATCAGGTGATTGTTGAAGGAGCAGCACTCAACATGAACCTCCTTTCACCTCTCACCCCATTGAAATACCCATGATAATAAAGGATATTCTATTCTATTCTATTCTAAGTATTCTTCTCTCCCTCAGTTATTTATGCAGCTTCCCTGTAAAATGCATTTATATTATTCATCCTCGCTATTTGCTGTGAGGATGAGCTCCATATTCTCAACCACTTGCTTTTTAAAGAAGTTTCACCTGAACTCCTATTTGGATTTATTAGTGAATGACTTATTTTTATGGCCCTGGTCCTGGATTTGTATGAAAGTGGCAATTTAAAAAAAATATTTACTCCAAGCAAAAGTCTTTCATCATAAATGCAATCAGGTCATCATTTAGCCATCTCTTTTCGAGAGAAGAGTCCCAACCTATTCAATCCTCCCTGTACTTATAACCTCTCTGTTCTGGTGTAATTCCAGTCAGTTACTGTTTGTAACTTTTCCCATGTGTTAATATCCTTTCTCATAATATGGAGACCAGAACTGTTTGCAGTGCTTCAGATCAAACTAAGGTTCTGTACAAGTTTAATGGACCTTCTTTGTTTGTCAATTCAATTTATTTATTGAAATCACTCTCAGCTTTTTCTTTATTAATCTGTCACTAATGGGTTCTCTACTCCACAGATACTTATTTTCCAAAAATTACACAGTCGCCTTAATCTTTCTATCAAAATATACTACCAGACATTTAAGTTTATGAATTTCATTTGTCATTGACACAATTGTGCATTCTACAAGCTAATTAATGTTTTCCTGAATTTTATCATAGTCCTCTTCTGTGATCATTTCAAACCCCCATCCTCATTTGTGGCATCCACAGTTTTGACATGTACCTTCACATCCCAATCTTCTTTGTAAGTTGTGATTGACAGTGATTTTTTACAGCAACTATCTTTGCTAAACAGTGAGACTAGGTTATAGAGAGCTCTCAGTCACAGAATGCTTACAGCGCAGGCAGAAGCCATTCAGCCCACTGAGTCTATACAGTATAAAAGCAAATTATTGCGGATGCTGGAATCTGAAACCAAAAGAGAAAATGCTGGAAAATCTCAGCAGGTCTGGCCGCATCTGTAAGGAGAGAAAAGGGCTGACTGTTCGACTCTAATTGACCCTTTTTCAAAGCCAGCTTTGACAAAAAGTCAGTTAGAATTGAAACATCAGCTCTTTTCTCTCCTTACAGATGCTGCCAGACCTGCTGAGATTTTCCAGCATTTTCTCGTTTGGGGTCTATACTGCATATCAGTGAGGCAACTCAATGATGCCTCCCTATTGCCTTTTTCTTTTACTCTGCAAAACTTTTCAGATAATTATAACCTTCTTCCCTAAGGAAAGCAATTCCAGCTTCTTCAGAGTATCTTTGTAACTAAAACCTCTTATCCTTGGAACTATTTTCACAATTCTTTTCTGTTCTGACTAATCCATTCACATACTTAAAAGTATGATGCTCAAAGTTAATTATCATAGACCAACCATCTAGTGTTATAGAAAGATTCTCTAAAACTCCCTTGCTTTTCTACACTATGCCTTTTGTCCTAATGTTCTTTTGTAAATGATGTATGGTGGTTTTATACAGTAGTTCCTCTGAAAAGTAAACAGAGTGACCAACTGGTTTGTCTCTTGTGTGAACAGCGACACATTGCTTTACTTTGCCCAGGAGGCTCAGCGCAGGAGATCAGAACAAGCAAACTTGTGGAGTGAACCCCATGATACATCCCACATGGAGAGAGATGATGACCGGGAACTTTATAACTTGCTGCAGAAAAGAGCCAAGACACGGAGGGGGTCTCAGGTGAGCTGTGAGTTTCAGTTAACTTCACCTTTACATCTGACACCGATATACATTCATTGAATGATTTTAACACAAATGTCCCAAGACATTTCACAAATACAGCACGAGGAAGGGTTGGGGTGGGAGGTAAATGGTTCAGAAGATTTAGGTAGGTCAAAGTGCAGTCCTACAGGGTGAGTTAAAGGGAAGCTGCCCATACAAAAGGTCAAAGATGGGAGAGCAGAGAGTTGAGAGCTTGGGTTTGTTGGGTTGGTGAAGCTAGGGTGTGGTCATGGAGGAATTTAAAAATTGAAATGAGCATTTTTAATACAAGTTCAATAGAACTAGGATCGATCTGTAAAGTTGGAAGTGATGGATTGCCCTTTATCTGTATATGTCCAAGCTGTAATTTACTTCATTTTCTTTCATTTTGTAATTTCAAAAATATACTTTATTCATAAAAAAAATAAATATATACAAAGGTTCCAAATCAGTTCTGTGCAGTCTTTGGAGAGAAAAGCCCAAACAAAAATTGAAATGTTGACATTTCTCAGAGCTTCTCTGCAGTTGCAAAGGCATTATCTACTTTATTTTATTCACTCATGAGACATGGGCATTACTGGTTGGACCAGCATTTATTGCCATCCCTAATTGCACTTGAGAAGGTGGGAGTGAACTGACTTTGTGAAGTGCTGCAGTCCACCAGCAGTAGGTTGACCCACAAAGACCTTAGACAAGGAATTCCAGGATTTTAACCCAGCTGAGTTAAAATCTGAAGAAGAGGTGTACCTGAAATGTTTGCTTCTCCACTCCTGAAGCTGCCTAGCTTGCTGTGTTTTTCCAGCCTCCTGTTTGTCTGTGTTGCGACTTAGGCGGGAAACTATTTATAGTCATTTTGAGGCACCAAGAGCAATGAACAGACCCCCATTATACTTTGGCAGAAAGAACTCAGATGGTGGTCTTTCCCCACTGTGCCATGGCAGAAGCTGGCCCGAGCTTTAGTTTGTCCCTCAGCACATAGTCCTGGACCTTGGAATATGACAGTCTGCAACTCAGATGAGGTCAACTCCTTGCTCTGGAAGATCAACAAGTTTTGGGCAGACCAGAGAGCATCTTTGACTGAATTGATGGTCCTCCAGGCACAGTTGATGTTTGTCTCAGTGTGCGTCCTGGGGAATAGACCAAAGGCCGGAGTCCTGTGTCACGGAGCTGCTTGGGACAAACTTCAGCAAAAATCATTCCATCTCTCTCCAGACCTTCTTTGCAAAGACACATTCCAGAAGGAGATGCGCGACTGTCTCTACCTCAGCGCAGCCACTTTGAAGGCAGTGTGCAGTGGTGCAGAGAGTCTGGGCGTACACGAAGGAGCTGATGGGCAGTGCTGTTCTCACCAACAGCCAAGTACAGAGGAACCTGGATTATCCGAAGACACGGGCGGAGAGTATTTCATTCAGTTAATCAAATGCCGGATAATCGAAGTTCCTCTGTAATGTCTATGTGCTTGTTGGAAAGTTCTGGCAATGAGGCATTCTGCCAGATGACTTTGACAGTCTGCTCAGGGAACAACTTGATTGGATCCACTGTCTCCTTTTCCCGCAAGGTCTTGAGGACATTTTGTTTATTTCTTTTGATATAGTAAAACAGAGAGTGTCAGCAGAATGATCTAACCATGGTAAATAACCGCAGAGCAGAATGCAGTTAAAACCCTGACTCCTCTCTCCTAGGGGTACCGCCGCCTCAGTTTTGACATTCACACAGTCCGCCAGGAACGCAGAGATGTTCTGGGGAAATGGAAAATGCTTTTAGAAAACCTGGGTAAATAAAAGAGCACTTACCTAAAGAGAGAATTCCTCTACCTTTCCCATAAATCCTCTGCAGCTCCTTCCATCACTCTCCAGCCTGCTCTCTCCCTCCCTTCTTCCAGCCGCGCTCTCCTCTTCCTCCTGAACCGTTCTCCTCAAACCTCTCTCTTTCTCTGTCATTGTCCTTTCTTGCTCTCTCTATAATCTCACATTTCTTTGTTTCCTGTACTCCCTCAGACTCTGATTCTGGTCGAGATTCCTATCCGTCCGTCAAAATGGGTTACATGCTGCAATGCTGTTACAATCCCAATCTTGGTGAATGTTTTCTCTTCAGGTTTTCATGCAGAGTCTGACATGCTTTTGAATGTGACATCTGCAACCTTGTACAGCAGCATGCGAAACGCACCTCAGGCAAAAAAACTGCTGGATGACTTGGCTCAACAAACCTCAATATTTGAAAACAAAATTCCAGCGGAAAGGTACATCTTTGTTCTGGTAGGTGAAGGTGAGGGAAATGTGGGTGATGGGAATGGGTGGAAGATGGAATGAAAGGAAATGGGTGGGTGAGGGATGGTAGTGAGTGGAGGGGATGGGAAATGTGGAATGATGGGGGAAGGGTAGAGGAGGCAGAGAGCAACCAATAGATTCAGTTTTGGAAGTGACATTGTGAAATTCAAACCAGATCAAGTCAAGTTTTTTTGGAACATTCCAAACATAAAAACATTAATTTTTATGACTAGGAGGACATTCAGCACATTGGGTCCACTGGCCCTTTCCTCAGACATGTTCAAATCAGTTCATTCTGCCTCTTTTAAATGACAACAGTGCCAGGATCCTGTGTTCAGTAGCAGAGAATCTCCCTTATATGCAATAACTGGACAGACAGTGAGTTGGTGATGATTTGGAAAGGCGAAAGATCTAAAAATAACATGAGGCAACATTTTTACACAGAGAGTGGTTCAGCTGTGGAATGAATTGCCAGAGAAAGTGGTGGATGCAAGTACAGTTAAAACATTTAAAAGACATTTGGATTTGTTCCTGAATAGGAAAGGTTTGCAGGGATATGGGCCAAAAGCGGGCATATGGGACTAGATTAGTTTGGGATTATGGTCAGTGTGGTTGGACCGAAGGGTCTGTTTCTGTGCTGTATGTCTCTATGACTCCTGTGACTGTGGATATTCATACAGAGCTGGGGTCAGATCAACAAGGGCAGGTGAAGAGAAAGCTCCTTCAGCTAGTGGGTCAAACTGTAGCCAGTGTGAGTATGAAATTAAGAGTATCTGAAATAGAGGACATTGTTAAAAAGTGAGAGATGATTTGTGTGTACACAGGACAGACTGATTACACTGGATGCTGCAGAAGACTTTCTGTCAAAGGCCAAAACTTATTATCCTCGAGATCAGAGCCCTGAGCTGGAGACTGAGGGGCAGGATTCAGCTGCTGTTCTAATTAAAAAATCAAATGAAATCAACTTGGTAACCGATGAGGAACTGGAAGAAGTCGATGAAGATGCCCTACTCTCAAGATCATTGGAATTGTGATCATAAGTGCACCTCAGAATTTCTGATTCATGTTTTCCAAAGATTGCAGCAATAATTCTTCATCTGCCCTGTTGGTATTTATGTAAGGTAAAGATGGAAAGAAATTGCATTTCTTTCTCAACCTCAGTATATTCCAAAGTGCTTTTACAACCAGTGAAGGACGTTTTAAAGTGTAATGTAAGAAACATAGTAGCCAATTTACATGTAACAAGGTCCCACAAACAGTAATGAGATCATCTATTTTAAATGTTAATTGGGGATAAAATTTAAGCAGGGTACTGGAAGAACTCTTTCTGCTCTGTTTCCAAATGATGTCATTGGATCTTTGCCCTAACCCCAGAAGAAAAGTGGGAGGGTCACTTGAACTCCGCAATAATGACAACAGATCTGGTAGAGTAAAATAAGAGTTCAAGATGCTCTTTAAATGCAGGTTGCTGAGTTGGATGAGGTACTGTGTATGAGAGAGTGAGGGAGAATGAGAGAGAGAGAAAGTGAGAGTTTCACAGGATTGGTTTTATATCATGTCCTGTTTACTTTTTTTCGAAGCCATTGACCCCTGGCTGTAAATAAAATACATTAAAAAATGTAAACCTCGTCTCTTTTGTCTTTAACATGAGTGGAACCAACAAGGAAAAAAATGCTGTGAATCTTGTGTGTCACTGGGAGATGGAGGGGTGTCATATTTGTGAGAGAGAGAATCATTCCCCTAGTATTTGATGTTCTGTGAGGTGAGAAATTCCTGCATGATTAATGACGACTTTGATTCTTTCTCAGTCTCGGTGGGACACAGTTTGGAAGTTGCTAGGTTAGAACAAGCAAGTTTCAGATCCCAGTGAAAGCATCGTGTGTTATCAGATTAAAACTGAGAGAGGAAGTATAGAGCAAGAGGGAAATGTATTTTTGTTGAAGCTTTTTGTCTTGTACTTACCAGGACAATTTGGATTATAGGGAAGATGAAGGATATTTAGAAAAAAAGGAGGGAAGTTTTTCCACCCAGAAAGTGAACTTGAACTCAATATGAACTTGAAACACTGAAACCTACAAGAGTATTGGCCGAAATCTGTAAAATGGGATTGGGCTGGGTCATAGTCAGCTCATGTGGGCAAGATGGTTCAAATGGCCTCTTTCTGTGTTACTAATTTCCATGTTTTCTAAGATAAATACAAACTTGGAGCAGGAGTAGGCCATTCAGCCCCTCAAGCCTATCTACCACTCAATAAGACCATTGCTGATCTGATTCTAACTTCAAATCTATATTCCCACTTAACTCTGATAATATTTCAACCCTTGCTTACTCAGAATCTATTCACTTTCACCTTAAAACTGCTCAAAGACTGTTTCCTTTTCAGGAAGAGAATTCCAAAGACTGCTGAGAAAAAAATATTACCTGTTTTGAATGGATGATGCATTATGTTTAAAAAGTGACCCCTAGTTCTAGATTCTCCCAGAAGAGGTAACATACACTCCATTACATCCACCCTGCAAGATCTCTCAGCATCATCACATACTTCAATCAAGTTGCCTCTTATTTTGCAAAATACCAGTGAATACCAGCCTAGCCTGTCCAACTTTTACTCAAGGCAACCTATCCAGTCCAGGATCTAATCTGGGAAACCATCTCTCAGCTACTTCTGATGCATTTATTTTCTTTTGTGGAGAATGCCTATTGCTATTTTAGGACTATGTGAAAAAATGGGAGATGTGGAACTGTTTGGATATTTTCTAGATTAAGAATGATTTTCAATGTGATTTCTTGGAAATGAAGTCAACAGTTTAATGTATACTCATGTTGTGTTGAATAATAAGTTTCTGTGGGTGATCAAAAGTGTCAGACGGTGTGAGTAAATTGTCAACAGCTGAATAACAAGAGAAGGGATGACCTGTAATCTGATTAAACAAGGTAGAGAGATAATTACAAATAATTAAAAATAAGGTGGTGCTAGAGACAAACCAAATAGCCGGAATAACATGATAGGTTTAACCAAAATATCAAGTAACTCAAACTGTACAAACTAATTAAGGTAGAGACATCATAACAAATTATCAAGGTGATGGTGTTAAAAACAGGACAGTAAGGAAGATTTTACAGATATAGAACAGTGTGATGGGGGTTACATGTAGCACATTGAGGCTGTTTTCATGGATATGGAACTTGGCTGTCAGTGTCTGCTCGGCGATTCCATGTTGTTATGTATCTTGAAGGCTGCCTTGGAGGACACTTACCCAAAGGTCAGAGTCTGAATGAGTTTGACTGCTGAAGTGTTCCCCAATGGGGAGGGAACATTCCTATCTGGCAATTGTTGCATGGTGTCCATTCATCCATTGCCTTAGTATCTGCTTGGTCTCACCAATACACCACGTCTCGGGGCATCCTTGCCTGCAGCATACATGATAGACAATGTTGGCCAAGTCACCCATGTATCTGCCATGTACGTGGTGGGTGGTGTTCCCACATGTGATGGGAGTATCCATGTCGATGATCTGACATATCTTACAGAGCTCGCTGTGGCAGAGCTGTGTGGTGTTGTGGTCAATGTTGTCCTGAAGGCTGGGCAGTTTGCTGCCAACAATAGTCTGTTTAAGGTTTGGTGGTTGTTTGTAGGCGAGAAGTGGGGGCGTAGAGATGATTTTGGTAAAATGTTCATCGTCATCGATGACATGTTGAAGGCTGCGAAGAACATGGTTTAGTCTCTCCAGGGAAGTACTGGACGACGAAGGGTACCCTATTGGTCATGTCCTGTGTCTGTCTTCTGAGGAAGTTGAGGTTTTTCATTGTGGCCTGTTGGAACTGGCGATTGATGAGTTGGGCATCGTATCCCATTGTTATGAGGGCATCCTTCAAAATCTTTAGGTGTCTGTCACATTCCCCTCATTTGAGCTGATCCTGTGTATGTACAGGGCTTGTCTGTAGGGGATGGCTTCTTTAATATATTTGGGGTGGAAGCCAGAGAAATGCAACATCGTAAGGTTATCCATGGGTTTGCATTAGAGTGAGGTCCTGAAGTATCTGCCCTTGATAGATATGCATGTGTCCAGAATGAGACAGATCCTGAAAAGTATTGTGATGGTGGGATATCACTATATAGTAATTTCAGTGATTCTTCGCCATGAGTCCATAGGAAGAAATATATTATCAATGTATCTGGTATAAAGTGTTGGTCAGAGGTACTGAGCAGCAAACCGTCTTTTGAAATTTGTGCATGAAAATGTTGGCATATTGGAGTGCAAATTTGGTCCCTATGACTGTTCGGTGTGTCAGGATGAAGAACTGGTTGTCGAAGGTGAAGATGTTGTGTTTGATGATGAAATGGATGAGTTATATGATGGTGCTCAGAGATTGGCTGTTGGTGGTATTGAGTACTGAGGCTGTTGCCCCGATGCTGTCATCGTGGGGGATGCTGGCGTAGAGTGCTGAAATGTCCATTGTGACAAGGAATGTTCCTGGGTCAACTGATCCGTGGGTGCTGAGTTTCTGTAAGAAATTAGTTTATATCATAAATTAAGCTAGTCCCTTTTGCCTGCATTTGGCCCATATCCACTTAAACTCTTCCTATTCATACACCCATCCAGATGCCTTTTAAATGTTGTAATTGTACCAGCCTCCATCACTTCACTGGCAGCTCATTCCATACACTACCACCCACTGCTTCAGAAAGTTGTTCCTTAGGTCCCTTTTAAATCTTACCCTCTCACCCCAAACCTATGTCCTTTGGTTTTGTATTCCCATACCCTGGAAAAAGGCTTGGCCTATTCACCCTATCCATCCCCCCTCACAATTTTATAAATCTCCAGAGGGTCACCCCTCAGCCTCTGATGGGAAACAGCCCCAGCCTGTTCAGCCTCTCCCTCTCGCTCAAATCCTCCAACCCTGGCAACATCTGTCTGAATCCTTTCTGAACCCTTTCAAAGTTAACATCTTCCCTATAGGAGGGAGGCCAGAAATGAATGCAGTATTTCAAACGTGGCCTCACCAATGTCCTGTACAGCTGCAACAAGACCTCCCAACTCCTATACTCAATGCACTGACCAATAAAGGCAAGTATACCAAACAGCTCCCAAACTATCCTGCCTTCCTGTAACTCCACTTTCAAGGAATTATGAAACTGCACTCGAAGGTCTCTTTGTATGGCAACACTCCCCAGGACTTCACCACCCCATCTACCTGTGAAATGTTTTGGCTAAATTCTATCCTTTTGTAGACTGTTGGCCTCTGACAGTGCAGCACTTCCTCAGCACTGACCCTCCGACAGTGCGGCACTCCCTCAGCACTGACCCTCCGACAGTGCGGCACTCCCTCGGCGCCGATCCTCCGACAGTGCGGCACTCCCTGAACCCTGGACTGGGAAAGGAGCGGGTGTGGATGGGTGTTTGGGTGTGGGTTTAGTGTGGGGTTGGAGGTGTGGGTGGGGTTAGTGGTTGAAGTCTGTGGGATTTGGCAGGGTCTGAGGAGCGGGAACCCCAAGGTGAGCGGCTGCGGCTGGAGGTCGTTCTGCCGGCACCTATTGTACTAGCCCGAGGATGAGCTCCGTGATCGGTTTGGGAAATGCGGCGGAGAGCTGTGGGAGCTGACGGCGCAAATCCCCAGGAGTCAGGAGGGACACGTCACCCATTCCCGTCCTGAGCCTACGGCCCGAAAATAGCCCCCATCCGGGGCCGATATAAACCCGGCCCAGCCCCACACACACAGACGCACAGACAGAGACAGGGAGCGGCTCTCAATCCATCAGCACAATCCCTGGGAACAGGCTCCGGCTGCAATGGAGCTGACACCGTTTGCTGCTCTGAACTCCTCCCTGTGTGAGGGCAACAGCCAGAGCAGGGAGTTTTACTCTGCTGAATGGGAGGATCAGATCATGAGAACTCGACCTGAGCACCGGTGAGTTTACACCGAAACTGCGCCGATCCGTCCCGCTCTCATCGCTGAGAGAGCGCGTTTGCTGCAACTTCAGAGGCTGGGACAGAGAGAGAGAGAAAAAACAGAGAGAGAGAGAAAACGGGGAGAGAAAAAGAGACAGAGAAAACAGAGATAGAGAGAGAGGCAACAGAGGTAGAGAAAAGAATCAGAAATAGAAAACACACAGAGAAAATACAGATAGAGAAAACAGAGACAGAGGGAAACAGAGAGAGAGAAAAGCAAGGGTCAGTAATAGCGAGAGACCGGGAGATGACGCGGTGGGGAGAGAGAGAGAGAAAAAACGGAGATGGGGTGGGGAAACGGAGAGATAGGGACAGATAGGAATGTCACAGAGAGAGGGTCACAATCACCGACATTCAGACACAGAGAGAGACACCGAGAAAGAGTGAGAGAGAAATTGGAAGAGAGGGAGAGGATACAGTGAGAGAATTAGACAGAGAGGGAGAGAGGGAGAAACAGAGTGGGAGTCACAGGGAAAGGCTCCTTGTTAATGATGAAAATATGGATGAGCTGTTTGTGTGGCTCCAGAGAAAGCTGGCACAGTGGTTAGCACTGCTGCCTCACAGCGCCAGAGACCCGGGTTCAATTCCCGCCTCAGGCAGCTCTCTGTGTGGAGTTTGCACATTCTCACCGTGTCTGCGTGGGTTTCCTCCCACAGCCCAAAAATTGGCCGAGCTAAATTGCCCGGAGTGTTAGGTGAAGGGATAAGTGTAGGGGAATGGGTCTGGGTGGGTTGCGCTTCGGAGGGTCGGTGTGGACTTGTTGGGCCGAAGGGCCTGTTTCCACACTGTATCTAATCTAATCTAAAAAGCTGGGTTTGTTGAATCTGCCTGTTCCTTCTCTGGCAGGTGCACTGTGAGTGAGCTGAATGGTGCCCGGAAGGAGAGTTATGACAGGAGATCCCAGGTGACCTACTTGGTGCAGCGAAGCCCGGCCAACCTGATGAGGATGGGCTGCCTGGGGGAGGAGCTCACTGAGTATCGCCTGCCTGCCCGCAGCGTGCTGCCATTGGCAATCTTCACACCGACTCAGATCAGCACGAAAATGGAACGGGCAGTGACTCCCCCAGAGCTGAGGGGGGTCATGGAGTTCGAGTCGGCTCTGAATGGGAGCTGTCAGGACAAGAGAGAGGTCTCGGACATTACCAAAGAACTTCCTCCAGTCATGCAGCCTGTCAAACTGGATGGCAAGAAAGCGGGCATGGTTCAAAGATCCCTGTCGAGATCAATCTTCACACCGACTCAGATCAGCACGAAAATGGAACGGGCAGTGACTCCCCCAGAGCTGAGGGGGGTCATGGAGTTCGAGTCGGCTCTGAATGGGAGCTGTCAGGACAAGAGAGAGGTCTCGGACATTACCAAAGAACTTCCTCCAGTCATGCAGCCTGTCAAACTGGATGGCAAGAAAGCGGGCATGGTTCAAAGATCCCTGTCGAGATCAATGTCCCAGGAGGCCCAGAGGGGCTGAGAGCGATGGGGAATGGGGTTGTAGATGGATTGAGGTGTAGGTAGTGGTTTGATGCAGTTTGCAGATTAGTCAGGGTGTGACTTTAGAAGAATAACAGATGATCAAATTGAAAATAATCTTTCAAGGGCTTGGCAGGATCAGGATTCCCTGGACGGTGGAGTCGAGACTATGGGCAACCATTTATACTGGGATGAGGAGAAACCTCTTCAGTGTCATATAAATCTTAGGAATTTTCTATTCCGGGGGTTGTGAGTCCCGCAAAATGAATGAAGGGAGATGGGGACAGTGCAGTAAAGTAAAGATAAATCAGTGAAGGTGGATCAGGTTGGAGCTACTCTTGTTCCTGGTCAGTGCACCCTCTGACTTAGTGGGCAATGGCTGGCAGTTAGGAAAGGTTCAGGAAGTTCTGAATGTAATTGGAAGATTGGAAAAGAGAGGTTTAAGGTGTAGAAAACATGGGTGTGTGAGTTATGAACGTACTGAAATTATTGTTGACTTATTGCTCTAATAGACGTCTATAGAATCAATAGGTCTTTTGTCCCAGAAGTTTTACTTTAAAATATCATAGTTTTGTATTGACTTTTAGCATTGAAATAAAATCTGATAGAACTTTGACTGATTACCTGATGTTCGCCCAGCTCTTCACCACTCGGAGTACACTCAATTGGAGGCTGCCATCTTCACAGTTACCAAAGACACATCAGTACACAGCAGAGAATTCAGTGATCTAGAGCGATTACACTGTATGTGTAATACTACACTGCATCTTCCTCTAATGCCTCTCCATCACTGTCCAGCTGAGTAAGACTGTCATCATCTGGTCCGGTTTTTATCCAACTGTGGCCAGAGAATCATTTGCAATAGTTCCTACCTGCTCTTACGCTGTTGCCTCTGGTGTCACCTATTTATGCCGACTCCACTAACACTTCCCCTCAATGACAACATCCTAAATACAAAATCAGGTTCCACATTCCCCCATCCTGCTCCCCCACGCACACACAGACACTCTCTACCCTGCTTCCCCACTCTCAGACACACACGCAGTTCCCAGAACCCTTTTCTGATATCCAACACTGAATGAGCAGGAATTTCCTCCAATCTTGTGAAGACCTAAAAAACACTGCCTACAGTTCCCAACACAAACTCTACCCCACAGCCATCGACTTAATCTCTCTCCCTGGAAACTATTTGAGATTAAAACAAACTCTTTCCAGTCTTAATGTTATATTTGATCCTCACTGTGAGTGTCTGTCTCTATGATTGGCAATTTTCATTTCTGTGACATCATCTGCTGTGGCCTGTCTCTGCTGATCTGCTGCTAAAGCCTTCACTTACATCTTTGTTACCTTTTGGTGACTATTCCAATGCATTCCCTTCTGCCCTCCCGTGTTCTAGTGTCTGTATACTTAAGTGTATCAAAGCTCTGCTTTATGTGTCCTATCTTGCGTCAAGTTCTGGTCACTTATCATCCACTTGCTGACCTACATAGGCTTCCAGTCAAACAATGCCTCAACACTAAAGCTCTCATCCTTGTTTCCAAATCTTTTCCCAGCCTCAACCCCTCCCTACTTCTGTAACCTACTTCAGCCCAACCACCATCCGAGATTACTGCACTTTCCAACAGTTGTCTCTTGTGAATTCCCCATTTTAATTGTTCTATCATTGGCAGATGTCCCTTCAACTTCTGGACTTCTATCCCTAAACCTCTCCACCTAATTCCATCTCTCTGTCATCCCTCAACTCATTCTTTAAAGTCTTCCGCTTTGACTGAGCCTAATGTCATTTATGCTCCTAATGGGTCTTGTTGCCAAATACTGTCTGATTATGCTCCTATGGATTGTCCTACTCTGTTTAATACATTTTAGGTGGTATATAAAAGCATGGTACTGTTGTACTTGTCTGATACACAGTGCAGGTTGTGCTATGGTTGTCATTTATCAATGTTCACATGATATTTCCAGGTATAGCACAGTCCAGAGAGTGAGAATTCAATTTAATGGATTTAGGGATTACACTAGAAAAGGTCAAGAGTTTGGCAATTTGCCTGATTCTTGGTCAGAAAGGCGCTGAGCCACAAAGCAATGAAACAAAAGCCACCAGTGTACAGAAATCACCGTGAGAAGGCACACTGCATGTACAGCAATCTCCCTGAGATCGACAGGATCTCTGCTGAAGGGGAAGGTGAATTCCCCACAGATTTAGATTTCAAAGTATCATTATTTATTAAATTTCGATATAAAATTTACCTAATTATGGATTTCATAGATATGCCAGTCCCTGACATTAGGTAAGGACCAATCTTTCTTCTTGTTAATGCAAGTCTTCCAGTCTAGTTTATTTTGTTCTGATGTGGTCTAACTCTGTCTATACTGTGCTGTTTATACTCAGTGATGTGCAGCTCCATTATATCATCACAAAGTTGCTCCAAGGCCCTGAAGTTCCTATACAAGTTCTCCCCTGTCAAAAACATTGATTGACAGTTATAGACATTCTCAAATAAGTTCTCTGGATTACTTCTTTTTACAGCACATACTGTCCAGATTTTCCTTATCCATCCCACCCATTTCCAAGTCTTTGTCTTGGTTCATCTTGTTTCAGTAGATGGATTATCTGAGCAAATATAGAAACAAGAGGTAAATTTGGTGATCTCACATTTTCCCTGCTGCTTCTGATATATCAGAGATTCAATCAACCTGGCTGAACTGGAGATGTGTAAAGAAATTATCAGGTAGTTACATGTCTTCAGCTACATTTGTAACATCGGATGCTGTGATAAACCACCAAGGAAGAAATGAAGTCATCATTGCATTGTTCTTCATGTGAAGAAACTTTACTCCCATGCAGTATTAATGTTTTCTTCAAGGCTCTGTTCTAAGGTTCTGAACGTACGTGTCAGGTTGGGAATGATTTGATTTGTTGTTTGGTGTGTTCTTCAGACTGTAGCACATCTTCTGGCAGTGACTTATTTGTGACAATGAGTTCATTGTTGGTGGAGGGTTGGACAGTTTTTGCTGATGTAGTATTTTGAAACTACATAGAGTCACAGAGATACGTAGCATGGAAACAGGCCCTTTGGTCCAACTCATCCATGCCAACCAGATAAATTAATCTCGTCCCATTTTCCAGCATTTGGCCCATATCCCTCTAAACCTTTCCTATTCATATTCCTAAAGATACCTTTTAATTGTGCTAGCTTCCACCACTTCCTCTGGCAGCTGATTCCATACACACACCAACCTCTGTGTGAAACGGTGCCCCTTAGATCCCTTTTAAATCTTTCCCTGCTCACCCGAAACCTATGTCCTCTAGCTTCCCTACCTTGGTGAAAAGACCATGGTTATTTATCCTATCCATGCCCCTCATGATTTTATAAACATGCTATAAGTTCACTCCTCAGCCTCCGACATTCCAGGGAAAACAGCCCTAGCCTACGCAATCTCTCTATAGCTCAAATCCTCCAACCCTGACAACATCCTTGTAAATCTTTTCTGAACCCTTTCAAGTTTCACAACATCCTTCCTGTAGCAGGGAGACCAGAATTGCACCCAATATTCCAAAAGTGGCCAAACCAATGTCCTGTGCAGCAGCAACATGACCTCCCAACTCCTGTACTGAATGCACTGACCAATAAAGTCAAGTGTACCAGACATTTTCTTCACTATCCTATCTACCTGGGACTCCACTTTCAAGGAACTATGAGCCTGCACTCCAAGGTCTCTTTGTTCAGCAACATTTCCCAGACCTAGCCATTAAGTGTATAAGTCCTGCTCTGATTTGCCTTTCCAAAATCCAGCACCTCACTCGCAGCACTCTAAAAGCTCGCACTTACAAATAAATCTGTTGGACTCTAACCTGGTGTTGTGTGATTTTTTAACTTTGCCCTACCTATGAGCCAGTCCTGTATCTAAATAGCTAGTTCTCACTGTATTCCATGTGATCTAACCTTGTTAACCAGTCTACAACATGTAACCTTGTCGAATGCCTTACTGACATCCATATAGATCATGTCCACTGTTCTGCCTTCATCAATTCTCTTTATTACTTATTCAAAACCTCAATAGTTAGTTAAAAGATCCTGTCTAATAGATTTCTTTGGACTTCATTTAGTGTTGTCACAAGCAGTACATTGTTTGGATGACAGTTCTGTCTCCTCTGCTCAGATAATCTATTGTGCTTAAAATAAGTAACACAGTGTCTAGAATGTTCTGCATTAGATGCAATATTTGCCACATATTACTTACAGAACAGTTTTCTTGATTGTGTATCCACTAGTTTTTGGACAGTTCATTCTAAAATTGAATGTTGTTTTGATAGAACAAGTTCAGTAACTGTTTTATCTAAGAGATCAATAACTTCTCTTGTGATTGAGCTCTTGTGGTGTGTTTCACAGTTGCATAGTTCAGCTAGTTTGTATACTATTGAGACTATCCACGGACAGTATATATCAGAGTATGATTTCATCAGTGTCCTATCTGATCTTTCAATGAACTAGTGATCAAAAGCTGTGAAATGGGATTAGAATAGTTAGATCATTGTTTTTGACTGACCCGGGTGCAATGAGCCTGGAATAACTGTGCAAAGGCTGTTATCCTATTGCCAAGTCACCCTTTATTTACATGTGCCCAGTACATGGGCTTTGACCAGCCAGCTCAGAATCAGTCCCTATACTGAGGAGATCTTCTGAATTTCCTGTTTACATCTGTCAGCCAGAGTTCCCTGACTGGCCCAGATTAGCAACCCCAATTAAGGATCTCATCGTCAGTGAGATCCACTTGGCCCTGGTTCCAATCACTACAGGGTCAAATGGCCTTTTTCTGTGTTATAGATCTCTATGACTCTGGGTTATAGATCTCTATGACTGTGTTATAGATGTCTATGACTCTGTGTTATAGATCTCTATGACTCTGGGTTTCACATCTCTATGACTCTGGGTTATAGATCTCTATAACTCTGGGTTATAATTCTCTATAACTCTGGGTTATAGATCTCTATGACTCTGGTTATAGATCTCTGACTCTGGGTTATAGATCTCTATGACTGTGTTATAGATCTCTATGACTCTGGGTTATAGATCTCTATAACTATGTGTTATAGATCTCTAAGACTCTGGGATATAGATGTGTATGACACTGGGTTATGGATCTCTATGACTCTGTGTTATAGATGTCTATGACTCTGGGTTATACATTTCTAAGACTCTGGGATATAGATCTCTATGACTCTAAGTTATAGATCTCTTTGACTCTGAGTTATAGATCTCTATGATTCTGTTATAGATCTCAATGACTCTGGGTTATAGATGTCTATGACTCTGTGTTATAGATCTGTATGACACTGGGTTATAGATCTCTATGACTCTGTTATAGATCTCTACAATTTTGGATTATCGATCTCTATGACTCTAGGTTATAGATCTCTATTACTCTGTGTTATAGATTTCTATGACTCTGGGTTATAGATCTCTATGACTGTGTTATTGATCTCTATGACTCTGTGTTATTGATCTCTATGACACTGTGTTATTGATCTCTATGGCACTGTGTTATCGATATCTATGACTGTGTTATTGATCTCTATGATGGTGTCATTGATCTCTATGATGGTGTTATTGATCTCTATGACTGTGTTATCGATCTCTATGGCACTGTGTTATTGATCTCTATGGCACTATGTTATTGATCTCTATGACTCTGGGTTATAGATCTCTATGATGGTGTTATTGATCTCTATGACTGTGTTATTGATCTCTATGATGGTGTTATTGATCTCTATGACTGTGTTATTGATCTCTATGGCACTGTGTTATTGATCTCTATGACTGTGTTATTGATCTCTATGACTCTGTGCTATAGGTCTCTATGACTCTGGGTTTTCCAGATCTGCCAAATCCATCAACTGTGCCTCTGAGCTTAAACTTTTGTGGTGAAAAAGTTGATACCAGTGAATTTTGTTGCATTACTTGTGCTTGGAGTTGTGAATTATTTTCTTGGTTGAAAGAATATCATCAAGAGTTTGTTCTCTTTAAGCTGCACTCATTTACTTGTCTTGTGTTATTCTTCATTTGTTAAAATTGTTAAAGTTTTGTTGTTTAGATTAGATTAGATTAGATTACTTACAGTGTGGAAACAGGCCCTTCGGCCCAACAAGTCCACACTGCCCCGCCGAAGCGCAATCCACCCATACCCCTGCATTTACCCCTTACCTAACACCATGGGCAATTTAGCATGGCTAATTTACCTGACCTGCACATCTTTGGACTGTGGGAGGAAACTGGAGCACCCGGAGGAAACCCACGCAGACACGGGGAGAACGTGCAAACTCCACACAGTCAGTTGCCTGCAATGATTGTTATTGTATTACTAAAACTCAAAGCTGTTACAGTTTCTGCTGCTTTGAAATGCTATTCTTAATGTGAAGTTTGGTTTTCCTTTACCAATATGATGTCTTCATACAGACAAATGAAGTTACTTTTTTTCCACAAAATCTGGAGAATTCCATAGAGATTTGCAGTTTCATGTAATAAAGAATGCAGCAGTTGCCTCCTTCACACTGATTTTCTCTATATCTGAGGTATTCACATGTCAAATTCAACACCTCATGATTAGATTTGTGCATTTTCTTTATCCAATTATTTTATATTTTAATAAATAAACTTGATTAGACTTTTTAGTCGCCAAATAAAAATTTGAATCTGTTGTTCAAACTGTCAAAACAATAATAACTTCATGAACAAAATCAGAAATTGTTGGATAAACTCAGCAGGCTTGGCAACTGTTGTGGAGGGAAACAGTGAACGGTGTGGGTCCAGTGACCCTTCTGCAGAACTGCATCCCATCACTGGACTCAAAATGTTAACTTTGTTTCTCTCTCTACAAATGCTGTCAGATCTGCTGAGTTTGTCCATCAATTTCTGTTTTTGTTGGTTACACATCTCAGCAACTCCAGTCCTTTATTTATTTTAAAAATTTCAATAAGTTCACTATTAAGGTTCTGATACTATGAATGGTAATAACAATTCATACTCCCAAACTTCTTTACCATCAATTCCAGTTGCAGTCTTTTAAGCCTGTGTCTGAAGAAACCTATTAACTTGACATAACTTTGTCATCGAGGCAAAAGTGAGGACTGCAGATGCTGGAAACCAGAGATTAGATTAGAGTGGTGCTGGAAAAGCACAGCAGGTCAGGCAGCATCCGAGGAGCAGGAAAATCGAATATTTCTGATGAAGGGCTTTTGCCCGAAACATCAATTTTCCTGCTCCTCGGATGCTGCCTGACCTGCTGTGCTTTTCCAGCACTATTCTAATCTAAACATAACTTTGTCATTGGTCAAATGGCTCACAAATTTGTGAACTCACTGTTGGAATTGTTCACCGTGCTCCTCAAACTATTCTTTGAGGTGGAGGCAAACATTAGTGTCCTCTCCCTTGAGGATTTAAAATCTGCTTTAGGTGTCCAGTAATTGGCCTCTTTTTGCAGGTACTCAGTTTAGATTTCTCCCTGACCACAGAGGTCACAGTGAGAGTGAGCTTTCTGGTACTGGGGAAGGTGGGACCATTACAAATTGGACGCATACACCTGGGCTGGACTGGACTGGAACCAATGTCCTCGGGGGTGCTTTTGCTAACACCGTTGGGGAGGGTTTAAACTAATGTTGCAGGGTGATGGGAACCAAATGAGGAGGTTAGTGGACAATAAGGAGGTAGTAACTAAAGCTTGTAAGGAACTAGATGATGAAGTCAGCGTGACCTAGGGTAAGAGTAAGCAGGGAGCAGATGATGAACGTAAAGGGACTGGTGGTCTGAGCTGCATTTGTTTTAATGCAAGAAGAGTAGTATGTAAGGCAAATGAACTTAGGGCTTGGATTGGTACTTGGGAGTTTGATGTCATTGATATTGCTGAGACTTGGTTGAAGGAAGGTCATGACTGGCAACTAAATACCCCAGGGTATCGATGCTTTAGGCTGGATTGGGAGGGAGGTAAAAGGGGTGGAAGAGTTGCATTACTGGTCAGAGAGGATATCACAGCTGTGCTGAAGGAGGGCCCTATGGTAGACTTGAGCAATGAAGCAATATGAGCAGAGCTCAGAAATAGGAAGGTGCGGTAATGATGTTGGGGCTGTACTACAGGCCTCCCAACAGCGAGTGAGTGATAGAGGTACAAAATCATATACAGATTATGGAAAGATGTATGAGAAATAGGGTGGTGGTGATAGGAGATTTTAATTTTCCCAACATTGACTGGGATTCACTTCGTGTTAGAGGATTGGATGGAGCAGAATTTGTAAGGAGCATCCCAGGAGGGTTTTATTGAGCAGTATGTAAATAGTCAACTCAGGAAGGGGCCATACTGGACCTGGTGTTGGGGAATGAGCCCAGCCAGGTTGAAGTTTCAGTAGGGGATTACTTTGGGAAGAGTGATCATAATTCCGTAAGTTTTAGAATATTCATAGACAAAGACAACAGTAGCCCTAAAGGAAGGATGCTAAATTGGGGGGAGGCCAACCATACCAAAATTTGGCAGGAGCTGGGGAATGAAGATTGGGAGCAGCTGTTTGAAGGGAAATCCACATTTGACATGTGAGAGGCGTTTAAAGAGAGATTAATTAGAATACAGGAAAGACATGTTCCTGCGAAAATGAGGGATAGAAATGTCAAGATTAGGGAACCATGGATGACAGGTGAAATTATGAGACTAGCTAAGAGGAAAAAGGAAGCTTACACAAGGTCTAGGCGACTGAAGACAGACAAAGCTTTGGAAGAATATCGGAGATGCAGGACCAATCTGAAACGAGCAATTAAGAGGGCTAAAAGGAGTCATGAAATATCTTTAGCAAACAATGTTAAGGAAAATCCCAAAGCCTTTTATTCATATATAAGGAGCAAGAGGGTAACTAGAGAAAGGGTTGGCCCACTCAAGGACAAAGGTGGAAAGTTATGTGTGAAGTCAAAGAAAACAGGTGAGATTCTTAACGAGTATAGTTGCATCAATATTTACCGAGGAGAGGGACATGACAGATATTGAGGTTAGGGATAGATGTTTGATTACTCTAGGTCAAGTTGACATTAGGAAGGAGGATGTATTGGGTATTCTAAAAGGCATTAAGGTAGACAAATCCCTGGGTCCGGATGGAATCTATCCCAGGTTACTGAGGGAAGCAAGAGAGGAAATAGCTGGGGCCTTAACAAATATCTTTGCAGCATCCTTAAATATGGGTGAGGTACCAGAGGACTGAAGAATTGCTAATATTGTCCCCTTGTTTAAGAAGGGTAGCAGGGATAATGCAGGTAATTACAGACTGGTGAGCCTGGCATCAGTGGTAGGGAAGTTGCTAGAGAAGAAGGATAGGATCTATTCCCATTTGGAAGAAAATGGGCATATCAGTGATAGGCAACATGGGTTTGTGCAAGGAAGGTCAGATCTTACCAACTTAACAGAATTCTTTGAAAAAATGACAAAGTTGATTGATGAGGAAGGGCTGCAGATATCATATGCAGGGACTTCAGTAAGGTGTTTGATAAGGTTCCCCATGGTAGGCTGATTGACAAAATGAAGTCGCAGAGTGTACTAGCTAGATGGATAAAGAACTGGTTGGGCATAAGGAGACAGAGAGTAGTAGTGGAAGGGAGTTTCTCAAAATAGAGAACTGTGACCAGTGGCGTTCCACAGGGATCCGTGCTGGAACTACTGTTGTTTGTGATATACATAAATGATCTGGAGGAAGGTGTAAGTAGTCTGATTAGCAAGTTTGCAGATGACACTAAGATTGGTGGAGTAGCAATTCAGAGAATACAATAGAATATAGATAGATTGGAGAGTTGGGCAGAGAAAAAGCAGGTGGAATTCAGTCTGGGCAAATGTGAGGTGATGCATTTTGGAAGATCAAATTCAAGAGCAAGCCATACAGTTTATGGAAAAGTTCTGGGGAAAATTAATGTACAGAGAGATCTGAGTGTTCAAGTTCATCGTACCCTGAAGGTGGCAACACAGGCCAATAGAATGGTCAAGAAGGCATACAGCATGCTTTCCTTCATCGGATGGGGTATTGAGTACAAGAATTGGCAGGTCATGTTACAGTTGTACATGACTTTGGTTCAGCCACATTTGGAATACTGCGGACAGTTCTGGTCGCCACATTCTCAAAAGGATGTGGGTGCTTTGGAGAGGCTGCAGAGGAGGTTCACCAGAATGTTGTCTGGTATGGAGAGTGCTAGCTATGAAGAGAGGTTGAGTAGATGAGGATTATTTTCATTAGAAAGACGGAGGTTGGGGGGGGGGACTTGATTGAGGTCTACAAAATCATGAGAGGTGTAGACAAGGTGGATAGCAAGAAACTTTTTCTCAGAGTGGAGGACTTAATTACTAACGGTCACGAGTTCAAAGTGAGAGGGGAAACGTTTAGGGGAGGTATGCGTGGAAAGTTCTTTACGGCGAGGGCGATGGATGCCTGGAACACGTAGCCAGCGGAGGTGGTAGAGGCGGGCATGATAGCGTCATTTAAGATGTATCTCCAGACAGAATGAGCAGGGAGCAGAGGGATACAGACCCTTAGAAAATAGGTGAAAGGTTTAGATAGAGGATCTGGATCGGTACAGGCTTGGAGGGCCAAAGGGCCTGTTCCTGTGCTTTAATTTCCTTTGTTCTTTTTTTAAAAAAGGCTTGTTTCTACTATTGCTGACAGTTAAAGAATTTTCTGAGATTTATAGTTGTAAGGGAAAAATTAAGTTGTTTACCTGTTAATTACAAAGCCAGGTGTGAGTTGTTTTTGTTCTGATAGCAGTCAGTCAGGAAAATTGGTCATCTTGGTAGTTTAATTGGTTAGTTAAGCATTTGTTTGTGAAATAATGAGAATTGATTATTGGAGTACCCCTCCCAATCAAATCATAATGAACTGTTCTGGTGGTTCCTCTGGAGAAGATTTCTGATCAGAGTTTGTGCCTTCGCAGCCATTATCCAGCTCTACAGCTTTTCTGGCTCCAGCTGCTCTTAAAACTGTCTTAACAATTTCTTGAAAAAAATTATTTCCTGAATTCCTCTCTCCTTCAGACAATCTCAGGTCACTTTTTTGATCTTCATTGCTGTCTGAATTTTCTAGACAGTGAATTCTGTAGCTGCCACTATCTTTTCTTGTGTGGGTTGATGCCACACTACGAGTCTGGGCTCAAGACTGACCAGCTGAAGAGAAGGCAAACTATGTTCAAGCTTAGACTTCAAATAACACTTGTTATAGATTAATGCTGAATATTGCTATTAGTGGTAATCATAAATATACCAGGTCTGGTTTATATTATATTAGGTAAGGAGTACTCTCTCTGTGTATTCATGTCCTTTGTTCATGTGAATTTTCTACAGGCTATTGTAGTCTAGTCTAGTTTAGTTCATTGTTGTTTTATTCTACCCAAACTCTGCTATTTAGGCTCTGTGATGTGCAGCTCCATGACATCATTGCAAGATTGCACAAGGTCCTAAAGCCCCTATACAACAGGAACTGACAGATACCAGTCAGTGTAAAATATTCCCTTGATAAAGGACTGGGAGACCATAATAAACTATACACTTTATCTAATCCTGTGCTGTACCTGTTCTGGGAGTATTTGATAGGGGCAGTGTAGAGGAAGCTTTTCTCTGTAGTTAACCTCATTCCGTACCTGTACTGGGATTGGGACAGTGTGAAGTGTGTTTTCTAACCTGATTGACCAGTCCTTTTTCAAGGATGAGTCTTTGCCCACTTGTTGCTGTATAAATTCAGAAGGATCAAGAACAGAATGAAAGAGGGAGGTGGGGGTGATGTTTGATAATAATCCCACCCAGACTAAACATAGATTCAGCAGCTGCTGTTTACATCCTGAATAATGCGCTGAGCTAACTGGTCAGACAGCTCTCTAGAGAGGAACAGTGCAGCAGCTCTCCCTCAGAACACAGACTGGATTCAATATGAACTGTCATGAAGTGTGAATGAGATGCTCATACACGTATTAACTGTTAACTGTCTGACAATCTGTGAAATGTGAGCCATACTGATATTGCACCTTAAACATTGCTGTTGATTGATGGTGAATCGTTTTGTAACTGAGGACCCAGCTCCTCAGCTACCCTGCACCTCTTCATTATGTTTCAGGATGATTACCTTCCCATCACAGCCCTGTCCAGACCAAACCAGTGGACATGACATTTACCACGAGGTAATTGTAACAGTAAGCTGACTGGACAATTTCCTTGGAATTGTCTGATCCAGATACTGAGGTATCTGCTTCTGCCTTCCTCTGGAATTTCACTTTATTCCAGTTTTTTTTTTAAATTTCTGTCTTCACTTTATTAAGTTATTTCCTTATTGGTCTTTCAAATATGACATTGAACTGAGCCCCTTTTGCACTTTCAGGTTGGTCTATGAGATCTCGGAAGACAACTTTGAAGGAAATAGAAATAGATTTGTTCAATGGGCCAATATTTATCTTTCAGCCATCATCACAAAAATGCCATAATTATCAGGTCATTACCACATCGATATTTGTGGGATCTTGTGTGTAAGTTGACTGCTGTTTCCTACATTTCACACACAGCTTTCTGTATCAGTGAAAAGTGTTAGAGAAATTCAATCCTTCTTATTTTCATTCTCTTGTTTCACAGAAACAGAAAACTACCGCACTGGTGCAGCGGCTAACTAGGAAAGTGACTGGAGTGTTGACCCTTATTTCAAAGGGATTGGACTTTAAGACTGTGCAAGGTGTTGGCATTGTGAGCAGTTTTGGTCCCGATATTTAAGGAAGGATATTGCTTCATTGGAGATAATTCAGAGAAGGTTCACTGGGATGATCCTTGGGGTGCAGGGATTGTCTTATGATCAAAGGTTAAACAGGTTGAAACTCTACTCACTGGAGTTTAGAAGAATGAGAGGTGACCTCACTGAAATATGTCAGATGCTGAAGGAGCTTGACAGGATCAATGTTGAGATGATGCTTCCCCTCATGGGAGAGTCGGACCAGAGGGTACAGCCTCAAAATAAAGGGGCACCAATTTAAGGCTGAGCTGAGGAGGAATTTCTTCACTCAAAGGATTGTGAGTCTTTGGAACTCCTTGCCACAGAGAGCTGTGGGGTGGGGTCCTTGTGTATATTTAAGGCTGAGATAGATTCTTGATCATTAGAGGAATCAAGGATCACAGAGAAAGTGCAGGTAAGTGAGGAGTGCTGGATCAGCCATGATCCTATTGAATGGTGGAGCAGGATGGAGGGGCCTATTTGCTCTAATTCCACACTGTCCTCGCCCCTGGAATCATTTTGCTGATTTTACAGCGCGGAATGAAAGTGACGTAGAGGTTGCAGGAATTCTGCAAACTGCCCTCCCCTCAGGGAGCTGTTAGACTTTTTAGAGAAGCATGTTCCTCCGAAGTTTCCAGAAGCTGATTGCGGTTCTGGCTGGGAGGCAGCTGGAAACTTGGATCCTGTGAGGAATGTCCTCATTAGCTCCGCTCAGGCAGTTCCTGGCAGGAGGCTGTGTCTCAGGGAGACGGGGTTCGGTTCCAGAGTGAGGGATTTCTCTGAGCTGTTCCTGTGGCTGGAATGAACAGAGCAACTCAGCCACTGCAGGAATAAACAACCTCTGCTTTAAAGACACATTCGACTTTCCTTCTTTAACCAGGACTTCCACCCTGTGGCAGTCGGCAATTCTGATCTTTCTCCCAGCTCCCTCCACAATCCCTCACATCTCCTCAAAGACCCGAATCTTCCTCCTCCCTCCTCCACCCCTCATCCTTTCTCAGTCAGAGAATCCGGCTGCACGAAGATCGACTCTTCGGCCCAAACTGGTCCATGCTGATCCAAATGTCCATCTACGCAAACCCCATTTCCCTGCAATTCGAAATGTTTTCTAAAAAGTTTCAGCTGGAAATATTATCTTGCTCTCTCTCTCCATGAATGCTGCCTGACCTGCTGTCATCTCCATCACTCACTGTTTTCAGACCCCAGCACCTGCATTTACTCCTTTATCTAATTGTCGGTGCTCGGGTGTAGTTACAGTGTCCGCTAGCGCAATGTAGAAATGTTTTTTTGGAGATTTTCACGGGAGCAGTTTTCCAAATGTTGTGAGGACTGGTTTGAAGATGAAACCACAGAAACATCCTCTGGTGACAGAAACTGCTTTCAATAAGGAACGCAGTGGAATGGATGTTGATAATTAGGGGACTGTCCCCCTACCCCACCTTCCCCTGAGACAGGGAACTCGCTGTGAACTGCAGAGACTACCGGAACCAGGGAGATGGTTTAAAGAAAAATAAAGACGGGGTTTCCCGAACGTGGTGCATTTTACGTTGAGAAAAAACTTTAAATGTGTTCACGTTAATTTATTAGAATTCATTGTGGGGAATTTTACCGGGACTTGGCATTGAAATAGATATATAGACCCTGTGTGTTGGGGTGGGGTGGGCATCTATAATGATCCAGGGGAATCGTTTTGGAGACAGTGGAGGAGGCTGCGAGAGAGAGAGTCGGCAGCGGTGTGTCAACGCCATGAAAGTGCTGTTTTGGCCCTTGGTTGACCTTCACTAGGATCAGACACATTAAGAAATGTGTCTCATGGAGAAGATGCCAGAACACAATGACTCATCTTCAAAATGTTTGGGCAGGTGCCCTGGGCACAGAATGTGCTGCAGTGAATTGCATACAGCTCTAATTACCGATTACTCTTTCCATCCTCTATCTGTTTACAATCAGCTGCCTCGTTCCCCTTGGTAATTGCTCTCAATGACAGTGAAGGGCACAGAGAGGCGTCCCCCTGGCATCAGTGTGTGCTGGGTGAGGAAGGCCACTGGGGAGAAGTGGAGCTGGGAGCAGGGACTGAACCCCGTTGAGGTAAAGTTCTAAAAGGAACTGTCTCTCAGGTACAGGTACACACACTCTCAGGTACACACACTCTCAGGTACAGGTACAGATATATAGATTAGATTACATTACAGTGTGGAAACAGGCCCTTCAGCCCAACAAGTCCACATCGACCGGCCGAAGCGCAACACACCCAGACCCATACCCGACATTTACCCCTAACCTAACACTACGGACAATTTAGCATAGCCAATTCACCTAACCTGCACACCTTTGTGACTGTGGGAGGAAACCATTGCACCCGGAGAACGGGCAAACTCCACACAGAGAGTCACCTGAGGCGGGAATTGAACCCGGGTCTCTGGCGCTGTGAGGCAGCAGTGCTAACCACTGTGACACCCTGCCGCCCACAAACAGGTACACATACATTCTCAGGTACAGGTACACACACACTCTCTCAGGTACACACACACTTTCAGGTACAGGTACACACTCTCAGATACAGGTACACACACTGTCTCTCAGGTACAAATGCACTCAGGTACAGGTATACACACTGTCTTTCAGGTACACACACTCTCTCAGGTACAGGTATACACACTATCTCACAGGTACACACACTCTATCAGGTACAGGTACACACCGTCTCTCGGGTACAGGTACACACCGTCTCTCAGGTACAGGTACACACCATCTCTCAAGTACAGGTACACACCGTCTCTCAGGTACAGGTACACACACCCTCTTGGGTACAGGTATACACACACTCTCTCGGGTACAGGTACACACTGTCTCTCGGGTACAGGTACACACCGTCTCTCGGATACAGGTATACACACACACTCTCGGGTACAGGTACACACACTCTCTCGGGTACAGGTACACACTCTCTCTCGGGTACAGGTA
The DNA here is from genome assembly GCF_004010195.1 of Chiloscyllium plagiosum. NCBI lineage: Eukaryota > Metazoa > Chordata > Chondrichthyes > Orectolobiformes > Hemiscylliidae > Chiloscyllium > Chiloscyllium plagiosum. Next base: position 404,806 of record NC_057742.1, read on the forward strand.
CATGCCGTCTCTCGGGTACAGGTACACACCATCTCTCAGGTACAGGTACACACACTCTCTCGGGTACAGGTATACACACACTCTCTCGGGTACAGGTACACACCGTCTCTCAAGTACAGGTACACACCGTCTCTCGGGTACAGGTACACACCGTCTCTCAGGTACGGTATACACACTCTCTCTCGGGTACAGATACACACTGTCTCTCGGGTACAGGTATACATACACTCTCTCGGGTACAGGTATACACTGTCTCTCGGGTACAGGTATACACATACTCTCTCAGGTACAGGTACGCACTCTCTCGGGTACAGGTACACACTGTCTCTCGGATACAGGTATACACACACACTCTCAGGTACAGGTACACACACTCTCGGGTACAGGTACACACTGTCTCTCGGGTACAGGTACATGCCGTCTCTTGGGTACAGGTACACACCGTCTCTCAGGTACAGGTACACACACTCTCTCAGGTACAGGTATACACACACTCTCTCGGGTACAGGTACACACCATCTCTCAGGTACAGGTACACACCGTCTCTCGGGTACAAGTACACACCGTCTCTTAGGTACAGGTATACACACACTCTCTCGGGTACAGATACACACTGTCTCTCAGGTACAGGTATACACACACTCTCTCGGGTACAGGTATACACCGTCTCTCGGGTACAGGTATACACATACTCTCTCAGGTACAGGTACGCACTCTCTCGGGTACAGGTACACACCGTCTCTCGGGTACAGGTATACTCACTCGGGTACAGGTACACACCCTCTCTCGGGTACATGTACACACACTCTCTCAGGTACAGGTACACACTCTCTCGGGTACAGGTACACACACTCTCTCGGGTACAGGTACACACCGTCTCTCGGATACAGGTACACACTCTCTCGGGTACAGGTACACACACTCTCTCGGGTACAGGTACACACCGTTTCTCGGGTACAGGCATACACGCACTCTCTCGGGTACAGGTACACACCGTCTCTCGGGTACAGGTACACATCGTCTCTTGGGTACAGGTACACACACTCTCTTGGGTACAGGTACACACCGTCTCTCGGGTACAGGTACACACCATCTCTCGGGTACAGGTACACACACTCTCACAGGTACAGGTACACACCGTCTCGCGGGTACAGGTACACACCGTCTCTCTGGTACAGGTATACACACACTCTCTCGGGTACAGATACACACCGTCTCTCGGGTACAGGTACACACCGTCTCTCGAGTACAGGTATGCACCATCTCTCAGGTACAGTTATACACACACTCTCTCGGGTGCAGGTACACACCGTCTCTCAGGTACAGGTACACATCATCTCTCGGGTACAGGTATACACACACTCTCTAGGGTACAGGTACACACTGTCTCTCGGGTACATGTACACGCCATCTCTCGGGTACAGGTACACACACTCTCTCGGGTACAGGTACACACACTCTCTCGGGTACAGGTACACACACTCTCAGGTACATGTACACACCGTCTCTCAGGTACAGGTATACACACACTCTCTCGGGTACAGGTCCACACCGTCTCTCAGGTACAGGTATATACACACTCTCTCGGGTACAGGTACACGCCATCTCTCGGGTACGGGTATACACACACTCTCTTGGGTACTGGTACACACCATCTCTCGGGTACAGGTACACGCCGTCTCTCGGGTACAGGTACACACTCTCTTGCGTACAGGTACACACCGTCTCTCAGGTACAGGTATACATACTGTCTCTCGGGTACAGGTACACACCGTCTCTTGGGTACAGGTACACACTCTCTCGGGTACAGGTACACACCGTCTCTCGGGTACAGGTACACACTCTCTCAGGTACAGGTACACACCGTCTCTCGGGTATAGGTATACACACTCTCTTGGGTGCAGGTACACACTGTCTCTCGGGTACAGGTATACACCATCTCTCAGGTACAGGTACACACCATCCCTCGGGTACAGGTACACACTGTCTCGGGTACAGGTACACGCCGTCTCTCAAGTACAGGTATACACACACATACTCTCTCAGTCAAAAAAGTGTGGCGCTGGAAATGATGAAAGGCTTATGCCCGAAACGTCGACTCTTCTGCTTCTCGGATGCTGCCTGACCTGCATCTGCAGTTCTCACTTTCTCCACACTACAGATACAATTTCAGGTACACGCTGTCTCATGTACAAGCACTACCCCTCGGGTACAATTTTGCTGACACCAACTAACACTCAAACTATAACTCAGTTCTTAGATTCTTATATTCCCTACAGCGTTACAGGAATGCCACTATACTGGCATTAAGCACTTGGGTAAAGTTATATCGACGCCAAATAGCATTCAGGTACAATAAAAACCGAAATTGTTGGCGAAACTAAACAGGCCTGGTAGTATCTGTGGAGAAAAAAACAGTTAAGGTTACGGATACAAATGAGAACTCAAGCGCAGTTAGACTGTCACTGACCATTTGGCTGCAAGTCCGCCCCTATCATTCAGATAGTTACACTGATGTTAACTGTCTCTTAGTCCAAGTTAGACAGGCCCTCGCTGTCACTAACATCAGCGGAAATTTCTCTTCAGTCGTTACATTTGTCTGTAACACAATCTCGCATCATTCCAGCACCGTTCACTGTGCTGTTACAGAGATGCTTCGCATTTAACGCTGGGGCGGGATTTCTGGGAGTTGCACTCTTTGTATTTCGGAAAGTAGGAAGCTGCTCATTTCTGAGGATGGACTCTGCGCGGGGCCTTGCTTCCATTGTCAAAGCTCTTCCAGTCAGCTGCTGTCTCTGACAGTGAAAGGTCCGGTCAGACACTGTCGAGCCGATATGCTCCATTAGGTAAGTGTGATGTTAGAGTGCTGGCAGGGTAGGGTACCGGGTGGGTAATGGGGTTAAGGTGCCAATTGGTCAGGACCAAGAGAACGATTCTGGTGAGGAGGGAGGTACAGGGTAAATAAAGGCAGCAGCTGGAGAAGGGTTAACAAGCCAGGGTAGGGTGCCAGATGAGGAGGGAGTAGGGTGTGAGATAAGTAGCATTCCAGCTTGGTGCAATGTCAAGTTGGAAGGGGTTTGGGTGCCAACTGGCAAGATAGGAGCTTTTAGGGTAGGCATGGGGAGATGGGAGAAATTATCCAGTTTTGGGGGGTGGGGGGAGTATTATGTCATTCTAGCTCTGAGGGGGTGAGTGGCACTTTGTCAGCTCCGAGCCAGTGAGGGTATTGGATCTGACCTGATCGTTGGGGACATGGCTCCAGTGATGTGGGGGGAAGATCATATCAGGTCCAGAGGGGGTGGCGATATAATGGGTCAAATTCAGTGCATGGGGAGGGATTGTGTCAAACCTAATATTGGGGGGAACAGGGGGTTGGATCCAGGGTAGGGTGTTGGGTCAGTATCTGGGAGTGTAAGGGGTCTAGGAGAGATATAGTTGAAGTGTGTTTATTTACTGAGCTGCATGCAATTAGCAGAGGTTACATAAAATTGGAGAGATGAATACCTGACTCAAAGACTGGTGTGGGGGATGTGGGGAACTGGCAGGAGTCCTGGGAAAATTGGGAGCCGACCCATTTGGAGACTCGAGTGCTGAAACTGTGTAACAAGTGCATTAGAGAATGTTTCTAAGCAAACAGTGAAGGCAAGGGATCACAGCTGGAAAGATATGGAAATACCAAAGAGAAGAGACAAGATAAGAGAGGGAAATAATAATAAGACCATTACATTTGCTGCAACAGTCAATGAGATCATGGGTGATCTGATAATCTTCACCTCCACTTTCCTGCCTTTTCCTCATGACCCTTGATCCCATTACTGAGTAAAATCCATCTATCTCAGCACTGAACATATTTAGTGACCAAGCCCTAACAGCCCTCTATGGTAAAGAATTCCACAGATTGATTACTCTTTGAGAAATGTGGAAAATAACAATCAAAAACTGGCAGGAAGGGAAAAAAAAATTGAGAAATGCACCAACCATCAAGACTGGACGTTACAAAGAATCAAAAAGACAAAACAAAAGGCTCTGTATCTGAACACACACAGCATTCATAATAAAGTACATGAAATGAGTGTCACTGTTCAGGCCAGCATTTATTGCCTGTCCCTAATGAGTGTATCTAAGAATCAAACACATTGCTCTGGTTTTGAAGTCTCATGCAGGCCAAACCAGATAAGGACAACAAGATTTCCTTCCTCAAGGACATTAGTGAAACCAGACGGGATTTACTCAACAACTGGCAATGGTTTTATGGTCATCATTAGAATGTTAATACCAATTTTTTTAAAAATTCAAATTCCGCCATCTCCCATGGTGGATTCAAGCCTGGGTCATCAGAACATTACTGAGTTCTCTGAATTAACAGTTTAGAGATACTGCAACTAGGTTATCACCCCTCCTAAATAAATGAGATTATGCAGCCACTATGGAGGCATGGCTTCAGGGTGACAAGGACAGGTTCCTGAATATTGAGGGTACTTAACATTCAAGAAGAATAGGAAGCCAAGTAAAGGTGGAGGAACAGCATTGACAGGAGTGGAATAGTCTACAGGTCCCTCAGTAGCAAGGACAATATAGGACAAGTGTGCAAGAAGAAATATTGGGTACTTGTGATAAAGGTGCAACAATAATTGTAGGTAACTTTAATCTATATCCAAACTGAAAAAATCAGATTGGCAGCAGTAGCCTGGATGAGGCATTCATAAAATAGTTTTGAAATAGTTTCTCAGAGCAGCACATTTTGGAACTGATCTGAGAGCAGGTTATATTAATATTGATAATGTATCATGTGACAGGATTAGTCAAGGACCTGAAGGTAAGGCACCCCTAGGTAGAAGCAAACACAATATGATGGAATTTAAAATCTATGTTAAAAGGGAGAAGACTAGATTTAAGACTAGTATTTTAAAACTAGTATTTTAAGGACAACTGCATAGATATGAAAGTTGAGCTAGCTAAAGTGAATTGGCATAGTAGGCTAGGAGATAGACTCATAGAGTCATACAGCACAGAAACAGGCCCTTCAGTCCAACCAGTCCATGCCAACATGTTCCCAAACTAAACTAGTGCCACTTACCTGCATTTGGCCCATATCCCTCCAAATCTTTCCTATTCATGATCTTATCCAAATATCTTTTAAATGTTGTAACTATAACCACATCCACCACTTTCTCTGGCACGAACCAATCTCTGTGTAAAAACGTTGCCCCTCATTTTAATAAAGAAACAGTAGTAGAAGTTTACATGGATATTTCAGAATATTCAGAATATGTATATTTCTACCATCAAGAAAAATTCCAAGGGAGGACCCATCAACCTCAAGAAGTTATGAAAAGTATCAGACTTCAGGAAAAAGCATACGACTGTATAAAGCTGAGTGTCAGGTCAGATGTATATTCAGTATATAAAGGATGGCAGAAAATGATGAAAGTATTAAATCATGAGGAAGAAATTTGAGTATGAGGCAAAACTAGCTGGGAATGTAAAAATGGATAGCAGAGTTTCTGTTTCTTTATTCTCTCATGGGGATCATGGGTGTTATTGGCTGGACAGCATTCATTGCCCATCCATACTTGCCCTTGAGAAAGTAGTGGTGAGTGGCCTTCTTGAAATTGCTGCAGTCCAGGTGGGAAAGGGACACCCGCAATGCTATTCAGGAGGGAATACTTGGAGTTTTATCCTGAGGAACGAACGATGATATATTTCAAAGTCAGAATGTTGATTGACTTGGAAGGGAACTTGCAGGTGGTGGTGTTCCCAAAATGCTGCCTTGTCCTTCCATTGGTAACATTTGTGGGTTTGGAATGTGCTGCCCAAAGATCCTTTGTGAATTTCTGTAGTGCATGTTTTAGAGAGGACACACTGCTGCTACTGAGTGTCAGTGGTGGAGGGACCAGACATTTCTGGATGTGGTGCCAATCAAGTGGGGGATGCTTTGTCTTGGATGGTGTCAAGCCTCTTGAATGTCTTCCTCACTATCCTGACTTGTACCTTGTAGATGGTGGACAAGCTTTGGGGAGACAGGAGATAATTCACTCAATGAAAGATTCCAAGCATCTAACCTGCTCTTGTAGCCACCATACTTATATGGCTAGTCCAGATTTTGGTCAATGGTAGCCACAGGCTGTTGATAGTGGAGATTCAGCAATAGCAATGCCATAGAGTGTCAAGGGATAATGGTTACATTTTCTTTCTCTCTTATTGGAGATGATTTTTGCTTGACACTTGTCCAAACTGGATATTGGCCAAGTCTTGCCACATTTGTACATGAACAGTGTCTGAGGAGTTGGAATAAGACCATGAGAGGAACAGAAATTAGGCCATTCAGCCCATAGAGTCTGCTCCACCATACAAGCATGGCTGGTAAGTTTCTCAACCCCATTCTCCCGCTTTCTCCCAATAACCCTTGACCCCCTTGATACCCAAGAAACTGTCTATCTCAGTTATAATGGTGCTGAACATCGTGCAATCATCAGTGAACACCCCCCCCCCCCCCCATACCCATTGATTCCAGTTTTGCCAGGGCTTTTTGATGCCACACTCAGTCAAATGCAGCCTTGATGTCAAGGGCTGTCACTCTCCCCTCCCCTTTGGAATTCAGTTCTTTTGTCCATGTTTGACCCAAGGCTGTAATGAGGTCAGGAGCTGGGTGGCCCTGGCGGAACCCAAACTGAGCATTACTGAGGAGGTTAGTGCTGAGCAGGTGCTGCTTGATAGCACTGCTGATGACACTTTCATCATTTTACTGATGATCAAGACTGATAGGGTGATAATTGGCCAGATTAGATTTGACCTGATTTCTTTTTGTACAGGACGTACCTGAGCAATTTTTCATATTGTCAGGTGGATGGTAGTGTTGTAGCTGTGCAGGGTCTGGAGCACAAGCCTTCAGTACTGTATATGGAATGTTGTCAGGGTTCAGAGACCTTGCAATATCCAGTGCCTTCTGTTGCTGAGACACACTTCAAAACAGCATCCTCTGTCTGTCACTCAGTGAAATGTTTGGTACTTGAAGAGGGAAATTATCCCAGGAGAGAGATAGGAATAATGGAAGTTGGGATAATTGGCTAGGGTGGGGTGGGCTAGGGGAAGATGCTTATTGCTGAAAATGTGTTGCTGGAAAAGCGCAGCAGGTCAGGCAGCGTCCAAGGAGCAGGAGAATCGATGTTTCGGGCATAAGCCCTTCTTCAAGAAGATGCTTATTGTCTGGTCGGGCGGGGTTGTTTGGGTGCAAAGATATTTTTGGGTGGGGGGGGGCAGTGGATGGGAAAAGCCTGTTTTTTTTTCACCCTAATCCCATGCTTCCTGCTGCCCCAACTCCTCCTACCTCCAACCTCCACACCTCCTCCTTCCCAGAATTTTGCTCCCCTCCATCATTGATCTGTCGTTTTCTATTGTTCACACTCTAGAAGGTTCACCTGAGTGCTTCAGATTTCCATTAAATCCACCTGTAAATCTGACCAACTTTACAGTAAAATCTCACTGGAAGCTGGAACACAGTCACACACAGGAGCCTAGGTCCGTTAACAAACATTATGTTTATTAAAAATAAAATGAGACTTTCTGGTGAATAATTACAACAATAAGTCATAAGCATAAGTCATAAGATTCCAATAAAATCACGTCACTTCAGTGCATCTTATATCAACCCTGTCCCTTTAACAATCCATCTCCAGCCCCTGACATTGCCTCTGCATCCCTTCCACGTCCATTCCCCATCGCTCTCAGCCCCTCTGGGCCTCCTGGGACATTGATCTCGACAGGGATCTTTGAACCATGCCCGGTTTCTTGCCATCCAGTTTGACAGGCTGCATGACTGGAGGAAGTTCTTTGGTAATGTCCGAGACCTCTCTCTTGTCCTGACAGCTCCCATTCAGAGCCGACTCGAACTCCATGACCCCCCTCAGCTCTGGGGGAGTCACTGCCCGTTCCAAGACAGTCAGAAACTTTTTCCCCGGGCACAACCGAGTGTTACAAGGGGACATAAATTTAAGGTGGAAGGTATAGGGGGGATGTCAGGGGTGGGTTCTTTACCCAGAGAGTGGTGGGGGCATGGAATGCGCTGCCTGTGGTAGTGGTAGAGTCAGAATCTTTGGTGACCTTTAAGCGGCAATTGGATAGGTACATGGATGGGTGCTTAAGCTAGGACAAATGTTCGGCACAACATCGTGGGCCGAAGGGCCTGTTCTGTGCTGTATTGTTCTATGTTCTATGTTCTATTTTCTGCCTATGTCTCTCTCTCTCTTTGTCTTTGCTTTGCTCCATCTCTCTTTAACTATCTTTGTCTGCATTTGTCCCTGTTTCTCTTTGACCTGGTCTCTTTCAGTCCTGCACTAACTCTCTGTCTCTCTCTCTCTCTCTGTCTTCCTCTCTCTTGCCCTCTCTCTCTCTCGCTGTCCCTCGCTCGGTCTCTGTCTGTTTCTCTATGCCCCTTTTCCTTTTTCTCTTCCTTGCACTTTCTTTGTGACATTCCTCTCTCCCTTCATGTATCTCTCTTCCTGTGCCTCCCTCTCTGCTGGTTTATCTCTCTCTTCTGTCTGTCTCCCTCTCGCTCCCTCCCTGATGCCGACTCACCCTGGCATTCCTGCACTATCTGTTTCTCTGTGTATGTTCTCTCTGTCCTTGTTTTCTCTCTTTGTGTTCTCTATCGCTTTTTTTTTCAGCTCACTGTTTTCTCCCTGTCTCTTTATCTCTCTCTATTTTCTCACTCTGTCTCTTTTTCTCTCCCCGTTTTCTCTCTCTCTCTGTTTTTTCTCTCTCTCTCTGTCCCAGCCTCTGAAGTTGCAGCAAACGCGCTCTCTCAGCGATGAGAGCGGGACGGATCGGCGCAGTTTCGGTGTAAACTCACCGGTGCTCAGGTCGAGTTCTCATGATCTGATCCTCCCATTCAGCAGAGTAAAACTCCCTGCTCTGGCTGTTGCCCTCACACAGGGAGGAGTTCAGAGCAGCAAACGGTGTCAGCTCCATTGCAGCCGGAGCCTGTTCCCAGGGATTGTGCTGATGGATTGAGAGCCGCTCCCTGTCTCTGTCTGTGCGTCTGTGTGTGTGGGGCTGGGCCGGGTTTATATCGGCCCCGGATGGGGGCTATTTTCGGGCCGTGGGCTCAGGACGGGAATGGGTGACGTGTCCCTCCTGACTCCTGGGGATTTGCGCCGTCAGCTCCCACAGCTCTCCGCCGCATTTCCCAAACCGATCACGGAGCTCATCCTCGGGCTAGTACAATAGGTGCCGGCAGAACGACCTCCAGCCGCAGCCGCTCACCTTGGGGTTCCCGCTCCTCAGACCCTGCCAAATCCCACAGACTTCAACCACTAACCCCACCCACACCTCCAACCCCACACTAAACCCACACCCAAACACCCATCCACACCCGCTCCTTTCCCAGTCCAGGGTTCAGGGAGTGCCGCACTGTCGGAGGATCGGCGCCGAGGGAGTGCCGCACTGTCGGAGGGTCA